>NC_092048.1:88977663-89577663 GCF_003086295.3 Arachis hypogaea | reverse complement strand
TTGTTTCCTTCAAGTTCAAGAACCTATAATTTTAAGCACTTATATAGACTTATGCTCATCCTGGTGTCATGAATATTTACGAGAATAAAACCTCTAAAATTTTCGATTTGAGTGGCATCACTCTTATATTCATATAGGTGAAATCATTTGATAAATAATATTATCATTCCATTAAGAGTTTTAACTCACCCTCATAATTTATTGTGAATAGCACTAAATTCTATATCTTAGTGCTCCAATTGTTAAATAACTTGTTAATACCCATTAAACCTTGAAACTAGTGGTCTACTAGAATGAAGTTGGGTTCCCATCATTTAACAACAATAGGTTTTTGTCCCATTTTAGCCATTGTCTCTTTGATTTTATCTTTTGACAAACTTTAAGTCAAAGAGTCTGTTAAATTCCCTTGAGATCTTAAATAAGTGATGGTAATTATACCATCAACTATTACTTACCTCACAAAATCATGTCTCAAACTTATGTCTATACTTTCTATTATAAACCTTTTATATGTTCGAGACATGATTGATTCACTATCATAGAAGATAGAAATTGATGTTGTCTACTGTGGATGCAACTTATATCATATAAAAATTTTCTTAACTATTTTGCTTCTTTATTTGTGGCTAATAAAGCTACAAACTCAGCTTCCATAGTAGAATTACTACAAGATTTTGGGTCTATGGCCACGATTTCTTTTCACAATTTTATAGAGAGACTATGGTCACGGTTTTTTACCGTGACGATAAAAATAGCTATGGACACGATTTTTAAAAAAAGGGTGGCCTAATAGGCTTTACGGTCACGATTTTGGAGGGTGACCTAAAGGAGTCTATGGTCACGATTTTTTGGGGTGACCAAAAAGGGTCTATGGTTATGGCTTTTCAAAAAAGGGTGAGCTAAAAGGGCCTATGGTCACGATCTTGGGGGTGACCTAAACATATCTATGGTACGATTTTGGGAGATTATCTAAACGGGTTTATGGTCACAGTTTTTTAAAAATTGGTGATCTAAAAGGGTCTATGGTTATAATTTTGGAGGGTAACCTAAAGGGGTCTATGATCATGATTTTAGGGGTTAACCTAGTCACAGTTTTGTGGGGTGACCTAAAGGTGTCTATGATTACGGTTTTAGGGGTGGCCTAAAAGGGTCTATGGTCACGGTTTTTTGAAAGGGTGACCTAAAAGGGTCTATTATAACACCCTATCACATAGAGCTTTACGCTTAAGTCGTAAAATAGAGGTGGTGTGGTATTATGATCTCTAAAAGAATATATATATATATATATATATATATATATATATATATATATATATATATATATATTGAAAAATAGGTAAAACAACATCGTAAAATTAAAAGCGCAACGCTCAGGAAAAAGGATTACTTGCAAGAGTACACAATATCAAGCTTCGAACTAAGCTTGCGAAGCTAAGGCTGGCCAGAGAATATCATACATATACATATAAGAAACCATAACCCAAAATACATAAAAGTAACCCTAATTCTCCATAAACCTCTATGAGGTGCAACAGTAAAGCATATATATATATATAGGGAGAGTCTATACATATAGATATAACAAAATGGAACAAAATATCAAATCCCAAAAGCCCACTTCGCTACAGAGAATTCCAGACGCCTAGTGAGGTGCCTCTCGAACTGCATCTGAAAAACACAAATATCCGTAAGAAATGAGAACCAAGGGTTCTCAGCATAGTAATGGTGACGCATATATAAGATATAAGGTCCTGGAAAAGCCAGAGGCAATCTTAGAACGCTGACACTCAAATTATAACACTTAAAGAATTAGAATAGAAACCATAAATAAGGGTGGTTTTCTAAAGATTCCTAAACTTAACCAAATACTTTAACCTAACCCCCAATCATCAACTTTCCTCCGAAACCTCCAACTCTGAGTGACCCATACAGACAAGCAAGCAGACAATAACAAGTACAATTAGGATACAAGTAATACAGATAGCAAGTAAGATAATTAAGCATATTAAAGTCACATAGGCACTCCCAATTAGAGCATAAGCAAGCAATTCAAACATATGCATATGATGCATGACTGTCCTATGACTGATGAGTCTCATCTGTCGATTATCAAGCCAACCCGACAAGTCCGGCTGCTAAACCCTGGACTGTCCCTCGACACGCATCCCCAAGAGTTTATGCATAGCTTTTTCTCATTCATAGATATAAATTTTTCTCATTGGGGGATATCCTTCCTGGAAATTTATACGTGCCTGGTCACCCTTATGTCGTAGGGTCAACACAGTATCAAGTCTCAACCTAGAGAACGTGGTGGCAAGCCACTGCTCGTTTACCTAGGAAAACTCGTATCTCAGATAATCATTTCATATTCATTCGTAAACATTTCATAATAATTCATTATGGTCATAACATCACTTATACATCATATATTTGCACCTTTGTACATATTCATCATAACCTGGAGCAAGTGGGGCGAACCACACCCTTGCATCTACCTGGGGAGCCTCTATACTAACCAACCTGGAGCAAGTGGGCCGAAACCACAACCCTTACGTTTACCCAGGAGGTACGTTCTCATATGCCCAGGAAGAACAAAGGAGGAGATCCTATCCTACCACCATCTCGCTAGCGGCGATTTTACAATACTAGGAGGAACAAAGAATGGGATCCTCACCTTCCACCATCTCCTGGGGTCGCGCTTTCAAGAAAGAGTGCTCAGATGTAACATTTATTCCTTTCTTTAATCAGCTTTATCATTATCAAATATATATATATGTATGCAACCTATCTCCTCACACCTTATTCATTACTTCTCAAGCTTTCTTCATCTCCAAGTTACCACCCCCTTCTAACTTCTTCTCATCAATCAACACACAACTAAGGTTTGGAGGCTAAAAGAGTAAAAATAGAGGTTTAGAGGTTCGAAATTAGTTTTAAAAACATAAAATCCACTTTGCTAAAAAACAGGGTCACGTGTACGCGTGGGTGAGTTTTTTCCTGCTTACGTATGCAAGCACCCTACTCGCGTACACGAGATGCCCAGCCCAAAAGGGTTGGTTGCGTTACGTGCAGGTGGTCGCGTATGCAAGATATGCAGAGTGGCAAAAATGTTAAATGCTGAAGAATTTTAGTTTTGCACTCCGAACTTCCGACGCGTATAACTTTTTCGTTTTAAAATATTTTTTATCTGTTCTTTAAACGACATAAACTTCATGGACCCAATTTTCATATGAAACAAGTTTGAAACAATTTGGGGGTTTGGAAGCTGAGTTATGGCTCGCCGAAGTTCGACCAAAAACCAGTTTTTCACAGAATCTTCCAAACCTCTATTTTCACAAAATATCAATCACTAACCATATCCACTCAACAATACCCTACACCAAAACATACCAAAATCATAGTAACACAGCCCAACACCCTATCATAACCAATCATACCTCAATTTCTAAACAATCTCATACAAATCCATCAAGCTTAACTTCAATAATCAACAACTATCATTCATTTAAATCATCATCTCATCAACTATCCACTACATTCATATCATTAGCCAACACCCAATTATCCACAACCAAAATTAACACATATTATATTAACCAAACTCACTAAACATGTATTAAACATACAGTTCAACTTATCCTATGTCGTCTAGCCTATGTTTTCATGACACCGTACATATTATATACGAGAAACTAAAACCATACCTTTGCCGATTTCCTCGTATAACCCAAGGCAACATAATTAAGTAAGCTCACGAGCCTCCAACACCCAAAATTCCGCAACCAAGACCCAATCAACTCCAATGATTTCAGCCACCAAGGGTTTGTTCTAAGAGCTCCAATTCACTGATTCAAACTCCAATTTAACATAAATTCAATCTAATTCATACAATTCACTAAATTATCACTAGGGTATACAAAATTGGACAAACCACAAGAGTTTAGAGTTTTCTTACGTTACCCATTGATGATTGGAGTATAATCCAATAATTATCCAATGTTAAATTGCACCTAAACCCCCCAAAATCATCAAAATCAATCAAAACTCAAACCAATTTTGTGGAGAAAGGGGGCACCGAGATCTGGGCACGAATTATAGAGAGACTTATCATTTTGTTTGGAAAGAATTGAAGAGGACTCTGAGACAAACACGTGGCCACAAACATCTCGTCAATCGGAGCTTCGGATTGAAAGTTATGGAAGATTGAATGTTGGAGTGAATAGTGAACAAAGGGCTTGTGTTTCTTGCTCCCTCTCTTACTGAAAGAGCAAAACCGTTGTCTTAGAAATTTCTTCTCGGTTAGAGAAAATAACTATGTTGCAAGTATAGTTGCAAACTGACAAGTAATGCTCAATTCAAAGTTTAGTTTTGGTTGTCACAAGTCCAACCCATTAAAAATTATCAAGAGTATTAGTCCCGGGTCGTTCTCCCTAGGAATTGCAATCGAATGCCCAATTATTGGTTATGAGGTTTAAGGGGGGTTGGGTTGATAAAACTAGAAATAAAAAAGGCAAGAAATGTAAATCAAATAACTAAAGAAAGTAATTACTAAAGAGAGACATTCATGGCAAGGATTGAGAATCTAGGCTTTCTATCTTAGTCATTAATCATCATACAATGATTAACAAGAGTTAATTCTATTTCGTCATCTCCAACATAGGAAGAATGTATAATGTTATCTTCATATAGAAAGAGAGTCAAACAGGACTAGTTAATCTCAATCCAAAAGTCCTAATCAACTTACTAATTGAATTATCAAGATATTAGAGTCAATGGAAACAATATTAACCAACAACTCTAGATCACCAATCTAAATTGGATATCAATGACTCAAGATTGTCGAATTTTTCTTTCCAAGCCAAGAATGCTCAAAAACTACTCTAACATCCAACCAAGCATTTTGTCAAACACTTGGAAGGCATAAAAGGAAAACATCATAAAATTGCAAGAAATGTAAATCAACAACTACCTAATGCAAGAAATTAACAATAGCAACAACTCAATTAAACAATAAAGGAACATAAAACATAAATTGTATTAAATAAAAAGGGAAAATTAACAAGAGTGTATGAACATAAAAGTAACCAAAATGAGAAATTAACAGGAAGAAATGGGAAAACCAAGACAATAGAACAAGGAATTGTAGAGAAAATAAGATGGAAACAAGAAACTAAACCTAGATCTAAGAGAAATTAACCTAATTCTAACCTAATTCTAGAGAGAAGATGGAGCTTCTCTCTCTAGAAAACTACCTACCACATGATGCTAAGCTAATCTAATTGCTCCCCCCCCCATTTGACCCATCTTGAGTTCTACATCAAATAGCCTCAGAAATGAGTTGGATTTTGGCCTGGAAAGCTCCGAAATCGCCCCCAGCGAATTCACTTTAATGAGGTCACGTGATCAGCGTCACACGTGCGTGTGGCACGCGTGCGCAACGCTGGCAGATTTCCTCCTCACGCGTACACGTGGCCTTCAATTCTCCAAATGCTCATTTCTTCTTGAATTCTCCACTTTGCATGCTTTTCTCTTCACTTCTTCCATCTAATACTTACCTTATGAATCTGAAATCACTCAACAAATATATCAAGGTATCAAATGAAATTAAGGTGAATTAAATTTAGCTATTTTAAGGCCTAAAAAGCATGTTTTCACACTTAAGCACAAATTTAGGGAGAATTACAAAGGCATACTATTTCATTGAATAAATGTGAGATAAGTTGATAAAATCCCCTAAATTAAGTACAAGATAAACCACAAAATTGGGGTTTATCACTCACCGTCAATTGAAATGAATAATGGGAAAGGAGGCTGAATGTTCAGCTTGTATGTGGGTTGTGGCTATGGGCTTGGGCCTACTTGGGCTTGGTTTGATTGGTTCAGTCTGTTTGGCCCAATCTTGGGCCAAATTTTTTAAAATTAGTGTCAAAATTCTTATTTTAATTAGCTCTACCTTATTAATAAAAAATTCACAATTTTAATTTTTTTTATTAAAAATTAATTTATTGACTAATTTTTCGTTAATTTTATGGGGTTTAATCTATGGTCACGATTTTGGGGGTGACCTAAAAGAGTCTATCGTGACGGTTTTGAGGAGTGGCCTAAAGGTATCTATAGTCACGATTTTGGAGGTGACCTAAAAGGGTATATGGTCACGGTTTTGGGGGGTGACCTAAAGAGGTCTATAGTCACTGTTTTGGAGGGTGGCCTAAGAGGGTCTATGATCATGATTTTGGGGGATAACCTAAAGGTATTATAGTCACAATTTTGAGGAATGACCTAAAAGGGTCTATAGTCACAGTTTTACGAAAAGGTGACTTAAAAGAGTCTATGATCACAGTTTTGATGGGTGACTTAAAGGGTCTATGGCCATGGTTTTGAATATTTTATATATTTAAAATTTAAAAATTTTAATAATTAAAAACTAATGAGAATTTTATATGATTTACTTTAAATATTAAAATTTTAAATCTAATTTTATAAATAAAAAATGAAGTAGAATACTATTAATTTTAAATTAAAAAATTATTTAAAACCTAAAATTATTTAATAAATTGACAAATAAATATTATATTTTTAAAATAATTTAAATAAATTATGATTGATTTTCAATTACTATTCTACCTTTTAATTTTATTAAAATTTTTACACCACCCTAGTCCTAACCCTAACCCTAATTACTATTCAAGAATATTCGTGTAACTAAATCAGATTTTGATCATTTGAATTTAAATTAATTAAAGTTCTTATATATTTTTTATGATTTTGGGTATTTCATATATTTAAAATTTAAAAATTTTAATAATTAAAAACTAATGAGAATTTTATATGATTTAATTTAAATATTAAAATTTTAAATTTAATTTTATAAATAAAAATTAAATAATACTTTTAATTTTAAATTAAAAAATTATTTAAAATTTAAAACTAATTAATAAGTTGACAAATAAATATTATATTTTTAAAATAATTTAAATAAATTATGGTTGATTTTCAATTACTATTCTACTTTCTAATTTTATTTAAATTTTTATACTATCGGAATCCAAAACCCTAATCCTAATTTCCAAACTCTAACCTTAATTTTATTTAAATTACACTACTCTAGTTAGTCCAAAAATTTTCAAATTGAAATCCTAAACCTAAGCCTAAACCTAATTTTATTTTTTAACACATTCCCCCACCTAAACCTAGCCCCCTCCCTAAATACAACCCAGAAGTAGTAGATAGAAAAAGGAAAGAAGGAAAAGGGAGAAAGGAGATAACTCAAGAACGAAGAAGAGAACAGACCGCACCATGTCCTGCTGCTTCGCCGCCGTCGCCATCCATGTCGCACGCGAGAGAGCCATCGAGCTCAAGGGTGAAAGACGCATGTGAGAGAGGGAGGAACCGCGCTACTGCCGCCATCCAGCCCACCTTGCCATTGTCGCCATTGTCGTCGTCACCTCAAGCTCGTCGCCCTTTGTCCCCGTCGCAAGCTCGTCTTCCTGCTTCGGCCATCAACTCCTCTTTCGCCGTGAGTTGGTCTCTGGACAGGTGAGTTTCAGCTTCAGCCCTGTTATTTCTCTTTCAATTTTATTGTTGTAAATCTTTAGTACATCTTGAATTTGTTATTGAAAGTTGATTTTGTTGTTGAAATTATGTTTTAGCTAATTTTGTTTTGCTAAATACTAGGGATATAAAAATTATCATAGTTGAATTTTTTGTTCCAAATTATGATTTGAGATCAATTTGTTGTCATATGTTGAATTGTTGCTGAATATATCACTGGGCTTTAGTTTTTTGTTGCTTGATAACGTTATTGAATATTGAGTTGAATTTTGTTGCTGGATAACATCGCTGAGTTGAGCTGATGAGTTCAATTGTTGCTGAACATATTACTGAACATATCAATTGTTCCTGGATAACATCGCTTAGCTTCTTAATTTAATTTAAAAAAACATAATTCATAAATAAAAAGCAAATCAAAATTTTATGTTCTATAAAAGTTAATGCTAGCTGAGTACCTCTTAATTATATTTGTAGTTGACTAGTTGGTATGATGGTTGGTTGTCAACTATTTCTTACAGAATATGTGTACTGATTTTAGTCTTAAAGTTGATTTGGCATTATTTATGTTGCGTTGTCTGAATGAGTGCCTTTACAATCATGTGAGTAAAATAGCCTAGTTTGTAGTAATTTTTTTAGTTTATTTCTCATTATCTTACTGTGATTAAAAAATTTATTTGCTTAGTTTGGAATAATTTATTTGCTGATTTTGTTGAATTGTTCAATTTATTTGTTTATTTTTTGGTTGTATGTTCGATTTAGTTTGGATTCTTTGCTTAGTTTTTTGTTGTCAGATTCTCTAGCTTTGGAGCTAAATTTTTTTACTATAGCTTCAATATTTTTTTTAGGTGAAACATTACAAGATGAGTAAACAAATTGAGGTGAATTGTTGGTGCTGATGGTGCTCAGATCCCTCAGAAGCTAATATCTATAAGTTATAAAATTGAGTTGAGCTTGCTTTTTTCTTTTCTTGTGTCCTGCTTTATTTTAGTGGAAAGGATAATAAACCACGCGTCATATTTATTATTTTTATTACACACAGCATTGTATTCTGTTTTTGCTGATAATTGCATTTAACTTATGACAGTTATATGTGCCTGTTAATAAATATGGTCAATTTTATATATGTGTTATGTATGTTATGGATGCAAGCTTTTTCATATATAGTGCTGAATGGGAGTTATGTATGCAAGCTTTTATATGTATTATGTATATTATGGATGCAAGCCTTCTCTTATATAATATGGCCAATTTTATAGAGCTTCAATTTAAATAAGGGCAAATTACATTGACCCACTCTCCTTGCAGTTTTGGAAATTAGTAGTTGCTCCTTTTTGGTTTCACTTTTACATATATAATGCTGAATGGGAGTGGGAGCCGGGTATTTGTATGTCATTTTTTTATTTTTATTTTTTCATTTTTCTTTTTTAAGGCATATTTGGTGGAAATTCAATATAAAGAAAGTTATAATTTATGAAACAAGACTAGTCAATGTTATTTCATCAAAAATTAATTGGCAATTTGGCATAATTTATCTTAGATTGGCATTGAACCTACTTCTTTGTATGGTATTTTTAATGGGGTAACTTTTCTCTTTTCATAGTGATGTAATGTTGTGTTAGCATAAAAAAAAATTTGTTATCATTTTTTATACAATTTATCATCTCTTGTCTGCGATCTATCTTCTTTTTTTTCTTTTTCGGATATGTCTCATGGTCTCTCCACAATAAGGTATATCCTTGGTCTATATAGGTCCTTTACAGAGAGAGATGCTTTAGCGTGCTTCATTTTCATTAATGTCACTTCTTTATTTGCATTAAAGCTAGGCTTGTATGATTTCCAATTAAACTGTAAGAATTAGTGAGTAAAATATTATTATTTATTTATTTGTGATGCTACTAAGTTTATCTGGTTACTTTTACATATCACTACAAGAATTTGACAAATTTGCGACGAATTTTTGCGAGAAATATTTTTTGTCACTAACTTGTGAGGAATCAGTGACACACTAACAACAAAATTATTAAGAGGTCACAATATATCCGAAATTGAGAAAAGTGACTGATTAGCGAGAGATTTACAAGTAAGTTTGTTTCTCGCAAAATGACTTTTGTAGCTAAAAAAAGAGCAAGAAAAATACCTCTCTAATTTGTCACAAATTAATTAGCAAGTGATAATGTTCTAGCAAATAAGCAACTTAGGGGTTCAATCGAATAAAAGTAAAGTAGCGAGAGATATTATTGCCACTATTCCATCGCAAGTATTTGATATACAATTAGCGAGAAACAATTCACACACTAGTTCGTCGCTAAATAAACTTTTTGCAAAAAGGCTAATTAGTGAGGAACAATGTTACTAGCTAATCCATCATAAAGACTTCAAATGTATTTTGTGATGGATAATTTTCTAGCAAATTTGTCACAAAAATTTTTATTTTTAGCGAGCAACTAGTTTCTCGCTAATGTGTCGCATAATATTGTAAAATTCAAAATTAGGATAGCGACAGAAAACAGTCGTTGCTAACTCGTCGCAATAGATAAATCATTCAGCTAGGGAAGTGTTCCTTGCTAATTAGTTGCTAAAGTGGACATACGAATATTGAGCGCCTAGGACCTAAGTAGCAAGAAATTTGCGACCGTTTAACAACTGACACACTTCGTTCACTGATTTCAAGTCGCTGATTAGCGGGTGAAATATGTAACACCCTACCATGTAGAGTCTTATGCTTAAGTCATAATTCAGAGATGGCAAGGTATTATGACCTCTAAAACAAAAATTTAGTACGTATAGTAGTATGAATAATTGATTATAACTAGGAGCCTTGTAGGAAAAGGGGTAAACAAAAACCGTAACTCGAAAACGCAACACTCCGATCAATAACGTAACGAACAGGGATAAGCTAACGCGAGATCATATATATAAAGAGTGTCAAAAATGGGAATATCAAGACTCAAAATCCGGCTGCGAAGATAACCGGTCCGAGCATAGCAATATATACATATAATAAAATAAGGAAAACCCCAAAGGAAACCCAAAGGGACACAAATACAGAAAACCTATTCTCCAAAACCTCCTATAAGAGGAGTCATCACAGTTTGTATTATTTAATGGAGATAAAAGTATCTAAACAAGATATATAAACCAAAACAGAGCCCCGAGAACAAAGATCTTCGCTAATCCGGAAGTCTCCAGCATGCCTCAGCGAGAAACCTCACGCCCTGCATCTGAAAACCACAAAATCCGCATGGGTGAGAACCAGAGGTCCCCAGCACGGTAACAGCTTCCACATATATAATACATAATAATAGAGGAAAGCCGAAGGCAATCCTAGAACTTCCTCCAGATAATATCAAAGCTTATAAACAAGCTAAACCGTAAGTGGCAACTGACTAAAGATTCTTCAGTCTAACTAATACTTCCCTTTCCAATTCCTTCAGACCTCCCAACCACCAGCAGGAGTATAATATAGCAAACACAGTTATATCAGACAGGAGATATACAAATAAGAAAAATTAAGGCATTTAGACAAATAGCAAGTAATATGCAGTCAAATAGGCAATCTCAAACAATTCATGTAGTATGCTTATGATGCATGCCTGTCCCTAGTGGCTGATGATATCATCTGTCGGTTATAGAGCCAACCCGATAAGTCCTGGTAGCTAACCATTGGACTGTCCCTCTGTCGTGCATCCCCAACTCGAGTTATACTCATCATAAACTTGATCATAATCATGATCCATATCCATCACCCTCACTGGTGAATATTTATCCATCACCATCACTAGTGAATATTTACGGGGGCGAGCTCATCCGGGCCTTTCACAGTACCCGGCCACACTTACGACATAGGGTCAAAAGAGCTTCGAGTCTCAACCTGGAGCACGTGGTGGCTAGCCACTGCTACTACCCAGGGAAACCCTCATCTCCGATGGTGGAAGTGCAAACATTCACAATTCATTCAACAGCATATATGCATTTATACTTAGCCATAAACATGGCTCCGCCGTAACACGGCAATAGTCTAGCCATCCGGCTTACGGTTAAATCCATAACCAGCCAATTCATTAACAATTACGGCCCTTTGGCCCATGGCATAACAAGCACTTCCACCGCCATTCTCCGCATCTCACATAATCATCTTTGATCCTCATTGATCATTCATTTTTCCCTTGCTTCACTCGCAAGTTACCACATTCACTAGCCCTTTTCCTCATGCTAGGCATATCATAATGATTCAAGACATAAGTGGTGAGATCGGAGGCTTAGAAGTATGAAATTTGGCCTTTAAAACTCAAAAATCAACTTTGGGATGAAAACAGGGCCACGCGTACGCGCACTCCACGCGCATGCGTGGATGGCCTTAAAACTCATCGACGCGCAAGCGTCATACGCGCGAACGCGTGGGTTGAAAATTAGCCAAACGACGCACACGCGTCAGCCACGCATACGCGCGAATACATTGTGCCCCAGGCACAAAACTGGTACAACTCTGGCACAACTCTCTGGAAAATGGCTGGGCATTCGATGCAGCGCATCGACGCGCCCGCGCACACCACGCGCACGCGTGGATGATGCTTTCTCGAAGAACGGCGCGTACGCGCCAAGTGCGCCTACGCGCGAGGGGTCATTCTGCTAAAAATTTTCTAAGTTAAAAGTTGCAGAATTCATAGATTCAACCCCCAATCTTCCGACGGTCATAACTCTCTCATTTTAAATCATTTTTCACCCGTTCTTCAAACGGCATGGACATCCCGGATCCAATTTCATTTCTAAACAAATTTGGCACAAATCAAAGATCCGTAGTCCAAGTTATGTCCCGTCAAAGTATGCCCAAAAACCATATTTTCATTCAAAACCACAAGGTGCCATTTTCAAAACAAGCCACTTTCAACTCTTTTCAAGATCAATCAAAACATGCCAATTTCAACCCTTCTCTTTGAAATCATTCAAAATGTACCAAAATCAACAACAAGCCATCCTCAACTCACACATTGACATTTTACCAAAATTCCCAAAACTACCTCCAACCACTTTAACACTTCTCAATCAATGGCTAAAGGACAAACACAATCTCATGTCATACATCCTTCTCATCCCAATTTCCAATAATATCAATTTCCAAATCAACCATCATTATACATGATCAACATCATACTCACCATCAACATGATACCACCCATCAATTCAACCTCAATCATCCATCAAGCGTATATCACAACATGCATTTCTCATATATCACACAATCAAGGCATCAATATTCATAATCACATATATGAACACATCATATATCTCAACCATTCAACAACACCAACAATTCAATGCCTATCTTAGGGCCTCTAGCCTAAGTATTTCCTACCACATTACATATTAGATACGGGAAACCGAAACCATACCTTAGCCGATTTCTCAAGCTCAACCGGAGCACTTCCAAACCACTTGTCCACAAGCTCTCAAGGTATCAACACCTCCAAGAACAGATTTTATCACACAAAACCCTCTTCCAAGCTTTCCAAAATCACCAATCAAGCTCCAATATTCACATATACACAACCTAAGCCACAATCATCATACCCATACACAACATCTCAATACCCAAACCTCATAGAACAACAAATTACACTAGGGTTGAGAATCTTACCACACTCAAGGTCCAAGGAGACAAGATTAACCTTCTCCTTCAAGAGAGTTGGGTCCTATAACATCAAAGAACCCAAAATCTCAACATTTTTGCTCATGAAACTCGAAATCAAGGGCTGGAATTTCGAACAGTAAAACGTGGCTTACCTCAAGATTGATTGTATGGGTTTTGTAGAGCTCTCCGCGCTGAATGCGTGGCCACAAACGGAGCGGCAATCGGAGCTCTAGATCAAAAGTTATGGTGGTTTGAAGATCAAGTGAGAGATAGAACTTGAGAGAGTATTCTTCCCTTCCTCTCCACCATTTCAGCGTGTTTGAGTATATTGTGAGGAGAGAGAGTGCTGAAAACTAGGGTTTTGGTTTAGTTATGTTGGGCCAAGGGCCCACTTTGGGTCCGGTTGGTCCGGTTTGGCCCGTTCGGTCCAATCTTGGTCCGATTTCTATAAAATTGGTACCGAAATTCTCGTCTCAATCTCCTCTATCACATTTAGCCATAAAAATAACATTTTTGGCTTTCTAGAATAAATTCTCATTTATGGGTTAATTAGCCGTTAATTAACCGGGTCTTACAAAATACATTTGTTGCTAAGTTGTTGCAAGGTTAATTTAGTGAGCGACTTGGCAACTACAATCTTGTCACAAAGCAAAAGCTATATCCTACCTATGTTGTAGCAAATTACTTGCTAATCCCATTGGAAATCCATTGCAGAGTTATAACAAATCCAATGCTAACCGAAAAAATGTTAGAAGTAACTGGTCGTAATTGAGTCACTAATCAAAAGCTTATTTAGTAAGGAATTAGCGACTGCTTAATAACTGATAGAATTTCCTCACTCATTTTATGTCGCTATTAATTTGTGAGGAAAAATATTAGTCTTTATTCTATCCTTATTTCATGTTGCTACTAATCGCTAACCTCTATATAAATCAAAAGAAAATTTATGAAAAGTTTGAAGCAAATTTGCAAAGCACGATAATATAATTTGTCACAATTTTGTCACTAATCTAAAACTATTTTAAACGAGAGAATAATTAAAGTCCCAAAGTCGTGTGTATTTAATTCTAAATTCAAACATTTAAAAATGTAAGCCTAAGCGACTTAGCTCGACTAGAAAAAATAGCGAATTAAGCTAGCTGACTTCCGGGCCAAACGGATGCCTTTTTTTTAAATAAGCTAGTATATAGATTTTTTTATTTTGTGGACCTGACTTAAAATCCGACCAACCCCTAAAAAAAGTAACATGCACAACAAGAAAATCACCATTCTGTAATATTTTTTTAAGCTAGATTTAAAAAGTGTAGCCTATTCATAAAATTGGCTATGCTTTTCTTTGTGTTACCCTTTTATAAGAGAATAGAAAACACAATTATGGCATCACTTGAAAAATGTCTCCTTAGATATTAAAAAGATCACTTATAAAACGTATCCTTATCTTAATATTTATGGATACACTTTTCTAACAAAAAAGAATGCTTTTGACGAGTAACCTAGGCTGCGTTTATTTATAGGCACAAGATTTGAGACAGGGACATTGAGACCCGAAGTCATGTTTGACAGATGTGACATAGAAAGAGACATTGTGTCTATAGACATTGAATTAGTGTATTTTATGTCCATCCTGACAGGAAGAACACAGAGACACTAATAAGAGACACAACTTATTTTTCATTTTTTCTTTTATTATTCTTATTAATTTTCCCTAATTATATTTTTTATTGTTCTACTTTTCTTCCCAGATTTTTTGAATTCATAATTTATTCTAATTTATCTCAAAATAAAATACAAGAACATTAATTTTTGCGTCTCTGTCCTTTGTGTCTTGTTTTCATTATCTTGTGTTGTCTAGTTCTCAGAACCAAACGCAGTGCTAAAGTCAGTTTGGATTGACTTTTGAAAAAAAAAGTACTTATTTTTTTCATCTTTTTTAAAAAGAATTTTTAATATACAAAAAACTATTTCACATTTGGATAAGATTTAAAAAAATAATTTCAAATATTAAAAACGTCTTTTGTTTTTATTTTTTTTAAAGCAAAGTATTTTTTTTCTAAAATTAGGAGTGAGACTCGAACCCACGACCTCTAATTGAGTATGGAGAGACTATACCATTTAAGTTATAGCTCATTGGCAAAAGAAAGTATTGTTAGTTTGTAAAAAAATAAATAATTTATTTTTAAATAAAAATATTTTTTTAAAAAAATATCTAAATAAATCTAAAATTAAATAAAAATATTTTATTAAAAAAACTTTTTTAATACAAAAAAACCAATCTAAATTACCACATATACATGTTTTGGTACACTTCAAAATTTTTCTAATGTAAGCACGCGGCAACACTTAATTTTTTCCTTTTCACAAAACTGCGCCCTTCTCATTCGTTCAGAGATTAAAGTTCACCTTCTTCTTCACCGTTTTTACCCTTCTTCTTTGCCTTCACTCACCACCACTCACCGTCTTTATTCTCCTTTGTCTTTATCTTCGCTCATGACTCACCGTCTCCGCTCCTCATTTTCACCTTCGCTCACCATTCACAATGCTCACCATCAGCATCTCGTGCGATCAGCGTCGCCGCTTACCATCGTCGTCTGTGCACTCACCAGGGAATCGTTGTCTGTGAAATGTGAGAATTTTAGGGTTTCGATTTTAGGTTTTTTAATTTAGGGGTTTAAGCCTCTGAATGTGTATTATTTCTGAATGTGTATTGGCTTCTAAAATGACCTTATCTAATTTAAGGAAGCTATTGTCTGTTTTTAATTTAGTTTAATTATTTTTCTTGATCATTGCAGGGATGAAGAACTAACTTCAAAAACAGTGGCTTGGTGTGGCTGATTGTGCTAATTTCAAGTCAGGATCCAAAGAACTCAAGGTACTCATCATTCCACCTTCTTGTTGTTATTGCTTCTCTCTATGTGCTTCTTGAGTGGCTACCAAATATGGTATCAATTTAATTTTTGTTGTTGATGTATTTTGGATTCAGAAATAAGAATTATGATACTGCTTAGTTGATAGAATTCCAAAAAAAAGATTTAATTTATTAAAAATAAAATAGATAAGCACATACAAAATATTTACCTCCTCTATTATTTTAGTGTGAATGGGGTTTGTTAGTAAGATTGCTCGGGTTCGGGTTCTGCCTTTTGTTTCAGACTCCAATTTGCAGAGATTAATGATTTTTTCTAGTATTTTTTTCTCTTAAAATGTTGTTTTATCTTCTAATATTTTACGAATTTTAGGTAGAATGCAAGAGTTCTGCTAAAAATGGCCATATGCAGCATAAGATACTTAGTGGGAGAAGCAAGGTTTGAAATCTTACAAGATTTATCCAAGGTACCTAGAATCTCTAGAGCTTGTAAACTCGTGTTTGATGTGAATGAATGATATCTTCTTTTTATAGTTTTAAGTTACTATTCTCTAGTTCTTAAATGTCTAACTACTGGTTTTGGAAGACTTGTATTAACTTATGATTAGTGTGTAATTTGGTTAGGTTGTGAACAACCAGATATAAACTATTTATACAATTTAAATTGGTGCTAAATCTTTTTTATGATAAAAAATGGGAATCTTAGCATTCATAGAGATATAAATTTTCGGAAATAAAATATAAAGTAATAAGATGGTTGTACTTGCAAGATGCACAAAATTTGCATCATCCTATACTGCATAAAATTCATATTTATAAATAGATGTAGACACATTGCAAATGAAGACTATATGATTTGTTGGTTTTATTATAAATTGATCAACAACTCAAGGCCTAGGAAGATTTAGGGTCAGACAGCAAGCAACACAATTCTTCTAGAACTATCTGATAATCCTAAATATGTTAAAGGGTAACTATTTTGAAGTGGCATCAATTAAATATGATTATATACTTTGGCTATCTTATATTTAACAGGTATAGGAATTTGTAATTGAATTAAAACGGTCGGAGGTACCAATAAAAACACTAATCACTTCTGAATTATCTGAAAGGTCCTCATACATTATGGGTATTTCATATTTCAATAATTATTTTTCTTTGGTTCTATCTCTTGTAAATTTCCAGGAGAAAGTGATGACTTTATGAATCTGGCCTTCATAACAGGTAGAACAAACCACGCAGTACTAACATCTGATTCGCAGCAAATTAATTGGATGTCTTTCTCATTGTATGCACTAAGGTTAGTTACTAACATCCTTTTTTTTCTGAAATGATGTTGTTGATTATCGAAATTGTTGCTAATTTTCTGATTTTTTATGATTAGTACTTTTGTTAAGTTGAAAACTTGATTGTTAATGTTTTTTTGGAGGTAGAACATTATGTGTTTGTCATTTAGGTGAGTTTTGATATATTTTGGTTGTAAATTTTGATGTTTGAAGTTTTTTTATGAATTTTTATTGATCATTTATATAAAATTTATTATGTAAAATTGTGAAATTTTGGATTTCGTTAGGTTAGAAATTATTGAATTTAAATATTTGAAATTATATATTGTATTTTTAATAATTTTATTTAATATTTAATTAAACCGGTTGAACTCCGATTGAATTCCGATCGAACCATCAAACTAGTGAACCAGTCATCTTATCAGTTCATTGACCGGTTCGGTTCTCGCAACCTTGATAATATGAAGTTGGTTCATTCATGCAAATGTGTTTAGTTCTCTTTTTGTTTCTTTTTAAATGTCTTTAATTTCAGGTGTTGAAAGTTCTCTCAGCATCTCCTTTAGATTATTCTACCAACCCAAATTCAAAGTTAGCTACTCCTGCATAACTTGCTGGAACTTCAATGTCATTAGTTTCGGTTGTTTAGGTATCCCGAGACGTCTTCCTCATTTTTTCCCTCATGTTCTTGCATATATGCATGTGTTTTGTATTGTTTGTTGTCTTCATTTTGTATTATTTAAAAATATTTTTTTGGTGGCTAATATATATATATATACCCTTACTATTTTTTATTTTTCATGGCATTTCTTGCTATTGTTTTTTCCTTCTTGATTTATTTTGTTCTTCCATTTCTCTGTTCTTGCTATAGTTTGTTTTTCACTGCTATTTATTTGTTGTTCGTGGCTTTTTACTATTGTTTGTTGTTCTTGATTTTCTTCTTAATTTGTTGTTCTTTATTGTTGTTGATTTTTAATTTGTTGTTCTTCACTATTGGTTGCTGCAATTGTTATTTTTTATTTTAAATTTGTTAATTGTTATTGATTTTAATTTATTAGTTCTATTATTTTTGTTCTTGATTTAATTTTTTTATCTACACTGCTATTTTGATGGCTGTTATTTTTTGCATTTAATTTGTTGTTGATCAAATAATATATCGATGTTTTGTTTTTTGTTTTTGATCACAGTATAAGTGACAACATTGGTGAAACTGAAGGTGAAACAGGTGGACATGTTTTTTGTGCAATTTATATGCCAAATCTTAGGTGTTGTTTGTATTTTTCATTTTTTTTAATTTTTAATGTGCAATGAGGAATGAGATGTGTAATATATAATAAATTTTATAGAAGCATAATCACTTTTTTGCATCCAGATTGAAACATCTTTAAAGAAGTGAATGAATACTTACTTTTACATGATATTGTAACTGAGTCTTTTTTTTTGTTTTACCAATTTATTCATGTTTTTTAGAGCTATTGAATAGATAGAATAGCATTTGATTAAATCGAAAGGCTTAGTTTTTATTAGGTTAAGCTTCAATATCTAATTTCTTTAAATATGGTTTGAACTTTTTTAAACATGTATAATTTTGATAAACTTATTTATTTGTATGCGTTATTATCTTTTAGTTCAATTACTAAAATAAAAAAATAATATACTGTTTATTTTAGTATAGCAACATACTCGATGTTGATGATGGTGACAAATTAAAGATTCTATTGCGACTGAAATATTTATGAGATACCTATCGATTTGTTACTAGTTTAAAAGGAATTTGTGATGATATTTGCGGTAGTATTGCAACTAATTGACTATATATTATTTCTTAGCAAATTAGTGATTACTTTATAACTCTACTTTCCCATTTTGAATAGCTTTGGTTTAGCGACAAAATTCCTACAAATTTGATTAAGAATTTTCAAAGATTAGCTATAGATTTGCTACAAAATGTGACAGATTTGCGATCATATTAGCGGACAACTTGCGACGAGTTAGGTTCGGAAAAGTTCCTTGCTAATTAGCGTCAACTAAGCATTTCATTTTGTCTACGAAGTTAGCTTGGATTTAGCGATGATTCTGCTGCAGTAGAGTTTGTCGTTAATTAGCGACTACCTTTTAGTGTATTTCTTCTATGGAATTAGCTTTTACTTTAGTGTTAGATTTGCGACTATCTATTCAGTAGCTAAAATACTTTCCGATGAATTAGCGACTATTGTGTTTGCCTCACTGATATGCGACTTGTAATTAGCGAGGAAAGCATTAGTTGTTAGGCTGTAGCTAATCCGTCACAAATTATATTTTGTGTCAAAATTGCGATGATTTTACGACTATTTTTGTGGTAGCTAATGGGCCATATTCTTGCATCTATTTGTGGTTTACTGTCAACTTTATAGAGTCGGTTTGGATTATGTCAGTTCTTAGATTCATTTGGTGGAACAGAACATTCCAATATTAATAAGAATCCTACAGCAACTACTTTGCCACAAATAATTCCACAAGAGAAAGAATACAGAAGGCCACAACTAGATGTAAAGTTCAACCATTTGGTCTCTGGTATTGATTCAAGCACTTCTGTTCAGACTACAAAAACAAAGCTTGCTGACCTTCTGGATAGCACACTTTGGAATCATAGGCTCACTCCTTCATCTGAAAGGATTGTATATGGTTTGGTACAACAAATATTTCATGGTATTAGAGATTATTTCTTGATTTTCACAAAATAAAAGGTTTGACATGTTAAAACTTGAATACTATAGTTTTCAAAGGATGAGAAAAATATGTACTATATTAGAGAATATTTCTTGGTTTTCACAGTATTTGATGTCTTTTGTAATTTTTTTTAAGAGCTTTTACCTACTATTATATGTAATGGATAAATTATACTATATTTTAATTTGTGTTGTTTGGACTAAAAATATATCTAGCTTATAATGTAAATTTTATGATTTAAGTTTCTTGAATTTCTCCTTTTAGACTTATTTTATGATTATCATAATTTTGGGATTTGATTATGCTTTAAAAAAAATATCAAAAAATAAAGTAAACTGTGGGCACAGTTTTAAAATAGGGTGACCATAGATAATGTAACACCCTACCACACAGAGTCTTATGCTTAAGTCATAAAACTGAGATGGTGAGGTGTTACGACCTCTAAAAATAAAAATATATATAATAATAGAAGTTGAAAGGAATTTATACCAAGGAACCTTTGAAGGAAAGTTTAAAACAAAAGTCGTAACACTCACGTAAACGAAAACTTGCGTATGAAGAAACGTAAAATATATGTGTATGAATAATAAAAAGGGAGTGTCAAAGATATAATTAACAAAGCCTCCAACTCGGTTTGCGAAGATAAACCGGCCAGAACACACAAGTATATATATATAAGAGGATCCCAAAATGACCCAAAGCAGAAAACGACAACTTGTTTCTCCAGGTCAACCTCTAAGAGAGACAAATATAAAATACAAGTTGGAGAATCTATATACATTCATAAATATAAACAAAGATACGACCCTGAGTCCCAAGAGTTCTTTACTTTGTCAGCATCTCTAGAATACAGAGTCGTGCTTCTCAACCTACATTTGAAAAATGACAATATTGTATGGGATGAGAACCGGGGGCTCTCAGTATGGTTAAGGTGGCCACATATATAATAAATAAGGTCCCGGGAAAGCCAAAGGTAATCCTAGAACGCCGACAATCAGATTATAAATCTTAAGGAACTAAAGCTTAAACCATAAACGAGAGTAGGTATCTAAGGTTCTAAACTTGATCAACATCTAATCGAAACCCTCAATCTCTTTGCCCTTCCTCCATTCCTCCAACTCCAATGAAGTTGCAAAGACAGACAAAACAGACAGGTCAAACACAAACAGAAAGCATATATAACAAGTAGGCAATTAGCAATTAATGTCAATAAACAATTAAGCAAGCCAAGACAATGGACACTCAAACAAAATATACAAATCCACATGATGCATGCCTTTCCTAGCGCAGGTCATGAGCTCATGCGTTGGTTGTCTACCCGCAACCCGACGTTACTCGGAGTGAACCCCGAATATGGTCCCTTTACTGTGTCAATTAGACACCTTGGCATCACGGTTACCCGTGTTAGTTAGGCGTCATCATAATAACATTTTAATGTGTATCACAGTAAGGAACAGTGCTATCAGTTAGGAAAATATTCTCGCATTAGCAATCTTAGGCTATCCATTAAGCGGACACTTTGGCATTAGCAGTTTGGTACAAGGCCAATGCAACATACACTTTTCATAATTTACTTATTCATTTTGATTATCTCTTTCATACATGTTTTCTCATTTCACTTCTCTCTATTATGCCTCCACATCACCAACACTATAAAACATACATCCGTATCACCGCCTAGCTATACATACCTCTGCATCACCGCCTAATTATACATACCTCCGCATCACCCGTTGACCTTAAACCTCCCTTGGTTGTCCTAATACTACTATTTTAGAACCTAGAGCTTGGTATTGAGGTAATTTGGTCATAGGTAAAACCGGTGCTTTTGCTTAAAAAGGATACTGTTATTGTTTTTTGGAAAATGCAACAAGGAACAGCAAGGCAGTAGATTTGTTAAATTCATTAAAAATCAAATTTTTATCCATTGCCTTTCAAAATTCATGTCCTTAAACAAGACTCTTCCAGATTTTCAAAAAACTAAATTTCAGATTAATACCATGTCACATGAAAAAGTTATGAGTTTAGGAACACAGCCCTGCTTTTTAGAATTCTGTTTCCAAAATCCAGCGACTACCCTCACTCTTTGCAATATAACTAATTAGTTAAAAAAAATTTTGACACAAAATTTAAATTGTAGATTATGGGCTCAAAAAGCTTAAAAATGCCGTTAGTTTCAGCTTAAAAACTCATCAGAATTGTAAATGAAGTGGGTTGGAATTTGGTGCTTCTGCAGTAGAGAAACAGGATTTTCTACAAAAACCATCAATCTTTAAAAATTCATTTCTCCCAAACCATTCATCAATAAAATCTGATTTTTTTATGAGACGCTCAAAACATGTTAAAGTTTTATGGAAAAATGGTTTCATTCAAAAATAGGACCTATCTGATCCTAGAAATGGATCTATTCTACTGCCAATTATGCGGAAATTTTGTCTAAACTTTTTCAGCAACCTTACATACCATATTCCATACTAAAACCTATAACCCTTCCAAAAATCACACTTCTAACCTTTCTTCAGTTATCTAGGGTTGCTTTCACAACCAACATAACCCAAAAAGATCATTAATAATTCATTATATATATGTATTCATTCTCATCATCCTCATCATTCATCATTAAAATCATGATGTATCAATACATTCTCACTACAACATCAGTTTCCAAAATTCATATTCAACCCAAATCAACAAATTAATTCAAAAACCAACAATCAATTCAACTTATCCTATGGGTCAACTAGCTTAAGTTTTCACGACAAATTACATATTATATACGAGAAACTAAAACCATACCTTGGCCGATTTTCTGATAACTCGGAACACCTCAAGCATTTCCGAACCACAAGCTCCATAACTCCAGCACCCCTCACCAATGATACCCACCCTCCAAAGCTAATCTTCTAGCTTCCAATTTCTCAAATTAACTCCAACCGATCACCAATTTCAATCTAACATCACAATTATCACTATAATCAATATAGAGTTCACTAAATCAACATCTCACAAAAGGTTGGAGGGTTTTTACCTGACCCACAGCTCAAACAAGCTAAACCCGACAATACCCGCAGGTTAACTCGAACCTAAACACCGAAATCATGAAAAATTTAACATAATTTCACATTGGCTTTTGAAATTGGGGAAGAGAAAATTGAAAATAAAAACGTGGATTCCTTACCAAATTGACCACTGGGCTTTGTAGAGCTCGACGGTGCGGTCACGTGGCCGCAAACGGTGCGACAATCGGAGCTCCTGATTAAAAGTTATTGGAATTTGAAACAAGAACAAGGGTTTACACCCTTCTCCTCCCCCATGGCTGTGTTCTTCAGCGTTTGCATGAAGAAGAAAGAGGAATGAGCTGAAGCTCATTTATATCAAGGGATTGGGTTGGGCCTTGGGCCCAATATGAGCCCAGTTTGCCCGATTCGGTTCGTTCGGCCCAATCTTGGGCCAAATTCTTTAAAATTAGTGTCAAAATTTTTGTTTTAATTAGTTCTACCTCACTAAATCATAAAATTTCATTTTCTAATTGATTTTATTAATAATTAATTTATTAGCTAATTATTCACTAATTACTCGGGGTTTAGATTCTACCCCGTAGCAGAAATTTTTGCCCTCGAAAATTCGCTCTCAATTCTCCATATATGCCCCCTCAGATTCAACCGATCTCTTACCATTCATTTTGTCATTCTCTAACATCAATTTAATACCCTATTCCTCTTTCAAGCCTAAGTTAAACCCGTCTATTTCATTTTTAGTTTCGTCAAACTCTTTTTCAATGATTACTAATTTCTTTATCCTGTATAAGTGCCATCTAATTCAATTTAAATCTCCAGTCGTTCACAACTATTTCAAACACTAAACAATTGTCCTATCTCTTAGTCCGAGTCAAATTATTCTAGCCTAAACCACACACTCACGCTTTCCATCTTTGACCTTACGATAGCCCTCGAAATCATTCCATATCCCAGGTCTCCTTTCTCTCGTCTCTACAATTCTAGAGCCACCAAATTCACTGCGCTAACCCAACATTACGCTGATTATCAACTACTAAGAACTTAATGCTTCTCTTGCTTCCACCAAACATTTTCTTGTATCTTTTTACCTTTCTAACTAATGCCATTGACTTTCACTCTAGCTGCACAAGTTCTGAGTCCTTGGTTTTCTCCACTACGAGGTTCATTACCATCTCTGTCACCATTTCTAGTTTGTTCGCTCCAGCTCTTCAGCAGCAGCTAGAGAATCAACCATATTACCTTACTCGCCCCCACGAGACGCCATTTGAGTCTTGCCCACACCGAACAATTGATATTAAGGTGATCAGTCTTAATATCTAAAGTCTAGTGTTTCGAGTCTCCAAAGGTAATGCTCATGAACATTTATCCTATATATGCCAAGCAGACATCCTAAATAGCATGTACACACACCCAGAGTATGCTCAGAAGCATAGTCAGTCCATTCCCTAGGCTCTACGGGAACGAACTACTCTGATACCATAATGTAACACCCTACCACACAGAGTCTTATGCTTAAGTCATAAAACTGAGGTGGTGAGGTGTTACGACCTCTAAAAATAAAAATATATATAATAATAGTAGTTGAAAGGAATTTATATCGAGGGGCCTTTGAAGGAAAGTTTAAAACAAAAGTCGTAACACTCATGTAAACGGAAACTTGCGTACGAAGAAACGTAAGATATATGTGTACGAATAATAAAAAGGGAGTGTCAAAGATATAATTAACAAAGCTTCCAACTCGGTTTGCGAAGATAAACCGGCCAGAACATACAAGTATATATATATATATATATATATATATATATATATATATATATATATATATATCCAAAATGACCCAAAGCAGAAAACGACAACCTGTTTCTCCAGGTCAACCTCTAAGAGGGACAAACATAAAATACAAGGTGGAAAATCTATATACATTCATAAATATAAACAAAGATACGACCCTGAGTCCCAAGAGTTCTTTACTTTGTCAGCATCTCTAGAATACAGAGTCGTGCTTCTCAACCTACATTTGAAAAATGACAATATTGTATGGGATGAGAACCGGGGGCTCTCAGTATGGTTAAGGTGGCCACATATATAATAAATAAGGTCCCGGGAAAGCCAAAGGTAATCCTAGAACGCCGACAATCAGATTATAAATCTTAAGGAACTAAAGCTTAAACCATAAACGAGAGTAGGTATCTAAGGTTCTAAACTTGATCAACATCTAATCGAAACCCTCAATCTCTTTGCCCTTCCTCCATTCCTCCAACTCCAATGAAGTTGCAAAGACAGACAAAACAGACAGGTCAAACACAAACAGAAAGCATATATAACAAGTAGGCAATTAGCAATTAATGTCAATAAACAATTAAGCAAGCCAAGACAATGGACACTCAAACAAAATATACAAATCCACATGATGCATGCCTTTCCTAGCGCAGGTCATGAGCTCATGCGTTGGTTGTCTACCCGCAACCCGACGTTACTCGGAGTGAACCCCGAATATGGTCCCTTTACTGTGTCAATTAGACACCTTGGCATCACGGTTACCCGTGTTAGTTAGGCGTCATCATAATAACATTTTAATGTGTATCACAGTAAGGAACAGTGCTATCAGTTAGGAAAATATTCTCGCATTAGCAATCTTAGGCTATCCATTAAGCGGACACTTTGGCATTAGCAGTTTGGTACAAGGCCAATGCAACATACACTTTTCATAATTTACTTATTCGTTTTGATTATCTCTTTCATACATGTTTTCTCATTTCACTTCTCTCTATTATGCCTCCACATCACCAACACTATAAAACATACATCCGTATCACCGCCTAGCTATACATACCTCTGCATCACCGCCTAATTATACATACCTCCGCATCACCCGTTGACCTTAAACCTCCCTTGGTTGTCCTAATACTACTATTTTAGAACCTAGAGCTTGGTATTGAGGTAATTTGGTCATAGGTAAAACCGGTGCTTTTGCTTAAAAAGGATACTGTTATTGTTTTTTGGAAAATGCAACAAGGAACAGCAAGGCAGTAGATTTGTTAAATTCATTAAAAATCAAATTTTTATCCATTGCCTTTCAAAATTCATGTCCTTAAACAAGACTCTTCCAGATTTTCAAAAAACTAAATTTCAGATTAATACCATGTCACATGAAAAAGTTATGAGTTTAGGAACACAGCCCTGCTTTTTAGAATTCTGTTTCCAAAATCCAGCGACTACCCTCACTCTTTGCAATATAACTAATTAGTTAAAAAAAATTTTGACACAAAATTTAAATTGTAGATTATGGGCTCAAAAAGCTTAAAAATGCCGTTAGTTTCAGCTTAAAAACTCATCAGAATTGTAAATGAAGTGGGTTGGAATTTGGTGCTTCTGCAGTAGAGAAACAGGATTTTCTGCAGAAACCATCAATCTTTAAAAATTCATTTCTCCCAAACCATTCATCAATAAAATCTGATTTTTTTATGAGACGCTCAAAACATGTTAAAGTTTTATGGAAAAATGGTTTCATTCAAAAATAGGACCTATCTGATCCTAGAAATGGATCTATTCTACTGCCAATTATGCGGAAATTTTGTCTAAACTTTTTCAGCAACCTTACATACCATATTCCATACTAAAACCTATAACCCTTCCAAAAATCACACTTCTAACCTTTCTTCAGTTATCTAGGGTTGCTTTCACAGCCAACATAACCCAAAAAGATCATTAATAATTCATTATATATATGTATTCATTCTCATCATCCTCATCATTCATCATTAAAATCATGATGTATCAATACATTCTCACTACAACATCAGTTTCCAAAATTCATATTCAACCCAAATCAACAAATTAATTCAAAAACCAACAATCAATTCAACTTATCCTATGGGTCAACTAGCTTAAGTTTTCACGACAAATTACATATTATATACGAGAAACTAAAACCATACCTTGGCCGATTTTCTGATAACTCGGAACACCTCAAGCATTTCCGAACCACAAGCTCCATAACTCCAGCACCCCTCACCAATGATACCCACCCTCCAAAGCTAATCTTCTAGCTTCCAATTTCTCAAATTAACTCCAACCGATCACCAATTTCAATCTAACATCACAATTATCACTATAATCAATATAGAGTTCACTAAATCAACATCTCACAAAAGGTTGGAGGGTTTTTACCTGACCCACAGCTCAAACAAGCTAAACCCGACAATACCCGCAGGTTAACTCGAACCTAAACACCGAAATCATGAAAAATTTAACATAATTTCACATTGGCTTTTGAAATTGGGGAAGAGAAAATTGAAAAGAAAAACGTGGATTCCTTACCAAATTGACCACTGGGCTTTGTAGAGCTCGACGGTGCGGTCACGTGGCCGCAAACGGTGCGACAATCGGAGCTCCTGATTAAAAGTTATTGGAATTTGAAACAAGAACAAGGGTTTACACCCTTCTCCTCCCCCATGGCTGTGTTCTTCAGCGTTTGCATGAAGAAGAAAGAGGAATGAGCTGAAGCTCATTTATATCAAGGGATTGGGTTGGGCCTTGGGCCCAATATGAGCCCAGTTTGCCCGATTCGGTTCGTTCGGCCCAATCTTGGGCCAAATTCTTTAAAATTAGTGTCAAAATTTTTGTTTTAATTAGTTCTACCTCACTAAATCATAAAATTTCATTTTCTAATTGATTTTATTAATAATTAATTTATTAGCTAATTATTCACTAATTACTCGGGGTTTAGATTCTACCCCGTAGCAGAAATTTTTGCCCTCGAAAATTCGCTCTCAATTCTCCATATATGCCCCCTCAGATTCAACCGATCTCTTACCATTCATTTTGTCATTCTCTAACATCAATTTAATACCCTATTCCTCTTTCAAGCCTAAGTTAAACCCGTCTATTTCATTTTTAGTTTCGTCAAACTCTTTTTCAATGATTACTAATTTCTTTATCCTGTATAAGTGCCATCTAATTCAATTTAAATCTCCAGTCGTTCACAACTATTTCAAACACTAAACAATTGTCCTATCTCTTAGTCCGAGTCAAATTATTCTAGCCTAAACCACACACTCACGCTTTCCATCTTTGACCTTACGATAGCCCTCGAAATCATTCCATATCCCAGGTCTCCTTTCTCTCGTCTCTACAATTCTAGAGCCACCAAATTCACTGCGCTAACCCAACATTACGCTGATTATCAACTACTAAGAACTTAATGCTTCTCTTGCTTCCACCAAACATTTTCTTGTATCTTTTTACCTTTCTAACTAATGCCATTGACTTTCACTCTAGCTGCACAAGTTCTGAGTCCTTGGTTTTCTCCACTACGAGGTTCATTACCATCTCTGTCACCATTTCTAGTTTGTTCGCTCCAGCTCTTCAGCAGCAGCCAGAGAATCAACCATATTACCTTACTCGCCCCCACGAGACGCCATTTGAGTCTTGCCCACACCGAACAATTGATATTAAGGTGATCAGTCTTAATATCTAAAGTCTAGTGTTTCGAGTCTCCAAAGGTAATGCTCATGAACATTTATCCTATATATGCCAAGCAGACATCCTAAATAGCATGTACACACACCCAGAGTATGCTCAGAAGCATAGTCAGTCCATTCCCTAGGCTCTACGGGAACGAACTACTCTGATACCATAATGTAACACCCTACCACACAGAGTCTTATGCTTAAGTCATAAAACTGAGGTGGTGAGGTGTTACGACCTCTAAAAATAAAAATATATATAATAATAGTAGTTGAAAGGAATTTATATCGAGGGGCCTTTGAAGGAAAGTTTAAAACAAAAGTCGTAACACTCATGTAAACGGAAACTTGCGTACGAAGAAACGTAAGATATATGTGTACGAATAATAAAAAGGGAGTGTCAAAGATATAATTAACAAAGCTTCCAACTCGGTTTGCGAAGATAAACCGGCCAGAACATACAAGTATATATATATATATATATCCAAAATGACCCAAAGCAGAAAACGACAACCTGTTTCTCCAGGTCAACCTCTAAGAGGGACAAACATAAAATACAAGGTGGAAAATCTATATACATTCATAAATATAAACAAAGATACGACCCTGAGTCCTAAGAGTTCTTCGCTTCGTCAGCGTCTCCAGAATATAGAGTGGTGCTTCTCAACCTACATCTGAAAAATGACAATATTATATGGGATGAGAACCGGGGGCTCTCAGTACGGTTAAGGTGCCGACATTTATAATAAATAAGGTCCCGGGAAAGCCAAAGGCAATCCTAGAACGCCGACAATCAGATTATAAATCTTAAGGAACTAAAGCTGAAACCATAAACGAGGGTAGGTCTCTAAGGTTCTAAACTTGATCAACATCTAATCAAAACCCTCAATCTGTTCGCCCTTCCTCTGTTCCTCTAACTCCAATGAAATTGCATAGACAGACAAAACATACAGGTCAAACACAAACAGAAAGCATATATAACAAGTAGGCAATTAGCAATTAACGTGAATAAACAATTAAGCAAGCCAAGACAATGCACACTCAAACAAAACATATAAATGCACATGATGCATGCCTTTCCTAGCGCAGATCATGAGCTCATGCGTCGGTTGTCTACCCGCAACCCGACGTTATTCGGAGTGAACCCCGAATATGGTCCCTTTACTGTGTCAATTAGACACCTTGGCATCACGGTTACGCGTGTCAGTTAGGCCTCATCATAATAATATTTTAATGTGTATTACAGTAAGAAACAGAACTATCAGTTAGGAGAACATTCTCGCATTAGCAATCCCAGGCTATCTGTTAGGCGAGCACTTTCGCCTTAGCAGTTTGGCATAAGGCCCATGCAACATACACTTTTCGTAATTTACTTATTCGTTTCGATTATCTCTTTCATACATGTTTTCTCATTTCACTTCTCTCTATTATGCCTCCACATCACCAATACTATAAAACATACCTCCGTATCACCGCCTAGCTATACATACCTCCGCATTACCGCCTAATTATACATACCTCTGCATCACCCGTTGACCTTAAACCTCCCTTGGTTGTCCTAATACTACTATTTTAGAACCTAGATCTTGGTATTGAGGTAATTTGGTCATAGGTAAAACTGGTGCTTTTGCTTAAAAAAGATGCTGTTGTTGTTTTTGAGAAAATGCAGCAAGGAACAGCAGAGCAGTAGATTTATTAAATTTACTAAAAATCCAATTTTCATCCATTGCCTTTTAAAATTCATGTCCTTAAAAAAGACTCTTCCAGCTTTCCAGAAAACTAAATTTCAGATTAATACCATGTCACATGAAAAGGTTATGAGCTTAGGAACACAGCCCTGCTTTTTAGAATTCTGTTTCCAAAATCCAGCAAGCTATCCTCACTCTTTGCAACATAACTAATTAGTTAAAAAGAGTTTTGACACAAAATTTAAACTGTAGATTATGGGCTCACAAAGCTTAAAAATGTCATTAGTTTCGGCTCAAAAACCCATCAGAATTGTAAATTAGGTGGGTTGGAATTTGGTGCTTCTGTAGTAGAGAAACAGGATTTTCTACAGAAACCATCAATCTTTAAAAATTCATTTCTCCCAAACCATTCATCAATAAAATCTGATTTTTTTTATGAGACGCTCAAAACATTTTAAAGTTTTATGGGAAAATGGTTTCATTCAAAATTAGGACCTAGTCTGCTCCCAGAAATGGATCTATTCTACTGCCAATTATGCAGAAATTCTATCTAGATTTTTCAGCAACCTTACATACCATATTCCATACTAAAAATTACACTTCTAACCTTTCTTCAGTTATCTAGGGTTGCTTTCATAGCCAACATATCTCAACAAGATCATCAATAATTCATTACATATATATATATTCATTCTCATCATCCTCATCATTCATTATTAAAATCATGATGTATCAATACATTCTCACTACAACATCAGTTGCCAAAATTCATATTCAACCCAAATCAACAATTTAATTCAACAACCAACAACGAATTCAACTTATCCTATGGGTCAACTAGCCTAAGTTTTCATGACACACAACATATTATATATGAGAAACCAAAACCATACCTTGGCCGATTTCCCGATAACCCGGAACACCTCAAGCGTTTCCAAACCACAAGCTCCACAACTCCAGCTCCCTCACCAATGATACCCACCCTCCAAAGCTAATCCTCTAGCTTCCAATTTCTCAAATTAACTCCAACTGATAACCAATTTCAATCTAACATCACAATTATCACTATAATCAATATAAAGTTCACTAAATCAACATCTCACAAAAGGTTGGAGAGTTCTTACTTGTCCCATAGCTCAAACAAGCTAAACCTGATAATACCCGCAGCTTAACTCGAACCTAAATACTGAAATCATGCAAAATTCAATATTATTTCACATTGGCTTTTGAAATTGGAGAAGAGAAAATTGTAAAGAAAAACATGGATTCCTTACCAAATTGACCACTGGGCTTTGTAGAGCTCGACGTTGCGGTCGCATGGTCGCAAACGGTGCGGCAATCGGAGCTCTGGATCAAAAGTTATTAGAATTTGAAATAAGAACAAGGGTTTACACCCTTCTCCTCCCCCATGGCTGGGTTCTTCGGCGTTTGCATGAAGAAGAAAGAGAAATGAGCTGAAGCTCATTTATATCAAGGGATTGGGTTGGGCCTTGGGCCCAATACAGGCCCGATTTACCCGGTTCGGTCCGTTCGGCCCAATTTTTGGCCAAATTCTTTAAAATTAGTGTCAAAATTCTTGTTTTAATTAGTTATATCTCACTATAATAAAATTTCATTTTCTAATTGATTTTATTAATAATTAATTTATTAGCTAATTATTCACTAATTACTCGGGGTTTACAGATAAGGTTATGGTCACGGTTTCCATAGATAAGACTATGGTCACGATTTTGCAAAAGGGTGACCAAAGAATAAGCTGTGGTCAACCAAAGAGTAAGCTATGGTCACAGTTTTAAAGTAGGGTGATCATAGATATCTATAGTCAAGCTAAAACCGTGACCATAGATTAGGCTATGGTCACGGTATTAAATAGGGGTGACCATAAAGTAAGCTATGGTCACGATTTTACAAAAGGATGACCATAGATAAGCTAAAATTGTGACTATAGATTAAGCTACGGTCACAGTTTTACAAAAGGATGACCATAAAGCAAGCTATGGTCATGGTTTTTACGCGTGACCATTGAGTAACCTATGGTCACGGTAAAAAAACATGGCCTAAAGTGCCAGAATTTAAACACTGCAACCGTGACTATAAAATAAAAAACTGTGACCATAGATATATGGCCACAACAAAATAGGCCACAGTGGGAAAATCATGACCATAGGTCAAAAACCGTGACCATAGACCTATCTATGATCACCTTTTTCGCTAGCTATGGTCACGATTTTTCACCGTGACCATAAACCTTTTTTTGTAGTGAATGTGAAATACACGTTTGTTTGTCTAACTCCCTTGGCCACTAACCTTACTTTAAAGGTTTGTAATGAACTATCAGTATTATACTTTCTTCTAAATACCCTCTTACATCCTATAAGCTTTGATCCTGGAAGCAAATCAACAAGACCCAAGTATTGTTTGATAATATTGAGTTGATTTTATCATTTGTTACTTCGTTTCAAAAAGCATAATCCCTTAAAGTCATAGCCTCTTTGAACGTTTGAGGATCACCCTCTATGTTCATCATAATAGTAATCTTATTTGTCACAAAATTCCTAGTTTTTTCTACCAAAAAAGTGATACCATGAGAAAAAATAAAATTTAGACCCAAGTCCTTTTCTTTTCTCACTCTCAAATTTTTTCTTGGTTCGATTAATTCTTTGTCACTTAAACATTTATTATTTTGATCATTTATTTCTTGTGAAAAATTAGTATCATTTTGGAGATTTTCTGAATTAGAAGTTAAATCATTGATAAATTTATTTTTAATAAAGTCTATCTCTCTTGATTCAATAACTACATTAGACACTAAGTCTAATATTCTATATGCTTTAGAATTTTGAGCATATCCTATGAAGGTGCCTTTTATGGCTCTCGGCGCTAATTTGGTTCTCTTTTAATCAAGAACTTGTTAAAATACTAAACAGCCCCACACTTTCAGATCATTCAAATTAGGTTTTCTTCCTTTCCAGATTTCATAAGAAAAAATCTTTCTATGTCTTGATAATATCCTATTATATATGGATATGACATGCTGTCAATAATGCTTCACCCCACAAATTGTAAGGCAATTTTGTATTTAGTAACATTGAATTAACCATATCCATTAACGTACGGTTTTTATTTTCCACCAAACCATTTTGTTGTGGGGTATATGGAGCGGAAGATTCATGCACATTAATATGTAATTCACAAAAGTTATCAAATTCGTTAGAAAAATATTCTCCACTTCAATTACTACGAAAAACTTTTATTTTCTTATCATGCATATATTTTCTACTTCTATTTTATATTACTTAAACATTTAAAAACTTCATCTTTATTTCGTAGCAAATACACATAAGTAAATCTAGAACTATCAATAATAAAAGTTATAAAATATCTTTTTTCTCCTCTAGTAATATTGTCGTTTAATTCACAAATATCACTATGAATCAATTCTAATAAATGTGTATTTCTTTCAACTTTAGAAAAATATTTCTTAATAATTTTAGATTGTATGCAAATATCATATTTCTTATTAAAATTCTTGTTATTAATACCAATATAGTTATTTTTATGTATATATTATTCAATTAATTTATAATTTAAGTGTGCTAATCTACTATGGCATAAATCACATGAATCAACAACATACAAAGAAACATTCACTTTATTATTAATACTAAGTTTAAACATGCCTTCAGTATAATATCTTTTTCCTATGAATATATCATTCTTAAGTAAGATCACTTTATCAGATTTCATTACAACTTTAAATCCTTTCTTACATAAGAGACTAACAAAAACTAGTTTTCTACTCAAATCTGGAACATGAAGTATATTTATTAAACTTAATTTCTTTTTAAATGTGAAATTTAATTCCACAGTTTCTTTACCACAAATTTTGGCTGAGTTGTCATTGCCCATCAAGACTTCTCTATTGTTCATTTCTTCATTTTTTTTAAGGTGAATTCTACCATGTAGAGTATGGATTTTTTCTACATGTGTAGAATGAAGCTGGCATTACTAAAAATTGACAAGTATCTCTCTCAATAGACCATTTCTGTTAAAAACAGTAGAAATGACAATTTGGTGCAGGCATTGTTCAACTTTCATCATGTGAGTGAATTGAGATTAACAATGGACAATTATCATAATGACACTGAGTGAGATTAAAGTTAATGATGGACTATTATTGGGTGTTGGGCTTAGTCATTGATGAGCCTTGGATGTTTTTGCGAGAAGGTGATGCCTAGGCATCTTAGGCTAGTTTCACAAGCCTTTTTCATTAGTTTTTACTTGGTTTTCATGCATTTCTTAGGCAATAAGTAAGCATTTGGATGAGAATTTTATGCATGCCTTGATTCAATCAAACATTGTTAATTATGTACATTTTCATGAGATTTATGCAAGAATTGTTTGATGCTATGAATGATGCATTATCTTGTGATTATGACAAGGCTTTGAGGCATTTGTTTGGTTGATGATAGGTAAGAAGAAGCAAAGCAAAGGAAGAGAAGAAGCAGAGGAAGCAACGTTGGTGGCCAAAGTTGGCTCACCAATGTTGCCTATAAACATTGCTCAAGAAAGGGAAGCAATGTTGGTGGCCAAAGTTGGCTCACCAACATTGCCCATCAACGTTGTCCACTAATATTTTCAAAGTTAACAAGCAACGTTGGTGGCCCAAAAGTTAGCCTGGCAACGTTACTAGCAAAGAAAAGGGTGCCCAACGTTCGTAGGAACGTTGGTGAACCAACGTTGCTCACCAAGATCTTCGATAATTTCAAGAGGAAAGCATTGGAAAAAATGGCTGCGACGCGCACGCGTGGGTGATGCGCACGCGTGACTAGGCCAACGTTAGTGTGCAAACGTTGCCACAAATGTTTCACACCAATGTCTTCAATAAAAACTCAAGTTGGAGTTGGAAAACTTTGATGTGACGTGTACGCGTGGATGACGTGTACGCGTGAAAATGGAAAAATTACAAGTTACGCGCACACGTGGGCAACGCGCACGTGTGAAATGGCAAAAAAATAGCTTTGACGCGCACGCGTGTGTGACGCGTACGTGTGACCAGGCGAACGTTGGTGCACCAACGTTGAGTACAAACGTTAGTGGCAACGCCTAAAGTGGCTCATGCTCACAACGTTTGTGCCAACGTTTGTGCACAAACGTTGGTCACCAACACCAATGCTAATCTTAATCTCAATGGCACCTATGCATGCTTGTGAATGTTAGTGAATTAACCCCAATGTCAACGTCAGAAAAGACTCACTCCTAACTGCTTCAATCAAGGCCAAGGCCCACATCCAAGTACTTGAAGACCTATTTTGAAGATGAGAAGAAGAGTATAAATAGAAGAGTTTTCGAAGTTGAAAAGAAGGCTCTGAAGGCTGGAGGATTAGAGACTCGAGAGAGCTTAGTTTAGGATTTCTTAGTTGTACCCATTTTAGATTATGCAACTTTCTTCTTAATTTTAGTTTGTATTGAGTTAGTTTATTTTTATGCTAATTCAATTCCATGCAATTCTACTTTTCTGCAATTTTACATTTGAGTTTGCATTGAGTTTGGTTTACTTTCATGCAATTTAAATTCTTGTCAATTGTTCTTAGAGCGATGATCAACTAAACCCCAGTCATTAGGGGGAGGAGCTCTATTATAATTCACATGATTGAATGAAATTTTTCTTCTTCTCAATCCGCTTGTTGTAGCTAAGGGAAATCTTCTATGTTTATTGTGATCCACTCACTCCGGAAGGGGGTTTGGGTCTATTGAATTACTATGTGAGCCTCGAAAGGGGAATCATAGGAGTTAGAATTGAGGTTCTATCCCTCACAATTCTCTTGACCAACACTATTTGGGAGGAATTAAGGTCTTGAGAATTTGTGTGGCTTATGGATAAGAGAATGTGCTTAACCTCTTCTCATGACAATTGGATCAAGAAATTGGCAAATTAATTGTGATTGGAGAGATTGAGTTGCCAAGGAATTGGGACCCAATCAATTACAATTCGCCATAGATCTACTTCATATAATTGAGAAGGGAGTTGAAACCCATTGATTCATGACAGATTATGATATCTCTAATCCCTAATGAATCTTTCTCTTTGTTGTTCTTCATTTTAATTGTCCTTGAGTTCACTTTAATTGCTTTGATTTACTACTTTCTTTAATTTCCAGCACCCAAATTCCCTTTACTTTTCATGCAATTTACTTTCTATTGCTATTTACGTTCCTGCCTTTACTTTCTTGTCAATTTAGCTTCAGGTCATTTTAATTCTCGCCATTTAAAATTCAGTTATTTTAGTTCCTTGCATTCTACGTTACCACAATTTACATTTTGCACATTTACTTTCCGCACTTCAATTCTCTTGCAATTTACATTCTGCTAATTCAAATTCACCAAAACATTTCAATATTTGCTTGACTAGACTCATCACCCAACTAAAGTTGCTTGATCCATCAATTCCTTTGGGATCAAGCTCACTCTTATGAGTTTTACTACTTAATGCGACCCGGTATACTTGCCAGTAGTTTGTGCGGATGCGTTTTCCTGCCATCAGAAGGCTTTGAAGACAATAGAAGGAGAGTTTTTGAAATTTTATTGTGTGAGCTTAGTATTCAATTTTGAAATTTTTGAAAGTAAAATTAAAGTTGTAAGTTTACCAAAAAAAAATTAAAATTGTAATAGGGTTTATGGCCTCTAATATGTAATTTGGACAATTTACTAACGAATAAAAAAAAACAAAACCAACAAAACAAAATCAAATTAGATTTGTAACCACTCAACATAAACATATACACCTATTTTGTTAAATGTTGTTGAACTGTTCTATTTTTATTCCTCTCCCGTAGTGCATCACTTTGCTTCATCCTCTCAAAGTTCATCTCCTTTTTATTGGATATTTTATTATTCCTAACTTTTCATATACACCAAATAACAGGGAAAAAATTATAATAAAATAAAAAGAGTAGGTATGACATGTTTTGGTGGCATAATCTGATTTTTTATTTTTTTTTATTAGTGTACATTAAGCGTGCTATAGAATTAAAGTTGACTGATTGATATGTATATATGAATATTTAGTATTTTATTATATATATTAATCTTATTTTCAAAAATTTCAAAACTGAATACTAAACCTATACAATAAAATTCTAAAAACTCTCCTTCTATTGTCTTCAAAGCCTTCTTGCAAAAACATTCAAGGTCCATTAATGACTAAGTCCAACACCCAATAACAATCCATCATTAACTTTAATCTCACTCAGTGTCATTATGATAATTGTCTATTATTAATCTTAGTTCACTCACGTGATGAAAGTTGAACAGCGCTTGCACAAGTTGTCATTTCTACTGTTTTTAATAGAAATGGTCTCTTGAGAGAGACACTTGTCAATTTTTAGTGATGCCAGCATCATTTTACACATGTAGAAAAAATCCATGCTCTACATGGTAGAGTTCACTATTTTTTAATTGGTTACGATCATTGCAAACATAAACAGTAGCCCCAAAATCTAACCACCATGCAAGTGATCTTTTTTGTATTGCCATGTTGAGTTCTGTAACCATACTAATATGTATATTTTGTATTTTTTCTGCAACTAGATTTTTTTTCTTTCACTAAATTAGCCTTTAATGCTTCCTTTTTCAGAAGTTTACATTTTTTTTATATAATGTCCTTTTTTGTGATAATGATAACATTCTTTGTTTGTTATTGTCTTGCTTAGGATCATTTGAAAACTTTCTTTTCTTCTTATTGGTGTTGTCTTCACCAATATGATTCATTTTAAAACTTTGAGAAAAATACAAAACATCACGTTTTCGAGTTTTTTCCTCTATTTGTATATGCTTTATAGTAATTTCTCAATTGTGAAGTCCTTACCAAGATGTAAAAGTTTCTTCCTATAACCATTTCAAGATGAAGACAATTTTGAAATAATTGCTCCGACTTGTAATGATTCAGGGATCACCACTTGTAGATCAAGAAATCTACTTACAAAGATTTGTAATTCATGAATTTGATCCATAATAGACATAGTATCATTCATAATAAATTCAAAATATTTCATCATAATAAACTTATGTGTTCAGTGTCATTTAGTATTGCATTTTTCTTCCAAAGACTTTCAAATCTCCAATGGTGATTGAATTGACATGTAGAGATCATAGAGTCGATCGAATAATTTGTTCCGGTGAAGCATTTTCAGCGGCATCAGCAATTGGTGTAGTTTTTGGGTCAATCATATATGTAAGATTGAAAACCGAAAGAACAAACATCATCTTATCCTTTCAACGGTTGAAGTTTGTTCCATTAAAGCGATCCAACTTGACAAACTCTTAATTCATGACCTGAAACGTAGTGTTTTGATCTTGAGCCATCTTCAAAAATATCTCTCTAAAATTATTGAGAATTATGATTAAGAAGATGACAAAAACTTATATTTGTTGTGGTTTTAAGGAACGATTAGATCGATTTCTTTAGAGATATATATATTTGTCCCCACACTTAATTGTTATAAGGTTGATGACAATACCCTCCTAAGATACAATAAAACCAATAATTTTTTTAGTTAACAATAATAAAAAATTCTTAATTCTCTTGAACAAAAAAACTCTCAATAATTAAAATTAAAACTAAAATATACACTTAATACTTGTTATATATTCATACAGTGGCCAATTATTTTTTTATATATACAAAAGAAATAACTAAAATACAAGCACAAAGCCAACCAAATCATAAGTCACGTATAAATTTAAAGGAGGTAATTATTCATTGCATAATGGATACAACAGGACATTGTAACTTTTTAATACCAAAGATCATAACTCATATACGACCGTTTGAATAAAAATTAAAGAAACAGTACAGTTAATAATAAAACTGTTTATTTTAATAGTAATAAAATTAATATTAAATATTAATGATTAACCCGCTGAAATGTGTGTGTGTGTCTGAAAACCAGCACAATCTAATTGCCTAAAATCTTTTAATGGCCGGCGTATTCTTTTTCTAGCTTTACTTTTTCATACACGAGAAAACAAGCAAGCTACAAAGACCATCGATAATCAAAGGAATTAGTTAAGCCCGGATGAATACTCCATAATGTGTATTTTCACGTGTTAAACTTTTAAGGCTATCTAGGTACTAAAACTATGAAATCAATAATGAATTACATGGAAAAGAGAATTGAAGTAGCGGGGCCAATTAGAATATTAGATTAGTTTTAATTAGCTTCCCTCTGCCCTCTCTTACTAACTCACCTCCCTCCTGCTGCCATTGACATTGCTTTTTCTTCACATCATTGTCCCACCTATTTTGTTCTGCTAATATAATGCAATATAGTAGTAATCCTTACGCGGAAAGTGGAGTTTTAATTTTAGTATATTGAATTGAATATAGGCTAATGCATGTTAGCGACACATGGAACATGCCACACTTATTGTGGTTGTCGCCTACGATGAGTTTACCTCTTCTGTCAGTCACCCAATATATATACATAATTAACTTACTGAAATCCTCCTTCCTCTCGTCCTCTCATTTTTTTCAGATTATTATTGTATGTATAAATTTTTCAATGATGCTATCTGTATAAATATTTTTGTAATTAAGTTTAATTAAATTGGTACAAATTTAATAAAAGAATATGTGTATATGCTTCACTTATTTTTCTTTTTTTATACTTCTATAAATAATTTTTTGTTAAAAAATACATAAATTTTTATTGATATAGCATAAAAAAAATTTATATAACAATTTTTTTTATGTAAATATATTTTGTTAGTTTGGTGATTCAATATTCTAAATATGTAGTGTTCTAAAAATTTATGTGTTGTACACTAAAATTTCTGTGCCGTGTATATTTTATTAGTTTGGTGTCAATGTTCTGAACATGTAGTCTTTTAAACATTGTTGTGCTATACACCAATATTTATGTATTGTGTATCAAAATTTCTGTGTTCAGTACTTTTGCAAAACATATACAGAAGAACGAGGAGGATAAGAAGGAAATTAAAGGAGGATGAGGATGAAAAAGAATGAGAAGGAGGAGGAGAAGGAAACGATGACGTCGACGTTGACGTCATTGAAAAAAAATGCACGCATATGTGACTTAGCTGAGACTTGGTCAATAAAATGTTTGGCCGCGCAGCTTTATTGTATTTTTTTTATCAAATACAATAATGCTAAGGGGCCATCACATTTTAAATTTTTTTCCCATCAATTAGCCAATATTAGTATTTTTGTATATCAATATAAACAAGTCCAGATGCATATCAAAGAGCGTGTACTATATACTCCTTTACCATTTCTACTACTCACTCATTGACTCCTTCACTCGCTTTTTCATCACACTCCGGCCACCGTGGCTAACAAACTAAACCACATGGATTCGTCTTCTGACGACGAAGACGATCGTCACAACCTCATCGACCAAAATGTTAGAAAGCTTCCTACTCTTCCCTCTACCTCCACCACCGCTGGCACCACCGCTTTTCACGTCAAAGATTTTAACTCGAGCACTCGGCGATTCCAGCTCCAGAAGAGGTATATTTTCTTGATCCTCACAGTTGTTGTCCTCTTTTCTATCACCGAAATTCGCCATGGCCCTATCGTCAGCTTCACCTCTGATTGTCTCACCAGTCAAATGAAGGAAACCGAATTGCGTGCCATTAACCTCTTGCGGGAGTAGCAACTAGGCCTCTTAACTGCTTGGAATTGAACTTTTCAGCACAATGCATTATATTTGATCCGAATCAATTGGAGGGTCTAATATCGGTGTTGTTCAAATAGATCTCTCTTAACAGAGAGATTCAGCAGATTCTGTTGAATCCGTATCGAACAGGTAACACAAATGAGCCTGAATTCAATTTCAGAAATTCTAATTTGTTCAAAATCTCATTAAAATGTGTGAAAATTGTCTAATTCATGTGTACAAAATCTCATTAAAGGGTGCAAATTATGTTGAGTGAGGTATGAAAAATCTTATTAAAGTGGGTGCAAACTGTCTAGTTTATGTGTACAAAATCTCATTAAAGTAGGTACGAATTGTGTTGAGTTAGTTGTACAAAATCTTATTAAAGTGGGTGCAAACTGTGCTGAATGAAGTGTGCAAAATCTCATTAAAATAGGTGCAAATTGTACTGAGTGAGATGTGTAAAATATCATTAAATTGGATGTAAACTATTTGATTCTCCTCCATTAAATTCAACAAAGACGGAACGAAGTCAAAGGACGTTGAGATTTCGTTGAAGGTCCTAACGATGATGCACGATTTTGCGATAACTGAGAATTTCGTGCTGGTAGCAGACCAACAGGTGGTTTTCAAGGTTGGCAAGATGAAGAGGGGTGGGTCACCGGTTGTTTATGACAAAGAGAAAGTTTCTCGGTTTGGGATTCTTGACAAGAATTCCACTGATTCAGATAGTATCCGGTGGATTGTGGTGCCAAAGTGCTTCTGCTTCCATCTCTGGAATGCATGGCAGGAGAAAGAAATTGATGAGGTTGTTGTGATTATTTCGTGCATGACCCCCTGCCGACTCCATTTTCAATGAGTGCAATGAGAATTTGAAAAGTGTGTTATAGGAGATAAAGTTGAACTTGAAGACAGAAAAATCAATAAGAAGGACTATAATCTGTGGAGAAAAATATGTGAACTTGGAAGTAGGGATGGAGAACAAGAACAAGCTTGGAAGGTAGATACAGTTTGCATACTTGGAACTTGCCGAGCCATGGCCTAACGTCTCTGGTTTAGCCGAGGTTGATCTGTCCTACGACGAAGTAAAGAAGCACATCAATGGCAATGAGAAATTCTAGCTGGTGTATTTTCTTCCTCGATCGGCATGGTCGGGGAGGGAAGATGATGGTTACATTCTTGCATTTATTCATCACGAGAATGAGTGGATTTGTATGCAAGAGTAAAGAAAATCAGCAACCGATGAGAACGTCAGATCCTCCATTAATTGAGGCCTTCATTCTTCTCGTGGAAGAGTGCAAAACAACAATGGCACTGATGATTTGAAAATTGGGCAAGTCAACTAGAGGAGCCGCGATCTTGAAGAGGTGAGAAGCTTCATAACCATTGTCAACTGCGAATGGAGAATCATGCTAACCATCGACAAGGAGGCTAGAAGCTGAGAGATCTGTCGAGTGCATTAGAGAGGAGTGTGAGATAAATCTATTTGTGTTATCATATTTCTTTAAATATTTTACCAACATGCATGAGAAAACTATCGTAGATGGTAAAAAAATATTCTATTGACTAAATGATGGCTAAATTTTGATTAAAAGTGATGATCCCTAAAACTTTCCGTATCAAATATTTTGTGAGTAAACCTTCGGCTTCATAGCATGCTTTCTTAGCTCTCGAAAAGGAATTCGATGTCAAATATTATAGAATAGCGTAGTCCAATACTTAGATCTCTACTAATAGAAGATAACGATTATTTTCTTTGGATGTTTGAACAAGTCACTAATGGTATCTAGAGCCCTATAGAATGAAGAAAGCCCTTTGGTTCACATAGTAACCAAACCTGTAGGTTAGTGGCTTACATACCTATTGGTAAAGCCGGCCTACACGACCATCTAGTATATATGATAAAAAAAAATTATACTTCACAGCATAAGAGAATTTGTTCCTTAATCCCAAATATGCTATACTGTGTCTTGAGTATTTTAGTAATGACTCACAAATTACTTATTAGCAAGAGTATTATATTTGTCATGTTTTGCAATGACATTGATGGAGTAATTTGAATTGAAGTGCAATAGGGACTCGACACCAATCGCTTACTCTCCTCCTCCCATGCTTTGCTTATGTTTGATATACGAAAAATAATTAAAGTTTTAATTATTTTGTTAATTATTTTTTTAACTTTTAGATAAGAGTAAAATTTTGAATTTTTATTTTTTTATATTTTTAAAAAATAACACGTATTTACATTTTTACTCATTTAAGTATTAGAAACGTAAATTAGACTGTCAATCAATACTTTTAATGTAAAATTCAAAAAAAATTAAATAAATAATAAATTAATTATGAGTAAAATAAATTGAGAAATTAAAATTTATAATTTAGAAAAGAGAAAATATTTAAAATACAAATTAAAACACTAATCTTATAGATTTTGGCCTAAAATTGGGTCAACGGGTTAAAACAAATGAACCGAGCCCAAGTGGGTCCAAGCCCATACTATTTATGCTCACACTTAACCCTATTCAGCCACACTTTCCCCATTTCATAGAGAGAGAGAGAGAGAGACGGATAGGAAGAGAGATGAAGGAAACCAAGGGTTGCGCTATTCATTATCACCTTCTTGTGCCTATAACTTTTGATCCGGAGCTTCAATTGATGAGCCGTTTGTGGTCACACATTCGTCTCAAAATTCTCTTTGATTCTAACTAAACAAAGTAATAAAAAACTCTAAGATTTTTGTCCAATTTTCTTTCCTCTTATAATTCACATTTTTGGTTCAATAGGTGTTGAGTTATTATGATTTTGGTTGTTTAGGAGTGCTCTATCATGAATTTCATGTGTGTTTCACCTCAATTCCCATTGGGTTAAGGTAAAAAAGCTTTATTCCCTTTTTATTTTTCAATTCTATGAATCCTAGGTTGATATATATGTGTAATTGGTAAAATTAGAGTTGTTGAGTGAATTGGTGCACTTTGGAAGCTTGGATTGATCTTGGAGCTGTTGATTGAGGCTTAGTTGGTGTTGGACGAGCTTGGTTTGGTGGAAAAGAGAAGAAAATCAAAAGTTTGAAAACCACCGTCACTAAAGTACGGGTTTGAGTTTCGGGTAGGTATTATGTAAAGTTATGTGAATTCCTAGGTTAATTGTCCCTAAGATAGGACTAAATGGAATTGTGTGTGCTTGTGATTAGTTGGTTGAATATTAATGGTTTGTTGTTGTTGTGAATTATGAGTTACATTATTGTAGATTTTGGATATGAGATATGATGAGTATGTTTTATGTGAATTGTATTGCTTATTTTGTCAATGTATATGAATATTGGGCCGGAGGCTATGACCAGATAAGTTCAGGTAAGTTTGATGGAGTGGTATAAGTGAATTTGATGTGATTTGTGATTGTGATGGTAATGTTGAGTTGATAATTAAAATGTGAACGTGTTTGATTTGGACGATTAGTTTGTGGATATTGAATGTTGATAAAAATTGTTGGAAATTGATGATTGGGAGTAGAGGAGGCTTATAAGTGATTTTGGAATGGTATGGAAGTGAATTAGTATCGAATAATAGCAAGAATGAACTCTTGGGTGTAATTGGCTTGAATAATAGATTTTTGAATGGAATTTGATGTGAGTTGGAAAATGATTAATTAATGGGAATTGGGTGTCAGAGGCCTTGAATGAGTATAAAAGCGAGCTGGGAAGTGTGCACGGAATGTGCGTATGCACGAGGCATGCATATGCACAAGTCCTGTTTTTCATCAAAATTTTGGTTTTACTGTTTATCCTTCCCGGCAAGCTTGTAAGTCCTTATAACTCTTATTTTATATATGTTAACACTATTTTAAGCCTTAAACTAAGTATGAGGTTGTATCATGAGTTGAATTAATTGGTTCCTGGTTAGATGCATGGTTAGTCGGATGATGTTATAGTGGGAATAGTAGTTTTATCCCGCCCGCGGTGAGGACAGTGGTCTTATCCCGCTCACGTGTTAATAAGAGATATGATGAAAATGATTATGATATCAATAGATGATGATGATGATGATGATGATGACTGATTATTATTAAGGTATGATGAGGATGATGATGATATTAAGAGGTGATGATAATTGATGAAAGATAGAGATTAATGAACCTAAGCTTGGCAAATTGTTAATGAATTGGGGAGGTTGAGGATTCCCTTTGGATTATACGTTTTATATGTGAATATGGATTATGACAAGATTATGATTAAAAAGTGTGACAGACACTATATTCCGGAATGAGTAGGCGAGTTGAGGTTGAGAATTCCCTCTCTCGTGTTGTGATTATAATTGAGATGACAGTATGTTTCACATTGTGATGATGGTGGCGTTGTCCCGCTCATGGAAAGATGAGTTTAGATTGAGGATTCTCTCTCTTGCTGTGATAGACAAGCTGAGGTTGAGGATTCCCTTTCTTGTCGCGGTGGACAAGCTTGAGGTTGAGAATTTCCTCTCTTGTCGCATCGGGGAGTTGGATAAAAGGTTGAGAATTCCCTTCGGTCTAATTCTATATCATTAATTCAATTTTTGGTTATAATTAAGATTATGTTTGATTGAAATGAGATTTGAATTTATGTGATAAAGATGGTGACTTTGTCCTACTCACGAATAAGCGAGTTGAGATTGAGGATTCTCTCTCTTGTTGTGATAGACAAGCTGAGATTGAGAATTCTCTCTCTTATTGTGGTGGACAAGTGTGATTGAGGATTCTCTCTCTTGATACATTAGGGAATTGAATGGAGAAGGTTGAGGATTTTCTTTGATTCAATTTCTGGCTGTGGTATGAACGAGTTAGGTTGAAAATTCCCTATCGTTACATCGCAGTCTCTCTCTGATTGGGAGGTTGAGGATTCTTTCCTGGAAGGTTGAGGATTCCCTTCATATGGAGAGGCGATATCCGGGTTAGCTACCAGACATGTCGGGTTTGGCTGTATAACCGACAGATGAGCTCATTGGCCATAGGACAGATATGCATCATCTGCATTTGATTGCTTTGTTTGGGTTTGCTACTTGTCATGGCTTATTTATTTTTGTATATTAAGTGACTATGTGCTAATTACTTCACTTGAATCTACTTGTATATTACTTGTTTGTCTTGCTTGTATTTGAACAACTGAGAGGTCCCTCATGCTGGTGTCGGTTGATGCTGAGGGCGGTTCTGTTTGGAGATTGGTACAACTACTGAATGGAATGATTGGATATTGAATTTACTGAGTTTGAACCATTGTGACAATGAGAGAACTGATGACTTATGTTGAGGAGAGTTGAGGACTCGAAATTACTAAATATTGAGAATAAAACAAAATCTATTGAGATTAGATTAGTTTGATAATGACTTATTTAAAATAAATGAGATTAGGTATATATGTATAGCGGAGATTAGTCTATTTACCCTGTTTGGGTTAGAGAGGATCCTAGGCTTGGATCTTGTTTGCTGGAGTTTTAGGATTGCCTAGTGGATTTGTGTAGTCTTTACATCGTCTCTTTGGAACTTTTACCCTACTGAGAACCCTGTAAAGGATGATGTTCTTACCCGTTTCAAAAATTTCTACTTTACAAATACAGAACGTGACGCACATCGCTGAGTGTGTAGAATCTGCTCTTAGGATGCAAAGATTTCGTTTGGGATTTATATTCTGTACTTAGATTTATATATATAGTCTCCGCTTTTGTATATTAACTTATACGTCCCTCTTATAGATTGATTTTGGAGAAACAGGATTTATGTTTACTATTGTTATACGTTTGGATTTGTATATATATTTGTCTAGCCGGCTTTTTTCTTTCAGGTCGAGACTAGTACTAGTTTTGTATTTTATTTTGAATCCTATAAATATATATATATATATATATATATATATATATATATATATATATATATATTTCCTTATCTCTTGTTTTTTCGGTTATGCGCCTTTACTCTCAACCCTTCATGAGTGATACGGACTTGTTTTGATTATGCTTTTTACGGGCTCCTAATTAAAATATATTTCTTCAAATACTATGTACATAGAAAACTTTAAGAGGTCGTAATACCTCACCATTTTTTATTTATAACTTAAGCGTAAAACTTTATGTGGTAGGCTGTTACATTTGATATAGAGTTACAATTCACAAGGATTGATATATATAGATTCACAATTCCGCTAGGTAACCAATTAGGGTACCAGCCAACTCCTGTCAACTATAATGTGGACCACAACAAATGACCCAATAACACAAAAAATATCCCACAACATTATCCAAAACTAACCATAATTTACCTTCCTCTCCCGCTTGAGAAGACGACCACAACAAGGAGCCCTATTACTACAGACACTCTTTCTCTTCCTTTCCACTCCCATACCAGTGTCGTACACCGTCATCTCCACTTGGCTCAGCCACTGCACCACCCCACCACTGTGTCGTTACGCCGCACATCTCGAGACAGCCAATGAGTACTACCTCGTAAAGCAATTGCATCTCCTCCGCCTCGACATATCTTCAAAACTTGTCGCAACAGCACCATTGTAAATCGCTCTCCAAATCATCGCCACCGCGACAATAAGCTAATTGCCAATCATCAATCAGAGGTCCTACACTATTTCTGATAAGAAAATATGGATGAAGAGCGAAAGGATAAGAAAAGACATAGCATAAACATTAAAGGATAGATAAAAATTTTCTTACTAGGCCTTTAGGAAACTTGTTCTTAGCAACCTAGGTCACCGAAAGGATTTTTTCTACTAGATATTGAAAGAATTAACACTAAATAATTACCTTAGGTTGGATCCTTCAAATTTCTTCATGCAAAAAGTAAAGCAAATCATTCACCTCGCTTGATCACACATAAAAAAACATATATATTAGCACCCAGAAAATTTATTCAGCAAAAATTGTGTAAATTGTCTCAGAAAAAATGTTTAAATAGAGTCCTAACAAATTAGTGTAAAAGATAAAATAAGATAACTTAATTTAAATCTGCTAAAGATAAAATAACTAATTTAAATAAGATTTGATCTTGTTGGATTAGATTAGATTAGATCAGATTTGATTTAAATTTAAAATTCTAAAGATATGATAACCAATTTAAATAATGTGTGATCTTATTGGATTAGATCAAATTTGATTTAAATTTAAAACACCTAAAACTACTAAACAAAACAAAACTAAATCAAATCTTTTGATAACCCTAACAACAATTCAAATTTAATTCTAACTAACTAAATTCGAATTTGTCTTCCTAATGAACTTGAAGGGCATTCTTGGGCTTCTTGTTGTCCTCGCTTAACCCAATGGACCTTATATGTTGCCACAATTTTAGCACCACTACTTTTAAGATGAGCTCTTGGTCTCCTTGATATCCAAGACCAGCATTGTATAATTCTTTTAGTATTCAGATCCTTGAACATGACAAGATTATCATTCTACCCATTGCCTCTAAAATAACAAAAATGTTCTCCTGAACACGTATCAATTTCTTTTGGATAGCTCGATGGTCGCCTGAGATAGAATTGGATGTTTCTTTGTGGCTCATTTGGATGTTTCTTTTGAGCTTTAGTCCATGTTTCTTTTGTGCTAATTCGGATGTTTCTTTTCTGCAATGGCGAATTTTTTTTAGGTATTTAAATGTTTCTTTTCTGCATTGGTGGATTTTTTTGAGGTATTTAGATTTTTTTTACATTGGCGGATGTTTCTTTTGTGACTACGGAGGAGAACGACAATGTGGTAGCACGGGGAGATGTTGCTTGGGTAGCGGCGCGTTGCGGCGATGAGAATTTGATGATGGACCTTGCAGAAACGGCAACGCAATGAGAGGTAGCTTGATAAATGCAGAATTCTGTGTAAACGAGAACGTTGACGCAATTATGAACTGTGTCTATGGGGCGGTTACTTTACTTAATCTTTAGTATTCAAAATCTTTATAATGCTAATTATTCAAATTTTATTTATTTTAAATTTAAAATTAATAATTATTAAATAAAATTGTTTAAGTTGACTGGTTTAGGTGTTTATCCCCTATACTTTTTCATAGATTTAAGAGCAAGTGTAAAAAGACCTATAGTCTTCTTTGCTATATCATATTTTGATTCTATAAAATTAAATTAAGTTTCACATTAGGAATTAAGTTTTTTAAAATGAATAAGTGATATTACATATACAAGGAAAACAAAAATAAAAGCGGAATAAAATCATATTCAGATTATTTTTTTCAAAATTATGAACCATAAAAATTATTGATCCAACAATAATGTGTACCAAATTTACTTATTTTGTAATAATTAATTTACTTTACTTGATGTAATAAAAATGGCTCACTCAACTTTTTTTTATTCATAATATAGTTTAGTTTGAGAGAAATTAAATCACAAAAAAAAAATAACTCTACCTTCAATAAAAAATTCTAATACAATAAGAAAGAAATCATCCAATTTTACTTGTTTACAATATAATTTTATCACAAAATTAAAAAATATTTTTTAATTTTATAATTTTTGATAATTACAACATTTTAAAAAATACTTATATTCCTCATATTAAGTTAAAAAAAATACTTAAATTCATTAATATAAAGTTTAATTTATTAACTAAATAAATTAAATCAAAATATATAAAATTAAATTAAATATTCTAACACTTAAAAATATAAATTAATGACTATTAAATTATACTTGAAGCAGTAAAAACTAGCTATATTGGCTTATCTTAGAAATTATTGAAGTATTTATTGTCCTTTAAAACATATATCAATTCAGATATAACAATTTTGCCCTTCTTTAATATGAAAAAAAAAAAAAAAGTTTTTGCTTTAAACAAACTGGTTCGTGTTATAAGGCCACGTCTGGTGACTAGAGCTGTGATGACTTTGTATGGTTGTAGATTGACTCCAATATGAAAGTGACACATGATCAAGGGAATACTTTAGTTAACGGTAAAGTATTCTTTAATGATCCAAGACTTTTTACCATTTGGGTAAAATAGATTTTTCTAAAAAAGCTAAGGATATAAATAATTTTTCATATGATTAATAACAAAATTGTCATATCATCAAAACACGTAGTTATTTTAGCATTGTTTTTATTGGTGATGTGTTTCGATGAATTCAAGGGTATGCTTTTTAAATTTTAATTTCTTTCAGATACTATTTTATTAATAATATTTATTAGGTATCATTTTGTCAATAACAAAATTTTTTGGATATCAATTTTGTATTTACTTCAAAAAAAATTATTCTCATAACGGTTAAATTTAAAACTTAACACTGGTCATAATCATATTAAACTTTTTACAGGTGTCCAAATATGATAGGATATTTTCACCTTAGCCAACATAGCCACCACACATCTAACTACTATAAACAATTCGTGGATACACACACATTAGTTAACTGGTTAACCAAAACTAAATTTTATAAAACCCTTGTGATCGTTTGCTCACTTGTCAAACAGATCGGATCTGAGGGTGACAAAGGTGGGGCAATCGAGAGATGGGTGTTGATGAGCCTTGACACCGAACTCCTCCGAATTACCGAGCAACGTGTGTGAGAAGGGGGTAGTCCACCCGCAAAAGGGACTCTGACGCCCAAGTCAGTGTCCGTACAAGGTGGTGGTTTTTGTCAGAGTGAGTGACGTACCTGGGGGAGGGGTAGGACCCTCCCCTTATATAGTTTGTACTAACGTGGGTCCCACATGGGCAGGTCCTCTTTCTTGGAAGTTTCGTCTCCAACTGTCAAGGATCACGGAGGAGGGGTGATGCTCGGGTCACCCTCCGGTTCGGGTAATCGCTAGGCCGGCTAGGCATCTAGGTCTGGGTCCCCCGCTCTGCTGAGCTGGGTTGGAACAGTGCCTCCAAACTTTCATTTTCCACTACATTTTCTCTCTGATTTTCCCAGGCTCATACGTTCCCAAACTCCTTCGCTCCTCCTTGTTTTCTTGGAAGTTACCATTCTTCGTTCGATAATCTTCTGGTAATCATTCCTTCTATTTACTATTGACTGGTTAAACCTGTTTTCATTCTTGCTGGTTCGTTTTTTAATCTTCTTGATCGCATGTAATTGCTGCATGTTGTTGCTACTTCGTTTTTGACTGCCCTTGACTGCATATCACTGCTGCTAGATAGGTTTTAGGGGGGTTTCCATTTTCCATTAGGTACTTTAACCGTAGATTAGCGCGTAGTGTTTAATTCTGCGCCATCTGGGTTTCCAACCTTCTGGTCTAACTTAAGTGGTGACCCCTTGTAGGTATGGCACAACGTCCTGTCGTGAGAGCTCCCGTGGACCGATATGCTTGGGTTACCTCAGACGTGAAAGATACCCCGTCCAGGATGACCCTAGAGGAGCTCACGGTTCTGCCAATCCGACCTGCTCTGCTTGGGGGGGGGGGTTGCCGAGGAAGTACGTTTTCATGCGTTCGCTCCCAGGGACCAAGAACGAATATGCCATATAAATTTGCACTCCCCCCAGGTTACCGACTGGATCTGGCTGTATAAGTCTTTGTTTACCAACCTGGGGGTTCCTATCCTCTTCTCCCCCTTTCAAATGGCACTTCTGGACGGGTGTGATGTGACGCCATCGCAACTACATCCGAACAGTTGGGCCCCCATCCGGTGCTTCAAGATGGTGTGTGAATATTTGGAGCTGCTAGTCTCAGTGGAAGTTTTTCTATGATTTTTCGTCTTGACAAGCCCCTCTAAGGAAGGGAGAGCCAAGAAAGGGTACATATCTTTTCGGGCAGCCCAAGGTAGGTGGATCTTCGGGTTGTTTGAAGATTCCTATCATGGCTTTAAGGAGAAGTACTTCAAGGTATGACCTGCCAAAGGTCAGCATCCGTTCTGGTTGACCTTGGAGGGAGAGCGTCGTATCCCAACTATTAGAGTTTTGGTGTCGGGGCCAATGCCTTCACGAAGGTGACTTACAAGGGCTTGACCCCACAAAACAAAAACATTATCGACGTATTGTTGGCAATTTTTGGTAAAAACAATATCAACCCACACCTTCTAATGGGTGACCGTGAGATGGGTAGGGCTTATATAGGTGAGTAGTCGGGGAGTCGTAATTCCGTGTCTCCTTTCTCTCTCTTATTTTTTTTCTGACTTGATTGTTTGCCTTGATTCAGTGTCAATGGCTGCCGAGCAGACTAGACTTGACAATATGATGGCTTACTTCCTCCTCGGGAATAGTAACGATAGCTCCACCACTCCTCCAGCCAATGCACCGGGCTCCCCTAATCCCGAGGTCCAATCACAACCTACTCAGGGGGAGGTCGTTGATACGAGTGCCGTTGTGATTCCTCCGACTGAGGAGATCCCAAAGGAGGAGGTCGGTCCCGAGGTCACCATTGTTGACAACCCAAGGAAAAGGAAATCGACCTCTAGCCCGGAGGGAGTTCTCATTGTGATAGAGAGAAATTTTGACGTCGGAAATTTCATTGATGCCCAACTCCTTCCGGGTACCGAGGAATTCTTCCATGGTGGGGATCTCGCCGCCCAGGCCAAGTGGGTGTACCGTACCCTGCTCCGGGCTGCAGTAATAGCGAGAAAGGAGGAACCCGTCTTGGCTGGCACCCGAACTCTAGACGGCAAACTCCAAGCTGCTGTTAAGTCCATGGATAAGTTAAAAGAGGAGGTGGAATCAGTGAAGACCTTGCTGGCTACTTCTGTGGAGAAAGTGAAGACCTCTGACGAGACGGTTGCTCGGCTCACTGAGCGGGAGCTTACTTTGGAGAGTCAGCTCAATGCTGCTCGGGGTCGGGTAAAGGAATTGGAGAAGAAACGTGATGACGCCGTCTCGTCGGCAAATGCTGCTATGGCCGAGGTTGCTGATTTGAAGAAGAAGAATAAAGAAACCCTTGTGTGTTTTATGGTGATTTCAAGTATTTTCTGGCCAAAATTGAGGAGCTTAAGCAGAAGTCTGATTTAGAAGCAGAGAAAGGACTACAGATGCTGTCAGAATCTGACCTTCGTGCACTTGAAAGAGATTTTCTAGAGTTGCAGAAGTCAAAATGGCGCGCTCTTAATGGCTATGGAAAGCTAACATCTAGGGCTTTTCAGAAATATATAATAGTCCATACTTTGTTTCAGAAATGAAGGCCTAAAACTAGCGTTCAACGCCAGCCACCAGCCTCATTCCTGGCGTCCAGCGCCCACAGGGGGTCCCTAGCCAGCGTTCAACGCCCAAAAAGAGGTCCCTAGCCAGCGTTCAACGCCCCTAAGGGACACTAGCATGTGGAAGACACTCAAGCTCAGCCCAAACACTCACCAAGTGGGCCTCAGAAGTGGATTTTCGCACTATCAACTTAGTTTATCTTATTTCTGTAATCCTTAGTCATTAGATTAGTATATATATACAAGAGTTCACCCTTGTTAGAGGACTCCTGCCCATTCGAAACTTTCATTGTATCTTTCTATCAGCATGAGTCACTAACCTCCTAAGGTTAAGGTTAGGAGCTCTGCTGAGTTTCATGGATCAATAATATTACTGTTTTCATTCAATACGTCAGATTCTATTCTCTTATGCAACCTCATTCTTCATCTTATGAATTGAGGGTGACCCGTGACAATCACCCTTGTTCTACATGGGTGCGATTCCTGACCCGGATAGCGTTGAACTAAAGCTAAAGATTGCATTGCGGATTCTAATAGAGCATCTGAGCAACTTTAGATATGTGACATGAAATCCCATTGGCTATGGGTGCATGAGGTCTCTGTGGCGTTAAGGCTAGAGTCAGAGAAGCGGCACTTTTTTATTCGGAAGATCTGCCTTATCTGTGGCACCTTGAGTTGGACCGTGAAGGGGAGTGGACTGCTTAGAGCTTCATCTTCTGCTACAATGAGAAACCTAGAGGTGGCTTGATGAGAGAACATGAGTCATCTCAATGTGGTGGATTGCTGCAGTAGAGGAGGTTAACTTGATGAGAGGACATGAGTTAATCACTTACGACTGCCATTGAAGGAATCAGAAGGTTATTGAAGAAGACAGTAAGAAAAGTTAATCCGGAAAGACAAAGCATCTCCGAAGCCTCAATCATTCTATCACCATTGAATTCTTGTCTCATTAGTAACGTTTTATTTAATTATTTTGTTTTATGCTTTTTCCGTGACAACTTATAATTTTCTATCCGCCTAACTAAGAGCTGCAAGGTGTCCACTGCTTGCTAAAACCAAAAATCCTCGTGGGATCTACTCTGACTCACCTCAGGTATTACTTGGACGACCCGGTATACTTGCCGGTCTATCTGTGCGAATTCTGCGGAGCCAATTTCGTGCACCAGGTAGTCACAGTACAGGCTCTTATTCCCGCCTGTTCTGTCCTTTAGTTGCCGTGATTTTGACAAGATGCCTTTGTCGGCTATCTGCTGGTAGACCTCAACGATCGGGGGGCTGTTAGAGGAGTGTAGTTTGTGAACTTCCCAAGTCGGGAGAAAGGTTTGAAAGGTTTAGCTGGCCCTCCGTCTTTGGAGGACTCTTTCGGCCTTTCACCGTGTCCGGGTTGACGAGGAGGAGGGTTGGCCAGCTGACATTTGTTGGCCGCCACCACCTGGCTAACTTCCTCGTCATTAATATACTCTCTGGTCACGTTCGATGTTTCTTGCATTGTCCAGACGGGTTTAGTAGTGAGGTACTTTCTGAAATCTTCATTTAACAGATCGTTCGTCAAGCATAAACTGGCCACCGAGTCAGTCAGGCCGTCAATTTCTAGACATTCGTCGTTAAATTTGTCGAGAAACTTCCTGGTCGGCTCCCCGGCTCTTTGGGTGACCCCTAGGAGGTTGATATAATGTTTGGCATTGGCAATGCGCGTGGTGAACTGCGCTAAAAAGCTGCAAGTTATGTTCGAGAAGGTCGTAATGGACCCTTGTGGGAGCGCATTGAACTACCGAATTGCCGGCCTTACCAAGGCCACAGAGAACGCACGACACCTCACCGCGTCGCCAACATCCCCGAGGTTCATTCTGGCCTCAAAGGCAGTCAAATGCTCCTGCGGGTCTTGGCTTCCGTCATACCTCATGTCCATTGGCTTGTCAAAGTGTTTTGGCAGTCGGACATTAAGGATGGATATTGGAGAAGAATAAAAAAAATACACAAATCTGTGTGAGCATAATTCTTTGAGAAGAATTTGTATGGTGTACAAAAAGTTGGAAAGAGATTTTCTCAATTTAAATCAAATATCTATTAGTCAAAGAGTTGACAACAAAAATTGTTCTAAGCATAACGTTCTCATATCAATAAAAAAAAATTATTTTACTAGCATACTCAAATATTTAAATCTCATCAGACTAAAAATTTAAGTATAAAATAAATTTTTAAAATTATTTTTTTTCCCGCCAATCACATAGCAATCCTTCGTTACTATGCTATGTATGCAATGTTTTCATGGTTCCTGGTCGCTCTCCATAACTTTAAAAGTGCTAGAGATGCCAAAGTTAGGTAGCATAAATCAATTATGATAGTTTCTTACAAAAAAGATAAATAGATTTTTGATTTTTTAATTTAAAGATAAATAAATTTTTTATTAATTAAAAATATATGAAAATAAATAAATTTTTTACAAAAATATTTTTATATTTTTAATTAATTAAAAATTTATTTATTTTCAAATTAAAAAATTACGAATTTATTTGTTCGTTTTCTCTAGTTACTATCATTCTTTTAACTTATCAAATAAAAATTGATTATATATTAATTAATAATCAATTCTGTCATGAGCAGAAGCGGATGGAAATTGGGAAGAATTGAAAACAGGGTTAGTAAGAATGTCACTGCCAATTCACCATCTACGATGAAAGCAATTGACCTTTTTGGAGTGATTAGTCACATTAATTGACATAAACAATCAAACTGAAAATTATAAAAACAATTAATAGAGTTAAATGTTTAAAACGCTTTTAGAATACTGTTGGTTTGTAGTTTATTTAATAGTAGTATTAATGTTTGGCATTTAAGATGTATCTTTTCCTAGATTAACCATTTAAGTACACTAAATGATTATATTTATAAAAAAATGTTTGATAATAAAAAATAATTAGTCAAAATTAGTTAAAATTTATTTTATTTAATATTTATTAATTATTATAATAATTAATAAATATTAAATAAAATAAAATTTGACAAATTTGTGGTGTTTTAATTTTTTTTGTTCATAATCACAAATCTGTCACATTTGTGGTATCCATATAAATAAAAAACACATCAATTTTTTACCTTATTTAAAAACACCACCTTCTACTCTTATATTAAAAATACAAAGCGCTGTTAAATATATGTTATAGTGTCACATCAACAAACTCTTATGCCATTAATAACGAAAATAACAAATTAAAGAGACTAATATGACTAATATAAAATATTTAAAAGACGAATTTAATAAAAAAAATTTAGAGACTAATTTAAAAAACAAGTAATCTTTCAAAAACTAATTTAATTATTTATTCAATAATTATGTATTTTTTTTTTATTATTTTGACTCCCTATTTATACATATTATAATACAAATACATTTTTATAACTATATCAAAATTTTGGTGTATTTAAACTTTAGACCATCTTCAGTAGGGAACTCATTCCAGTCCCTATTTATGGCTCACCTGTCGTAAAAATAACTCCACATCAACTTTTGCATCATAAACAATAAATAGGAACTCAAAGAATCTCTCTCTTCTCCATTAGAAGGAACTAACTTTAATCCCTATTGTGGTCCCACTTAATTAATTAATTAAAGTAATTAAAATTAATATAATTATTATCTTTTTATAATAATATTATTTAAATTTATAAATTCAAAATAATTCAATATTATAAAATATTAAAATAAATAACTTAAATTTGATTAGTATTTTAAATTTTATAAATAAAAATAAATAATCTAACTAAAAATTATTTTATAATATGTAAAAATTAAATTTATTTTTTATGTAAAATAAATTTAATTAATTATGATTTAATATAACAATATAAATAATATTTGATATTGATTTAACATAATTATTTATATTAATTATAATTTAATATAACTAATTATTAAATAATTAATATAAATAATTAATTAAATAGATATATAAGTATTTAATATAATAAATTATTATAATTATTAATAAATTAATTATAATTTAATTATTTAATATATATATTTAATATATTTTTATTTTTATTTTATTAACTTACCACATGACATGATTTTATTGGTTGTTGCAAGTCGTGGCGGAGCCACGTTATAGAGAAGGGGCAATGGCCCCCCCAAAATAAATAATATGGATGTATAAGTTTCAATTTTTAATTTAGTTTTTTTTTTTTAATTTTTAATTTTCCTTTCTTCTTAATTTATATTTTTCATGTTGGCCCCTCCTAAAAAAAATTTCTAGCTCCGCCTCTGATTGCAAGTCCCTGTCTAGAGGGACTCTCAATCTTGATCCACGTGAAGAGCCCTCCTTCCCTTTTCACTCCAATGGTAATTGAGTCCCCATATGTTAGAAGAGGAACTCTATTTCTTAGCATTAGAGTTGCTCTTATTTCCAATTAAGTTCTCTTTTTAATTGAGATATAAAATTTAAGACTGTGTTATTACTCGTATTAAGTAAAAATACTTCAATCAACTTTTCTTTATTATTAGGACACCTTTTTTTTTTTTCAAATACATATATTCTTTGAAAGAGTTTCATATTAATTTATTCTATTTCTATATCTAATTCTAATAATCATTCAATTATATTATCAAATATTTTGAAAATTTAACAACTTAAATATATACATCTTATTAAATAATGTAATTTTTAATTATTAATATATAATAATTAAACTTTAAAAAATATAGAAAGACAGTAAAAAAGGTACAACCGTACGTTATAATAAGAGCAAAAAATTCTTGTTAATTGATTCATATATTTGTCTTCATTATTATATATAGGATAAAGTAATGAACGTAGTTTTCAGAATATATACATCGAAATGTATTTAAACATGGAATCAACACTTGTTACATTAGTACATTTTGTTAAACGCCAATGCAAATATTTAGTGATGACTTCTTTCAATTTATTTAGCACCATCGGTTTGGTAAAGAATAAAGATGTGAACAAAAGAATATATATATTAAAGAAATAAGACGGAATTAATAAATAGGAAAAGGGCAAAAGAAATGTGGCGGAAGATGATTAATGATTAATGATTAATGATTGGAGTCAAATGAAAGGCAAGCAACCCACCATTTTTTAACTTCTAAGGTCCCCCTCCTACAAATGTGTCCACGTCTAAAATGTGGCTAAATTACATAAACTACAAAACAAATGTTAAATTAATTAATTATTAATTAATTTTTTAGAGAGAAAAAAGAAAAGTGGGCCAATGGGAGAATGCCATGTATAGAAAGAGAGTCAAAGGGAGAAAATTTTGGGGCCAACAAAAACAAAAGGCAGTGTTAAGTCATAAAAATTTCGCCCTTTTTTCTGGTCAGAGAGGAAAAAAGAGTAAAAAGGAACCCGTGAATTACGAGCCCCATAGATCTTGGTTATTCTAATTTTAGTGAAATCGTTTTCAAGACCCAAAAAACGGCGTCGTTTCTAGGCGCGGTTAAAATTCTGTTGGGTTTTAAGCGTCGGTGCCGGTGGGGTGGGTAAAATCGTAAATATAATAAACAAACGAAAAACATAAACGTTATGTTTTGTTTTGTTTAGTTTATGTTTGTGGATTTCACAAACACAAAAATAAGAGAGAGTGAGGGAAATTGGAATAGAATTGGCTAATTGGCTTGGTATATAAGCCATTGAAGGCATAGACAAATAAACATACATATTAGAGAGAAGAAGAGAGACAGAGAGAGGTCTATAATTTTCTCAAACTTCGGTGGTTGGTGGAGGCTTCTTTGGAGTTCAGGGGGCTTCCATATACAGCAAGAACAAGAACAACAACGGTAGAATCAGCAGACCAGAGCTACGGCCATGGCAGAATCCAGTGATTCCGTTTCACTCAACATGGAGAAGATCTACCTCGGTGGAAAGGTTCCATTCAATGCTTTACCATTTTTCCTATTTTCTTGATTTTCTTTGTTGGGGTTTAAAGGTTGAAGCTTTTTTTTTTTTTTTGGGGGGGGGGGGGGGATGATGCAAATTGATCAATTTCAAGTACTTGTCAATTGGGTGATTAATGGGTTCCAATTTTATTTCTTTTATGTTTGGTTTGCGCCATTGCTGAACGTAAAGGGAATATGTTTAGAAGTCGAAGGACAGTTTCAGTCAATGGGATTCTCCTTTCTTTATTGTTATTATATTGTGTTTTAGCCTTAGGTTCTTATTTTGCATTGCGGAATATTTTAGTTGCGCAAATGTTTTTGTATTTAGGATTTAATTGGAGGATAGAAGGGAACAAGAAAGTTTCTTGACTTGTTTGTTTTGACTTGGAAAATTTTATGGGATTGGCTTATTTTCTTTTCTTTTTGTTTATCCTTCTTGATTTCTTTCTACATGGTCTTTCTTGGAACGTATTTGTTTCGCTGAGTCAATATAACAACTAGCGGATCTGCTCATTCCTTATTTCTCAGATATTCTTTTGTACCTCCATCCTTCGTTTAAGTTGCAACGCTATTGCTTTTTCTTTTCCTTTGGGAAATTTTATACTTTCTTGTTTTCCTTGTCCTTATTATTTGAGTTAATGTGCTAATTTTGTAGACATATAAGGTATTGGATGAGTTTTTACTTTATAGTCATCCTTATCCTTTTAAACAGCCTAAGATAGTATCCTGTTTTTAATTACCTTGACTTTGTTGTCTTTCTGAAGCACTCAATGGCTGGAATATGGAATGGCTTATTTAATTCATCATATTGGTCAGTGATACTAATGTGGTGTTGTTGCTTGTTAGTTTGGGTTGTCCTATTAAGGGGCAATGTTAGGGAACAAACAGTTTGAAAAAAACGTTGATTTAGAATCTTTGCATAACTCAAAATAAAGGATATCCTTTGCTTAGGAGGTGGTTCTTTTGTTCATTCCTCAGTTTTCTAACTTTGGTTCTGTTGCCTCTTTCTTCTTTTTGCCTGTATTTTGGTTACAAATCATATTGATCATTTCAGGAGCATCACATTCGAACTGGTTGTGGTTCTGTGTCTGTTATAGTGTATGGGGATCCTGAGAAACCAGCTCTGATCACTTATCCAGACCTAGCACTAAATTGTGAGTGCATATGTGTATTCTTTAATCCATTCTTTTTATTTTATTCGGAAGGCCGAATTAATTGTTCACTTATCTGTTTGTGCAGATATGTCATGTTTCCAAGGATTATTTTTCTGTCCAGAGGCAGCTTCTTTGCTGCTTCACAACTTCTGCATATATCATATCAGTCCTCCTGGACACGAGGTCTGTAAGAGATTGATTTCAATATACATTTTCTTTTCTATTTAGAAAGTGAACTTTATAATTCACATAGTTTCTCCTCTTGGAACTTCCACAAGAGTTGTTGCAGTTGGGAGCTGGTGCAATTTGTCCTGATGACCCTATACCTTCTGTCGAAGACTTAGCAGATCAAATAGTCGAGATTCTCAACTATTTTGGGTAAATTACATTATAATCACTGTTGATAACTTAGTTTTAAGGGTGGTTAGGTTTCACTGTGTAGAATATACCATTCATTATTTATTGTCGATTTATGAGTAAGATGCTGACATTATTTTGAGGGAGAATCCAATGATTTTGCTATATCTACTAATTGCCTGAATTGTTTCCATGTCCAGGCTTGGAGCAGTGATGTGTATGGGAGTCACGGCCAGGGCTTATATTCTTACTCTTTTTGCAGTATGTACCCTCTTAACTTGGAAGGAAATGACAGAGAAAGAAACTGCCCTTATTTGCAGTTCTACTATTTTCCTTTGATTGATATATTCTTTCTTATGCTTATACAGATGAAATATAGAGAGCGTGTTCTTGGTTTGATACTTGTATCTCCTTTATGCAAAGCACCTTCTTGGACAGAATGGTTTTATAACAAGGTTCGCTTCGAAATGCCTTCAGATTATGAGTCCTCTAATCTGATAACATTACCTAAAACCACTTTTAATTCTTCAGGTGATGTCCAATTTACTATATTTCTATGGGATGTGTGGCTTGTTGAAGGAGTGTTTACTTCAGCGATACTTCAGCAAGGTATTGTAATAGCCAGGATCTTATCCCTGCTTTGTTCTCCATTGAGTCTGAGAATTGATATGCTGAGTTTTCTTGATCAACTTTAACAGGAAGTTAGGGGAAATGCTGAGATTCCAGAGTCAGAGATAGTTCAAGCCTGCAGAAAAGTCAGTTCTATACCAAGTATTCGATGCCTATTTTTTTTTTCTTTCTTCACTTATCATTCCTTGGTTTATTCACCAAGCTCTGCATTGTTTCTTTTCCAGTTGCTCGATGAGAGAAAGAGAACAAATGTATTGCGGTTTCTTGAATCGATTAATGAGTAATATCGGCCACTCAATTTCGTTTGTCATTTTCCATTTTCAATGGTATTATGCTAACTTGAGAACTTGCAGGAGGCCGGACATTACAGAAGGGTTGAAAAGATTAAAGTGCCGAACGCTTATTTTCGTCGGAGACAGTTCGCCATTCCATTCGGAGGCTCTGCACATGACATCAAAACTTGATAGGAGATTCAGTGCCTTGGTTGAGGTCCAAGCTTGTGGATCAATGGTTACGGAGGAGCAGCCACATGCAATGCTGATACCAATGGAGTACTTTTTCATGGGGTATGGGCTTTACAGGCCATGCCACTTCAGTGACAGCCCGAGGAGCCCGCTCAGCCCGTCTTGCATCTCGCCTGAGCTTCTTTCCCCAGAAAGCATGGGCTTAAAGCTAAAGCCAATAAAGACGCGTGTGTCAATGGAAGTTTGATCCACACTTTTGTAATCCAGGGCATTCTTTTTTGTTTCTTTATGATTTTTTTTATTGTTTTAATAGAAGAGATGTTGGCGGAAGGAGGGGGTTGTTGTAGATATGAGGGATATAAGAGAAGAATACGTGAAAATATAAATATATGTATTGTATGCAAAAGAAAACATAGGGAGGAAGTTGTCTTAATTCATTTTGTAGTATGTCTGAAATAAAAGGGACCAATTTGAGCTGTTGTATCTGTAAATTCCGGTTGGACTTTGACCTCAATTTATTTATTTTATGGCCACAAGCAATTAAATAAATCCTTCCATTTATTTATGTTTTTGTTTCATAGTATTGGAACTTGAAAGTAGGACATGTTTGCCATGATTGATCAGATTAGGTAAGTCGAATTTGTTTGTACTCTTGGAAGAATGCCAGGTGAATAATAGCCATTGGATTTATTGAATCTTTGTGCTACATCTGACATCACACGGTCATTATACTCACCAAAGAGAGGTTTCATACAAGCATTTGAGCTAAAATTCTTTGTAGTAAGAAAATTTGTTAAGTTGTTAAATGAGGAGACAATAATCTTTGAATTATTTATTCACCTAGAATGGAAATCTATTAATATATAATAAGAGAGTAGTAGAAGGTTGGTTGCTCAACAAGTGTACACTCTATTTGCTCGACAAATGTCTAATCTATTTGTACAACAAGTGGCAAAAAATGTTCCGTAAGAATGTATAAAACCCGGACAAAATAAAACCAAGGAGAAGTGGTTTTGGGCAGGTCTTTTCCCAAAAAGGATCAGAATTTGAACACAAACTTTGAGCGTTTGAAATCAATAATCAATAATTGACTGAACAAATTTTGAGTTCTCTATATCTCTCTCTTTCTCTTCTTTCTCTCTCTCTCCCTCTCTCCATCTGATTGTTCAAAATACAGAGATATTATCGCCGACAAAAAAGAAAGAGCTCACAGTGATGGAATTAGTAGCTCGAAGAGAAGATAGAGAATGGTGGTGGTGATCGGTGCTACGGTTGGGAGAGCATTTGTCAAAGAAAAGATGAGACGACGGCAGAGGCTCCGGGTCTGTTTCCAGCGAGCAGTAGAGATGAAGAACAATTAGTCAGAGGTTACGGTGAGTGGTGTTGCAGCCGTCAGTGAAGAAGGAGCAGCTGGCAGCAAGTTGACGATACCGATACAGAGAACGAAGAACTCTGAGATCCTGCCGTCGGTGGTGTTACAGAGGTAATTTCCTTAAAAAATCAGAAATTTATTTTTGGAAAAGTATATAGAACCAAAAGATTATCAGCCAAAAATTAAACAAAACCACATTAATTTATATTAATAATTAATTAATTTTAAATTTTTTAAATTCAAAATTTAAAATTTAAAATTGATTAAATAAACCTAATTAAAACCTATAAAAACCTTCCTCTTCTCTCTCACATTAACCTACTCACCTCCAACAATCACACACACCTCTCTCTCTCTCTCTCCGTCAAGCCCTCTCTGCCTCTCCGCTGCGATCCACTCCTCTTTCATCACCGACATCTGGCTCGTCGAATTCCAATTGTGAACCTGAGTTATCTTGGTAATAGAAAACATGCTTCTGATGGCGCTGGACTCATATCTTTACACTGCATTCATCGTTTTCCTGCAGTTCATGTGAAGAATTACGGATACTCCATTCCATGTTGCGCACATCATTTCGAGTGAGAAAATCATCACGGTTTTGGGGTCCACCTTGCTTCTGCATCACCTCTACATGGTGCTGTATTATGTTATCAAGAGATATCCCAACATAAAGCATAGACATCACTTTCTGGCATAATTCATCAGAAATGCGTGGAGCATACATAGCTCTTGTTCCTATTGCATCCTCATCCCGTTTTGGGATATTAGGTGCAGGACTACACAATTGATCTTAGCTAAAAGAAGTCTTTGAACAATTACAGAAATATAAAAAAAAATATTCATTTAATATGAAAAAAAAACATCCTAATACTTAACAAAAGAAATATTCAGTTATATTTTAGCAAAAATAATTAAATATCTATAAAATTTTAAAAAAATTATGAATTTCTTAAAGAAATAGAGACATTTATATTTGTAATACAAAAAAATTCAAAAAATATATAAAAGAACATCCGTTTAGTATGAAAAAGAAACATTCTGATACTTAACAAAAGAAACATCCATATATATTAACTCGTAGATATTTTGGATTCACCGAGAGGTATTTGGCTGGTTTTTGGCTAATACCCTTTTGGTTCCCTAGCATTACTCTTTATTTTTTATTTTTTTTAAATGACAAAAGATTATTTATTTATATTTAATCTGCTTCTGTTTTGGCTGAACGTTGAGGTTGGACTAGGTTTAGTTGGCAGAGGAGCTAATGGTGGTATGGCTAATTTGTAGTGATTACCATGACACTCCTTCCAGCAGCTTCGAATTATCTTCAACTAGTGCGTATAAGGTATCTATTTTATAAGGTATTTGTTTTTATTTGCTAGGGTTTTATTACTGCAAATCATGTTTATGTTTTGCTCACGTGAAGAGAAAGAAACTCATGCTTTTGAAATTAATCATTTTCGAGTAACTTAGTTACGAGCTTTTGAAAGAGAGTGTCTAATTTTCACTGTGAAGCAAATCCCTTTGTTTTCAATTTTACATCATGATACCTAGACTTACAACACAAATTTGAATCAGAGTTATGTTATTCTCATGAAAAAATGATGCTGGATTTGGTAATTTAGGTCCCAAATGAATGGATGAGTTAATTGACTCAAATCCAAGGGGTAAATTTTTACTATATATACAGTAATTAGAAGCAGTAGATAATATTAGCAGCATATTTTTTATAACTAGGTTCTTTCTTCTCTATGATGTGGATCTGATATTGTTCTCTATGGTGTATTGCGTGAGTTTCTATTTGGAATTTGCCAATAAATAATGTGATGTCAAAATATTTTTAATTTGTAAGAAATTAAGATTTTATCTATTGGAAATCAAAATAGTGATTGCAATTGCATTAAAGCAACGATGCTTCCCAAATGCATTAAATTATCCCATGTTGGAGGAGTATGATTTCAGAAACGATATAGTGAGTTTACATAATTTTTCTTCCGAAAAAATTTTTAGGGTTGTAATTATGTTTACTAATAGCACATCTTGCTAATTTACAGTTATGAGCTTTGAATTGGTTATCTCGCATGCACTCAGTTGTATTCTGTTAATGCTTTAGGTAGACCCTGACCTTGCTAAATGCATTATTATACCTCATCAAGGTGCTACAGCAATTAACTCCTTGAGTTGATTTATCAGGTTGGAATATGTGGAGAGCATGGTGGGAGCCATCTTCTGTTGCATTCTTTGCTCAAATTGGTCTTGACTGTGTCTCATACTCTCCTTTTAACAAAGTCATGTAAAACATCTACTAAGATTTTGTTTATTAAACTTTGTCTAATGTCGATATTTTTGTTTGATTTCCTTCTTTTTGGTTTTGGTGATATATGCTTTAGATTTCCATCAAGCTGGCCTGTGACTCGGTTTTTAATAAACTAGAAATTAAAAATTGTAAATGATACTCATACACATGATTGATCGATGATAAATATCACTTAGTATTTGTCATTTGTATAGTGATAATATAAATTATTTTTATTAAAGTTTTAAACACGCAAACATAATAACTTTTATTTCTAAGTAAAATTCACTAATATGAACTAGAAAAATGATAATTGTTGATCGAAAAAATATTTTCGATAACAGGGAGTTGAATCGAAATAAGTTGAATATGGTTTCTCGAGAAGGTACGCTCGTAAGTCCGAAGTTGGAGGTAATTGGTACTGATGTGGATTTTGATAGTTTTGTTGATCGAAGTAAGCCAAATCGAGTTGGAGATTCGATTTGAAGAATTAAGTGAGGCCTTTCGAAAGAGCTGATCGATTAGTTGTGGAAGTGGGAAGTTAGTAGCTTTTATTGCACGAGGAGATCAGGGAGAATGTCTTCAATCTTGTGGCGGGAACGGTTACCAAGAAAGAACGCGCTTTAAAATTTGAAATGCCATATTTAATTATAATTAATTGTAAATTAATGGGCAGTTATGTAAGGTTAGCCTATAAATACTAGGAATTCTTAGTGAACAGGGGTTGAAATTTTTACTCAGAAAAAACACTCTAGCACTTTCACATCCCAGCGAATTCCTGAGTTTGCATTCGAGTTATATTTTCTGTAGGATTCCTTCCACCTTTTCTTTTCTTTTAATTTACTCTTTCTGCAAACTTATCATTTCAATTAATTTTATTTACTAAATGTCCTTCACTTTTGTTTGTTCAATTTATCTTTCTGCATTTGAATCTTTTATGTTGAAGTCCTTTCGATTCAATCAAGGGCATTTTAATGTTTTCTTTTAATTTCATTGAAAATCTTTCTATTTATTATTTATTTAGTTTTCAAAACTTTCGATTTCTAAGTTTCAATTATTAATTTACAGATTTATTTTATTTTAATTTTCAAATTTGGTCTAATCGAAGACGCTTTTGATGCACTTCTAGAAAACTAGTACTCGCACAGAGGAGTAGGTTTCGCTCCCAGACCATTAGAATCGAACCAGCATCGATTTGTTAAAAATTGATAAAACAAATTGGCACGCCCGGTGGGACAGTTTTCAATCAAAGTGTGTCAAATAAATCCTTTTCCAATAATTGTTAGTGTATGCGATTACGAAGTGGGAAGATCATTCACATGGCTGATGAGTTATCAAATGTGAATGGTGGTTCATCCACCAATGATAGCATACCGATTTCCATGCAACAAGCCGACGTGTCTTCACGTTCGGAAGGTGCAATTGGGACTGAAAGTATAGTCGTTAGGACTATTCAAACTGGAAATATTGGACGTAATACTCGTCCACGTGGTCCTGTGCCACCATATCAACCTCCGTTAACCGCTGGTTGGCCTCGTTATGGTCTTCCTCCTTGTTATACCCCACCGGTGGGTGATTTTATGCCGCCTGTCCATTTTGGGAATGTAAATGGAGCGAATAATGTTCAAAACCCACAGCATTCCGAGTATTCTCGTGATTATCATGTGGGCTCTACTTCGAATGCTGCGAATTCGATGGTAGTATATCGACAACAAGTAGAGGAGAGTCATCATGATTTGGTCAATTTATTGACTCAGCAAATGACTACAATTCTAAATCCCATGATGGCTGATCATGAATCAAGATTCAAGCGTCTTGCTAGACAAGTTGAGAGGATTGCTCGAATCGTTGATTATGATGAAGGTGAGAGGCATAATGCCAGGGGAAATAACGAAGGAATGGAAAATATTTTTCAAAATGAAAACCAGATTCCGAATCGAGAAAATCCTCACGTGGTTCCCCGAGGTCAAAATGCTGATGACTATCTAGCCGGATTGCGTGGTGATCGCTATCAAGTTACTAGAATTATTGAAGAAGTGTTAAATCGGGTTGGGCTAAATGTTTGTTTTATGAATCAACCACATTTTGTGTCCGCTTTTTCCCAAGTGGTTCAAATGGCTGAAGTGCCAAGAGGGGTGAAAATCCCAAAAATAACCACAAAATTTGCTGGTGAAGTTGGAGAATCAACTACTGAACATGTTGCTCGTTATTTGGTCAAAATTGGGAATCTAGCTAATGATGAAAATTTAAAAATGAAATTCTTTCCTTCATCATTGACAAAGAATGCATTTACTTGGTTTTCAAATCTTAGACCAAATTCGATTACAACATGGAATCAGTTAGAAACTGCCTTTCACGCTCAGTTCTATCGAGGTGAAATGAACGTAGCAGTTACTGATTTAGTGGCTTTGAAACGTGAAGATGGTGAGACCATCGATGATTATTTAATACATTTCAAAATTGCTAGAAGTAGATGCTATGTGTAATTACCTGAGAATGAGATAGTGAAAATAGCAATTATGGGCTTGGGATTTTATATGCGTAGAAAATTGCTTAATGTGCATATTCCCGATTTGGCCCATCTGGCTGAAAAAGTTTGACAGACCGAACTTATGAAAGAGAAAAAGAGAAATATAGGAGTGAACAGAGGTTGAAAAGTAAACCTTTTACTCAAAAAGAAAAGGTTTCTTATGTAACAATGGAGTCTTCCGAAGAAGAATTCGATTTCGAAACAGAAATCGATTTGGCTGAACTTAAGAAAGGCCCTCCTTATGTTTGTTCTTTGTTGAAGAAGTTGCCAAGTAATGAAAAGTCGAATGATTCAAAGCTAAAAAGTGAAAAAAATATAGTTTTTATATTTCAAAATCTGATCAGATTTTTGATGTGTTGCTTAAAGATAAACAGTTAATTTTACCTGAGGGTAGAACTTTGCCTTCTGTGAAAGATTTAAAAGGAAAGCCTTATTGTAAGTTTCATCAAGCAAAAAGTCATTCGACTAATAGTTGTGTCCATTTCAGGGACTTGATTCAAGAGGCGATAATGGAGGGGCGATTGAAATTTGATGATGGCAAAAAAGAAATGAAGGTTGATATAGATCCCTTCGAAGTTGAGGCCAGTTATGTTGAACCTTGCTTTGGAGTAAACATGGTGGGCATGTCCTACGATTCTGATGTGGCTTTCGATGATTTTGAGTCACAGGTCAGATCGGTATACCCTAGAACAGGGGACAGTTTGCTGGACTTCTTAGTTCAGCACAAGATCAAAGACCGGGACGTATCTCTGTGTCCACGGTGTAATGCTATTTTTGATGCCAAAGCAGCAGCAATCTTTGAAAAAGAAAGGATGAAGAAAGAGTTAGCTCATAGGAAAGAACAGGCCCGTCAAAAGCAGCCACTCAGGCGTATAGAGGGCTCTAGTTCAAGGACCCCTCAAGAGAATGTAAGTACACCTTTAAGCCATTCTCAGGCTATGGGTGTCCAGTGGATTAGGAATTGTCAGGAATTCCAGAAACGTGATCATCTATATCGGCATAATCCTCAGTGGGGGCATCGAGCACCTTCTCGGAATCAGTATACTTTTTATCGAGGTCGTAACAGGGGTTTTCCCCGAGGAAGAGGAGGAAGGAGAAGTTTCAATCAGAATAAGAAACTTTCAGTTGAGACAGGCAAAGAATTAAGCAAGGGGGCAACGCTATCTGTGCATTCAAGAATAGTCTTTCCTTCCGATGGGGAAACTTATCCTAAAGAGATTCCATCACCTGCCAAGATGGAAAAGGGCAAGGCAATAGCCCAGTCTTTTGGGGTTGAAAAACACAAAGATGTTGATGTGGATGAGGAATATTTCGATGAGGGCGATGATGACATGGTTAGGACGATATCGATCATTCCCACTGAGTATTTGGGGAAATATGAAGGAGATCCTGATGTGGATTATGATTTGGAGGATGAGGAAGCTTTTTCTTTCATTCGAATCGAGGATGAGCCAGGCTATTTTTTACGGCCTACTGAGAAGCAAATGTCTCACCTTCACCCACTCTACATAACAACTACTCTGAGTGGGATAAAAGTGAATAAGGTCCTGATTGATGGTGGTACTACAATTAGTCTGCTGCCAGAAAGGATGTTAATTAAAGTAGGGAAGCATCCAGATCATTTAGTCCCTACGAATATTGCTGTGACAGATTTTAGTGGGGCTTCAACTCCAGCCAGAGGATTGGTGACTCTGATTGTAAAGGTTGGCTCATCTGAGCGTAACACTGTCTTCGTAGTGGTCCCTTCGAAAGCAAGTTGTAACGCTTTATTGGGGTGAGATTGGATATATGGTGTGGGAGCTGTGCCTTCTACTGTGCATAAAAGTGTTCTTCTATGGACCAGTAAGGGTAAACCTGAAATCGTCAAGGCAGATTCGAATTTATACATCGAACAAATGCATGTCAATTTCAAGATTTATAATTGTAAGTTAAAGCCCTTGGATGTTGATCAATCACTAAGTCCTTATAATTGTGAAGGGTGCTACTTGTCTTCGGAAGGCCTTTCGGTGAAGTTGTGTTATCCAGTGTTGGACTTTGAACCTACTGGTTGGGAGTGCTCCTCTTGAAGACTTGGAAGGGATTGCTCCATGGACCAGGTTGAAGAAGGTTCTGACTACCTGGTAACATTACAAAATTATTTAAATAATTTGTACTTATTAGAAAATAAAGATGATTCTTCTGATGAAGTTGAATCAGATAGGGTTAGTAAACTTATTAATGGTAGTATGTTTGATTCGATGCTTCCAGTCGAATTTAGTTATGATTTTCCTATTTCTTGTAATGAAACTCATGATGTGAGCCGGACTGCCGATTTAATAGCAAAGGCCCATTGTGTAGAAAATAAAAATAGTAATGATTTAATCGAAAGTCAAGTTTCTTCTATCTCTCATGATTCTATTGATTTTACTTTCGATTGTATTTATGATTTGGAGCATTTGGGATTTGAAAAATATTCAATTAAAGAGGATGATCATTATAAAGGGTTTGAATCTCAAGATTATTTAGAAAAAATTAATTTGGGGACTCATGATGACGTTCGAATTACATATAAATGTAAAGATCTTATTGATCCTTTTCGAACCGACCTTTTCAATTTATTACATGAGTTTAAAGATTTCTTTGCGTGGGATTACCATGAGATGCATGGTCTCAATCGTTCATTAATAGAACATCGATTAGCATTAAAGCCCAACGCTCGATCTGTGAAGCAAACCCCAAGACGTTTTGCTCCTGAAATCAATGTGAAAATAAAAGAAGAAATAGAATGCTTGATCAAGGCAAAATTTACTCGAACTGCATGATATGTGGAGTGGGTATCGAATATTATTCATGTGATGAAGAAAAATGGGAAGTTAAGGGTGTGTATCGATTTTTGAGATTTAAATAATGCCACCCCAAAGGATGAATATTTTATGCCGATTGCAGACATGTTAATTGATTCTGCGGCAGGAAATGAAATTTTTAGTTTTATGGACGGTTATTCTGGATATAACCAAATCTTTATTGCGGAAGATGACGTGGCTAAAACTGCTTTTTGTTGTCCTGGGGTGTTAGGTACGTATGAGTGGGTGGCTATGCCTTTTGGTTTGAAGAATGCTGGGGCAACATATCAGCGTGCCATGAATGCCATTTTTCATGAGTTTATTGGGAAGTTTATGGAGGTGTATATCGATGATGTAATCGTAAAATCGATTTCTGTGGGTCAGCACATAGACCATTTAAGAAAAGCATTCCTTACTATGAGGAATAAAGGATTAAAAATGAATCCTTTGAAATATGCTTTCGGGGTATCAGCTGGAAACTTCTTAGGCTTTGTTGTTCATAAAAAGGGGATAGCTATTGAAAAAAATAAAGCAGATGCGATATTAGCATTATCTGCACTCAAATCGAAGAAGGAAGTACAATCGTTTTTGGGAAAAGTAAATTACCTTAGGAGATTCATCTCGAATCTCTCGGATCGAACTAGGGTATTCGCGCCTTTGGTGAAATTAAAGAATGGTTCAAAATTCGAATGGACCACAGAACATCAATCGGCGTTTGATTCGATTAAGTCATATTTATCAAAAGCTCTAATTATGGCGAATGTGCATCCATCTGAACCTTTGAAATTATATATTGCAGCATCCGAAAACACTATAGGGTGTATGTTAGCCCAGGATGATGAAAATGGGCATGAACGGGCGGTTTATTACCTTAGTCGAGTTCTAACTGATATCGAGACAAGGTATTCCCCGATTGAAAAATTATGCTTGTCACTCTATGATGCTTGTATGAAGCTAAAATGTTACATGGTGGCTAAATCGGTGAAGGTAATAGCACAAACCGATCTTATTAAATATATGCTAAGTTTTCCTATGTTAAGAGGACGTTTGGGAAAATGGATGTTGGCATTGATGGAATTTGATTTACAATATATCCCGGCTAAGGCTGTGAAAGGACAGGTCATTGCAGATTTTCTTATAGATAATTCGAAAGATCTGAATGACCAGGGGGCAAATATAGTCTATGTAGAAGTTAATTATTGGAAATTGTATTTCGATGGATCCAAACATAAAGATGGCGCGGGGGTTGGAATCCTCATTATCTCACCAGAGGGTATTCCATCAGAATACTTGTTCGAATTAAAGTATCCTTGTTCCAATAATGTAGCCGAATATGAGGCTTTGATTTTGGGTTTAGAAATTTTAATCGACAAAGGAGCTTTAGAAGTTCAAATTATGGGGGATTCACAGTTAGTTTTAAAGCAGTTGTCGAAGGAGTTTAAGTGTAATAATGAGATGTTACAAAAATATCTAGTCACTGCTTGGGAGTTATTGACGTCTTTTCGAAAAGTTTCTTTGGTGCATATCCCTCGAATTCATAATAAGATTGCTAATGAGTTAGCCCAAATTGCTTCGAAGTATCGAATTGGTCCGGAAACTATTAAGAAATTATCTACTATCCATCAAATTTTAATACCAGCAAATGAGAGCGAAGTGTTATGCATGGATGAATGGGAGGATTCTGATTGGAGAAAACCTATTGCTCGGTATTTGAAAGATCCCAATATTGTAGTTGATAGAAAACTAAAATTGCAAGCAATGAACTTCGTTTTATTGGCTGATGAGTTATACAAAAAAGGGATCGATGGAAGTTTGATGAGATGTTTAAGTCAAGAAGATCAAAACATTGCTTTGGGAGAAGTTCATAATGGAATATGTGGTGCTCATCAGGCAGGAAAGAAAATGAGATGGGTGTTATATCGCAATCATGTATTTTGGCCATCTATGATAAAAGATTGTACTGATTATGCAAAGGCATGTCAAGAATGTCAGAAACGTGGTTCGATACAACAGATTCCTGCGGCTGAATTGCATTCGATAATAAAGCCATGGCCATTTAAAGGTTGGGATTTAGATCTAATTGGATTGATTCACCCCCCTTCATCGAAGCAACACAAATTTATTTTAGTGGCTATTGATTATTTCACGAAATGGGTTGAAACTGTTCCTTTGGTAGAAGTTAGTCAAACAGAGATAATTGATTTTGTCGAGAAAAATATTATTCATCGATTTGGAATTCCTCAGACGTTAAGTACTGACCAAGGAATTACGTTTACTGGCCAGCGAATTAAAAATTTTGCGACTTCAAGAAACATTAGTATGGTTACTTCAACTCCTTATTATGCACAGGGTAATGGGCAAGTGGAGGCAGCAAATAAGATATTGATTGGTTTGATTAAAAACCATATCGGGAATAAACCTCGAACATGGCATGAGACTTTAAGTCAAGTATTGTGGGCTTATCGGAATTCACCAAGAGGTTCGACAAGAACCTCACCTTATAAGTTGGTGTATGGTCATGATGCAGTATTACCATTGGAAATTAATTTGAATACCCTAAGAGTATCGAAGCAGAGTGAGTTGCCAATCGATGACTATTGGAATGCAATGTTCGATGAATTAAATGAGCTAGATTCAGAGGAAATCCTGGCATTGGATAATGTAATTCGACAAAAAGAAAGTATTGCTCGAAGTTATAATCGTCGAATTAAGGAGAAATCTTTCAAGATAGGTGAGTTAGTTTTGAAAGTTATTTTACCAATTGAAAAGAAATTGAAATTTCTTGGTAAATGGTCCCATAACTGGGAAGGTCCCTTTCAAGTGATAGGGGTATTTTCTGGAAATGCCTATCATATTAAAGATATCGAGTCAAGGAAAGTGGTTAATTCGATTAATGGAAAATATCTGAAATATTTCTATTGTTGGCAAATATAGAAATTCAACAGGCATAAATTCAGAAAAAGAGGAAATCATTACAAAAGTAAAATAAAAAAAATTTCAAGGTGCCAATAGTTTTGCTAAATCAAAGAGCAGCTTTGTCCTTTTGTTTTCCAGAATCGTAAGCATTTCAATCTGCTTGAACTTGTCAGTTTAAACTTTCTCGAGTTGTTTTTCATATTCTCCCCGCTCGGTGTCGATTAAGACAAGTTTCTGCATAAGGAGATGTTGCTCTTGTTGGGCTGCAGCCAGAGGTTTGGCTAGGGTGGCTCTATCTTGACGTATGGTGGCGAGTTATTTTTGAAGTTGAGCCAATTCAGCTTCGAGTCTTGCTTCTTCTTGATCATGAAAAGCCTGAACGGAAATAGCATGAGAGATTCTTACAACAAATTCCTCATGAGAGGATTGGATTGGTTGAGCAGTTGCAAGATAGTTTTCTATTTTAGATTTGGCTGTAGCTTCTTCATTTTCAGTTTCCTGAAGTTGAAACTGAGATGCAACGCTATCATTGAGAAGTTGTTTGAATTCTTGGATTGAAGCAGAATATGGTGTGTTGTTTGGGAATTCAAAAGAAGAATTTAAGCAGTCCTCCAAGAGTTTGTTGAGGATTGGATCATTAATCCATGAAGTAGGTGGATGATCCAAAAGTTTGATGAGTAATCGAAGTTGTTCCCGAGTTTCAGGTTCTAATTCGATTGGAGGTCTTGATGTGGTAGGTCTTGAAATTGCTGGAACAGGGACTGGTACTTTCTTTTCTTGGATAATTTTATTCAAAACAGAAATCAGGTCATCCAAGGTAGCACTACTTGGAGTGGTAGGAACATTCGATGTCCCTGGTCTTGGTCCCGGAGGGGTTTGGAGTGAAGGATCAGGTTGTAACTCTGGAGGAGTCTCAAAAACCTTGAATCGAGAGGAATCTGAATTGGTGGTGTCAGTGGCTTTAGAAGCAGAATCGGAGTCTGGAACCATTTGGTTCTCTTCAATTAGTGCAGCTTGATTATTTGGTGAAGTTGATTCAAGTCTATGTGTCTCTTCTGGAGAATGATGCAGAGGATTTTCTGTCAAATCGATCACCTGTGTTGTGTGAAGAAGAGGTGGACGAGCAGCAAGAATTGATTGCAGGGATCCTGTGAGTTGAATTGAATCATGTGATGTGGAGTGCTCTGGGTCATTTTGTTGTTGAGGTATTAGTTGATTGAGAGCTCCAATGAAAGAAGCCGCCTGGGCAACATTAATGGGCTAATATAAAAGGTACACAATTATGAGTTTAAGATCTATTTTTAAAAGTAAGTAAGAGGTATATAGTGATGGATGTGTTACCTGAGGAATTTTAGACCTTAGTATTAGCTGAGAGCCAGGGTCAGAATCAGCTGCATCTTCTGATTGAGAGGAAGCAGCGAGAGAATCCTTGTTGGTTGGTTCACTTTCATCATATCTTTTGCTTGATGATTGCAAAACTAGCTGTTAAAAGTTTAGGATCAAACATTTTTTTTTAAAAATGTATAATAGTAATATTCAAAGGACATTTTGAATTTGAAAGTGGAGTTATGAATAGAAGAATTACTCTGCGAGAAGTTCTAGTAGGAGTCCTTCTGATCTTATGTGGTGGTGGCCGAGCAGCTTCAGCTTTCCTCTTGTGAGTTCTTTTTGGGGAGCTTTCAGTAACAGTTACTTGAATAGCCATTTGCTGAATTTCTTCTAAGGTGCGAGTATACCTTGAATAATAAGCAGTCCACCATTCAAGATAGGATTTGGTGATAAATGAACTGCTTCATAAAGCAAGAAGTTGAAGCGGTCTCTTCGTTTTTGATTTTTTGAGAGGCAAGTGTTGAAGTCTTCCTGAGATGTCAGGGTAATCTGACAGAATGGTTCACTGTGTCGAGGTTGAGGAGTTGGGATAGCCTTAGAGAATCCCAATTGTCTTGCAATCAAGTGAGGAGCATACAAGGTTATTTTAAACCTTTCCTTTTTATATTGTGGCAATCCTATTGGTATCACTTGAACAGCCAGTAGGTGTGCCCAAGTTCGATTTGCAACTTCGCTTTCCTCATTAGTATTTGGAAAGAGGAAACGATCGAGCCAGGCAGGGCCGCAGTTGCGACGCAAAAAAGGAGTGAAATTGAGTTGATCATTATCAAAATTTCTGCAGGAATGGGAAAGAGAAAAAACAGCCCAAAATTTGTCTTCGTCCAATTGAGCGTTTGAAAAATTGGGCTTGTAATCAGATAAGCGAAAACCCTCGATGTGTTGTTTATCAGTGTTGCCTCCTGCAGGTTTTATCATGTAGTTTTCGAAAGTGGCATTGAGCCATAATTGAAGAAGCCAAAGTGGACCTCCTATGTTGATTATTTTGTTGTCCCGGAGGTCACAGACAAGTAGGCCAAGTTCTTCAAAAATATGTCCTAAAAGAAGCTTGGCCAAGTTGAGAGCTTTTCCCTCATGTAAAAGAGAAGCTAGGGGAAGAAAGAGTTTTGACATCTGCACGCTTCGGGAACAGAATAGAACTGCGTTTAACCAGTAAAACAAGAAGGCAACGTGTTCATTATCTGTGATTTCTGTACCGTCTGCACCCATATTATGGGCGATGAAGTCACTGTATGGGGTGTTGAAGGTGACATTATACTGGCGCTGAGATTGCATGTCAGGGGTACAGTCTGGAGAATTTATTGGGAGTCCTGTAATAGCAGCTACATCGAGGAGAGACATTACAATCATTCCACAAGGGAGATGGAAGTTATTGGTAGTTCTATTCCAGAAGCAGGTTACTGCTCCAATCATCCAGGGATGTGTGGTGAGTGAGAAGTGAGAAAGTCTTAACAGTTCTTGTATTCCTAGGGCTCCCCAGGAAGCACCCTTTGTGGGTTCGAGGCATTGGTACCAAGTGGTAAAATCAGACCATCGAGGTTTAATTTTGGATTGTTTCAAAATGGTTTTTGGTTAATGAAGTGAGAGATGTTAAAAGCTTAGTTTATCAATAAATCTTCTCCTTTGGCATTAGGGAAGAAAGAAAGCTTTTTATTTTTCCTTTCAAGAGTTTCAATTGGCCCGAAGAAGCAGTGTGTATCTGTATCGATTGTGAAGGGGATTAGAATTCTGGTATCATTGACTTGTAGATAGGGGTCATCAATGATTTCATCATTGATTTGATTAAGGATGTGAAGACCTGGTGGAGATGGCGATGCTGTTGCATGGCCTTTACCCTTATGTTGAGAAGTGGCACGAGAGGAAGACTCAGCCATTGTCAAGGGAAGTTGAAGATTAGAGATTTTGTGGAAAGTTCTTGATGTGAAGGGAGTTCAGAGAATGAGGAGTTCAAGAGTTTTGAATGAAGAAGAAAGGGTGAAATTTAAAAGTGTCACTGTATCCGTTACTGTGAAAGGGATGCAAATAGAAGTAACTTCGTAAAGAAGATGAAGTGGTAGAAAGAGAAAGCGCAAGTCTCGGGAGATGTGTTGAGTGGCTCAGTGGTAATGGGGAGTCTTAAATGACAATTATCACTGGTTTGAAAACTGATGTCTTTTGGATTAAGTGTTTTATTGTTCGATAATAATATCGAAAGTAACCACATTAATCCAAGGGGGTAATTTGTTGATCGAAAAATATTTTCGATAACAGGGAGTTGAATCGAAATAAGTTGAATATGATTTCTCGAGAAGGTACGCTCGTAAGTCCGAAGTTGGAGGTAATTGGTGCTGATGTGGATTTCGATAGTTTTGTTGATCGAAGTAAGCCAAATCGAGTTGGAGATTCGATTCGAAGAATTAAGTGAGGCCTTCGAAAGAGCTGATCGATTAGTTGTGGAAGCGGGAAGTTAATAGCTTTTATTGCACGAGGAGATCATGGAGAATGTCTTCAATTTTGCGGCGGGAACGGTTACCAAAAAAGAATGCGCTTCAAAATTTGAAATGCCATATTTAATTATAATTAATTGTAAATTAATGGGCAGTTATGTAAGGTTAGCCTATAAATACTAGGAATTCTTAGTGAATAGGAGTTGGAACTTTTACTTAGAAAAAACACTCTAGCACTCTCACATCCCAGCGAATTCCTGAGTTTGCATTCGAGTTATATTTTCTGTAGGGTTCCTTCCACCTTCTCTTTTCTTTTAATTTACTCTTTCTGCAAACTTATCATTTTAATTAATTTTATTTACTAAATGTCCTTTACTTTTGTTTGTTCAATTTATCCTTCTGCATTTGAATCTTTTATGTTGAAGTCCTTTCGATCCAATTAAGGGCATTTTAATGTTTTCTTTTAATTTCATTGCAAATCTTTTCATTTATTATTTATTTAGTTTTCAAAACTTTCGATTTCTAAGTTTCAATTATTAATTTACATATTTATTTTATTTTAATTTTTAAATTTGGTCTAATCGAAGACGCTTTTGATGCACTTCTAGAAAATTGGTACTCGCACAGAGGAGTAGGTTTCGCTCCTAGACCATTAGAATCGAACCACCATCGATTTGCTAAAAATCGATAACACAATAATAATAATAATAATAATACATACACTTTTTTTTGGTGTATCTAAAGTCTAAACACACTTAAAAATATAAAAATAATTCAATTTTTTCTTTCAAAAAACACCTTTGGCCACCGAAAAAAGAAATTTATAAAAGCCAGTCTCAACATTAATCAAGAGAGAAATTATATCAACACAGGGGAAAACTGCTTCCTTTAATTTTGGAGATAATTTTCCCTTTTTTTTAGTTATTATTTTATGTATTTTCTAAGCATCTTTCAACCAAGAATTATCCTTTTTCATGAAATAAGGTGCTTTGTTGTACTAAGAAAAAACAAAGTGCATGGTTTGATGTCGATTTGATGATATTTCATCTTCTTTGGATTCATTTAAGCTTCTTTCAACCAAGAATTATTCTATTTTATGGTATAAGGTGCTTTTATAGACCAAGAAAAAATGAAATTCCAAAAAAATAGTGCATTGTTACACGTCAATGTTGGTGATACTTTTCATCGTTGAGTTCTTTAATTTTATATGCTTGCTAAGCTTCTTTCAACCAAGAATCATCCTCCTTTTTTTTTTTTTTTTTATATATATAGATAAGAGGGGTTGTATCCAAAAAAAGAAATGCTTCATTACATGAAAATAATTTATTTACGAATAAAATATTATTTTTGTCTCTTTAAATAAATTTTAAAATTGTTCCTAACATTTAAATCGTCCTATTTAAATAATTAAATTCATAACGTTTTAAAATTGCCAGTTAACATAATTAACGATATGACAATATTGAGACGATTTTGAAAAATTAAAGACTTAATAAAACCAAAATATTGGGGATAAAAATGATACATTATTCTTTAAAGATTTACCAAATTAAGTAAAATGATAGTGAATTTTAATAAAATGAATTGCATTACGAATTCAAGACTTTTACTCATACTTGTAAAATGGCTAATAGATAAATTTTTGGGAAAGAAAAAAAAGAACATGATACATATATAATAAAATATAAATTATACATTTTTGTCTCTAATATACCAAATTTCTTTCATGTTTAATTTTGTTTTATTTTATTTTTAACTTTTATGTAAATTTTAATTTTTTTCAATAATTTTAATTTTTTTATGATAGATAATTATTCAATTTATTTTTTATTTGCTTTTAATAAAAAATAAATTTACTTAGAATAAAAGTAATGTGATCAAAAAAATTAGAAAAATAAATTTATTTAGAATGAAAGTAATATAATTAAGAGTAATTTACTTAGATGTGATTAAAAAATAATTGAATAATTATCTACCGTAAAAAATTGGTATTATTAAAGGATAAAATTGAAATTTATTTTAAAATTAAAAATAAAATTTAACTAAATTAAACATTAAAGAATTTTTGGTACATTAGAGACAAAAAAAAAAGTATAAGTTATACTTTATTATATATACATCATGCTATTTTTTTCCTTCTCCGCAAGTTTATGTACTAATATAATCATTCTACAAGTATTTTATGAAGAGTAAAAATCTTTAAGAGCAAAATTTAAAAAAAAAGATGAAAGTAATGTGATTAATAATAATTTATTTAGATGTGATAAAAAAATTGAATAGCTATGTACCGTAAAAAATTAATATTATTAATGGATAAAACTAAAATTTATTCAAAGTTAAAAATAAAATTTATTTAAATTAAACATTAAGGAAATTCGATACATTACAGACAAGAGATATAATTTATATTTTATTGTATATGTAACATGTTTTGTTTTCCTTTTAAGAAAGTTTATTTACTAGTCATTCTACAAGTATTCCATGATGAGTAAAAGTTTTGAAGTGGTAATTCATTCCATTAACATTTACTTTCATTTTATTTAGGTTTAATTCCTCTGTTAGCAATCCCTATACTTTTTTTCTTTTCAATTGAGTCCTTATACTATATCAGATTTTGTAATTAAGTCCATACCGTAATAAAAACACTAGAATTAACAGAATATTCCATTAAATAACACGAATATGCCAAACACTTGACTGAACATTCTATATAGTTTAACAGAATATTCCGTTAATTTCAACGTTTTTGTCACGGTAGGGACTTAATTACAAAATCTGATATGGTATAGGGACCTAATTAAAAAGAAAAAAAAAAGTATAGAGACCTAATTAAAAATTCAATAAAACTATAAAGACCGACAGAATAATTAAACTTTTTATTTAATTTAGTAACCTATCGTTTTTATCCCAAATATTTTCATCCTATTTAAGTTTTTACAATTTTAAAATCGCCTTAATTTTATCCATAATTAATTCTGTTAACAAATCATAGGAACTTAAGACAATTCAAATATTATAAACATCTTTAACATTTATCCCAAACTTTAAGAATAAAAATAATACTTTATTTATATAAAATATTTGCCACTATATCTTACACAAATATTCTGATTAAAATTTGTACCCACAAATGTCCTTTTTTATTTTTATGTTATTCGTTTTAGCTTGCAATGAATTACTAGCTTATATATAGTTGGCAGGAAGTACAAAAATAAAATATTGTTATACCATGTAACTAGGGATGGCAATAGGATGAGCGAGAATCCTTTTTCTGTTTTCGTTTTTATTTAGTAAAATGTCCCCCACTCTTATCCCATCTTTATCATGGATTTCCATTTATTTTTTCATCGGGAGTGAATATCTGCGGGTATTCATGGATATTTAATTTTATTTATTTTTTTAATAAAATTAATATAAATGTATCAAATTAAAATACAAATTAAACACAAATTCAATGTAATTAATATACACAAAATTTTTAACATACAAATTAAAATAAAATGACACAAATTTAAATAATTAATTATTACAAATTTTTTCAATATATACATAATTAATTTGTTCTTTTATAAAACTTAAAAAAATAAAAACAAAGATCATTAAATATACACTTATATATATAAAAATATTTAAATATTTTTTTTAGATATTTCATGGGGTTTTATAGAAGTGATACCTCAATTCCCACTTCTATTCTTATTTATTTTTGAAAACGAATCCTTGTTCTCATAAAAATTTTATTGGTCTTTATTAGCTTTTTCATCACGAATAATTTTCGTGAATATTCGCAGGTACAATTTTTTTCTATTCCTACATGTAACCAATAATAAGTACTATAAAAAAAATTTGTATTATACTCTGATATGACCAGTAAAATCAGTTACGAGTTATAGTTCGGTAACGTATCCACGATTGTAACCGAGCATTTACAATAATCAGCATTTATTCTCATCTAATAACGTCGGACATGAAGTTAATTCTCTCCCCAGGCGTTACAACTCAGACATAACGATCAACTTCATCGAAACAGATATAAGGAGAGAAGCAGTAACGAAAAAGGGTAAGCAATCTTTCCAAGAAACATTTACATGCATATATCCTATTACTAACTTGAGCGTCGGAGTGCCTTTGCAGGTACCCACCTCCCCAGTTCTTCATCGCCGACATAGTCCATATTATACTTCGGAAGTCTGCCAACCTTCTCAGGAGGACGATCTATACTTCGGCGAAAGCAGGCAAGAACATTGGCGCCCACCGTGGGGCACGAAAATTTGAGATATCATTTGTTGTAAGCCCCAAATTTCTTATACACTCTCATGGCCGATGTTCCTCTCCCCACCCCATCCGCGCTTTTACGGATGGTGACCGAGCTTCAACAAGCAAACCAGCGGATGGCGGAGGATAATCAGAGAATGCAAAACCAAATCGCACAGCTAGTTCAAGCTCACCTGGAACACAATAATGATGATCACGAGCAACATGGGAACGACGAGCGTCAATCACTACCAACTCATGTCTCTGAGACACCACGAAGCAACAATGACGGGAATCATTAGAATGAAGAAGTTCAACCTGATGATGAGGAAGAATAGCTCGACAACTCTGCAGGACCATTCACGGCTGACATAATGAACTTTCAACTCCCCAGACAATTCACCCTTCCGACGACTCTAACCCCATATGACGGATTGGGCGACCCGAAGCAACATGTTAAAAAATTCCGATCTATTATGATTGTTAACGGTGCATCTGATCCTATTCTTTGTCGATGTTTCCCATCTTTTTTAGATGGTCCTGCACTTGACTGGTTTTGCTCTTTACCTGCAGATTCTATATCACATTTCCAGGAGTTGGCTAAGCAATTTGAAGACCATTTTGCAGCATCCGCAATATATCTCCACGATTCTGACTACTTAACGACAATTAAGCAGGGACCACAAGAAAGTCTGAAAGATTACATTACTCGCTTCACGAAGGTGGCCATGAAAATCCATGATCTCCATCCCGAGGTCCATCTTCATGCCATTAAAAGTGGCCTCTGCCCAGGTAAATTCCAGGAGACCATTGCCGTCGCTAAACCAAAAACCTTGGCCGAGTTCCGTGAGAAAGCCAAGGGGCAGATAGACATTGAAGAGCTTCGCCAAGCGCGAAAGGCAGAAAAATCGGCCACCAAAGATGATGAAAAACCTCGCGATAACAAGAAGAGTTTCAAACCAGTTCCTCGCTATGAATCCTATACCCAGTTCAACACCAAAAGGGACGACATAATTAAGAAAATACTGAATTCCAAGCTGATCAAACCCCTCCGAAAGGCAGGCAGTTATCCAGAACCAAAAAACATTGACAAATCCAAATATTGCACCTTTCATTAGAAACACGGCCAAACAACCGACGAATGCGTCATTGCTAAAGATCTACTGGAGCGCTTGGCACGACAAGGCCACCCTGACAAATTCATCATAGGACATATGCAGAAGAGAACAACGTCCGGCTCCGAACAACCTACAGCAGGTCCATCGTCAAAGGAAAAAGATAAAGCTCCAACTCATCCTGGGGGGGGTGATCAATTGCATTTCGGGAGGTTATGCTGGCGGTGGACATACAAGCTCGGCTAGAAAGCGGACCTACAGAGCTATGTTAGTAGTCAAGGATAATGCTCGTAATCCTCGACCAATTCAGGATATCCCCGAGATGACCTTCAGACCACCCGACTTTAATTGCAGTCACACCAACTACCATGATCCTGTGGTTATTTCCATCTAATTGGGAGACCTAATAGTCCGAAAAGTCCTACTTGATCCAGGAAGTAGCGCTGATGTCCTTTTCTTTACCACATTTCAAAAAATGAAACTGAGCATTAACATTTTACAGCCATACTCAGGAGAGTTGGTCGGTTTCTCAGGGGAGCGAGTTCCTGTGCTGGGATCTGTGTGGTTACAAACCACACTCGGTGAACAACCCTTGTCTAAAACACAAGACATCCAATATCTCGTAGTAGACTGTTTTAGTCCTTATAATGTTATATTAGGGAGACCCTTTTTGAATAGATTTACTGCTATTGTTTCAATATTTCACCTTTGTGTCATGTTTCCTGTGCAGGACAACATCATTGCAACCATTCACAGTGATTTACACGAAGCTCGGCATTGCTACAATGTAAGTCTGAAGCCCATCAAAAGAAACCCCGAAGCTCGTGTCAACTCCATACAATCAGAGCAACCAGTCCTAGCCGAGCTAGACCCAAGGGCCGACTTTCAAGAGCGCCCCATGCCAAATGAGGATCTAACAAAGATCACCCTGGCTGACGATCAGACAAAGTTCACCTTTATCGGAACGTCAATTGATAAAGACGCCAAGGAGAGGCTGATTAACTTCTTGCGTCAGAATGCCGACTTATTTGCTTGGACTTCGGGAGATATGCCAGGGATCAATCCGTCAGTAATAACACACAAGTTAGCTGTCAGTCCAACAGCCCGACCAGTTTCCCATAAAAAATGGAACCTCGGAGCTGAGAAGCGAGTGGCCTCCATGACAGAGGTCAACAAACTCATCGACGCCCAGTTCATCCGAGAGATCAGGTTCACAACATGGTTGGCCAATGTTGTTATGGTAAAAAAGAATAATGGTAAATGGCGCATGTGCGTCAATTTTACTGATTTAAATAAAGCATGTCCTAAAGATGCTTATCCTCTACCCTGCATAGATACTTTAGTAGATAATTCATGTGGTTATGGTACTTTGAGTTTCATGGATACATATTCTGGTTATAACCAGATCCTTATGCATCCATCAGACCAAGAAAAAACAGCTTTTATAACTGAATATGGTAATTACTGCTAGAATGTTATGCCTTTTGGTCTAAAGAATGCAGGTGCAACATACCAAAGACTAATGAATAAGGTATTTGAGCGGCAAATAGGCAGGAATATCGAGGTATATTTTGACGACATGGTCATCAAAACAAAGATCGGCCATTCCCACATAGAGGACCTTGATGAAATATTTACACAAATCAGAAAGTATAACATGAGGCTAAACCCCGAGAAGTGTGCCTTTGGTGTTCGGGGAGGGAAATTTCTCGGGTTTATCTTGACAAGTCGAGGTATAGAAGCTAATCCAGAAAAGTGTCAAGCGATTCTTGACATGCACAGTCCGAAGATGATAAAAGAGGTTCAACGACTGACAGGCCGACTAGCTGCATTGTCAAGATTCTTGCCGTGCTTAGCAGCCAAATCCTTTAACTTTTTTCAATGTTTAAAGAAAAATGCAAAACACTTTTCTTGGAATGAAGAGTGTGAAGAAGAATTTCTGAGCTTGAAATAATTTCTTTCGAAGCCACCTGTTTTGCAAAAACCAAAGCTCGGCGACCCATTATATTTATATTTATCTGTAACTGATATGACCATTAGTTCTGTTATTATTACAAAAAACAACAAGGATCAACAGCCGGTCTATTTTGTGAGCAAGTCACTACAAAATGCCGAGCTACGTTACCCAATGCTCGAGAAGCTCGTCCTAGCATTAGTCTTCTCTGCAAGACGACTCCGATCTTATTTTCAGAGTCACACAATCATCGTCCGAACAGCACACCCGCTTCGGCAGATACTTTCTAAGCCTGAATTAGCAGGGCGGCTAATCAAGTGGTCCATAGAGCTTTCAGAATTCGACATTCAATACCAACCTAGAGGATCTGTTAAGTCACAATGTTTAGCCGACTTTGTGGCCGAGCTTACAAACTCAAATTCTGATGATGGAGGTCAATCCTGGACCTTATTTGTAGACGGTGCTTCAAACCCTTAAGGGGCAGGTGCAGGAATATTACTCGAAAGCTCGGATGGCATAGTTCTCGATCATTCTCTCAGATTCTCATTCAAGGCCAGCAATAACTAGGCTGAGTATGAAGCCCTCATAGCTGGGCTCAGGTTAGCTACCGATTTACACGTTGATAATTTAAAAGTTTACTGTGATTCATTGTTAGTCGTTCAACAAGTAAATCACAGTTTTCAAACATAAGACTAGATTTTATTGAAATACCTGGACATTGTCCAGAAACTATTAAATGACTTTTCCAAAATTGAGGTTATTCATATACCTAGAGAGCAAAACCACAGGGCCGATGTTTTATCAAAGCTGGCCACCACACAGGCGCACACTGCAACACTTTTACAGTCAACTTTAGATAAGCCGAGCATTGATGTATTTAACGTTTTAAACATAGTTAATACAGAGAGTTGGTAGCAGTCTTACATTCAATACCTCCGTAATGGTTCCATTCCGGAGGAAATTGAAGATAAGAACAAATTTAGGCGACAAGCCTCCTTTTTCACGTTGCTAAATAATATTTTGTATAGGCGAGGTTTATTCTCGACCTTTGTTAAAATGTCTGGACAGGTCAGAAGCCGACCTTATTTTATCCAAGGCCCATGAGGGCATTTGTGGAATACACTCTGCGACAACTGTCAGAAGCACTCGCCGATCATTAATATGCCTGCTGAGCATCTTCATCAATCAGTAGTAAGCTGGCCATTCAATAGATGGGGAATCGATATTCTCAGGCCATTCCCTACTGCCCCAAGACAGGTGAAATATTTGGTAGTTGCAATAGATTATTTTTCCAAATGGATTGAAGCACAACCTTTGGCAAAAATCACATCATCTCACAGGATAAGCTTTGTTTGGAAAAGCATAATTTGTAGATTTGGTATACCAGGTCACATCATAACCGACAATGGTTGGCAGTTCACTGACCATAATTTCAAGGAATTTTTATAGAATTTAAAGATAAAGCAACACTTTTCCTCTGTGGAGCATCCACGGTCCAATGGGCTAGCAGAAGCCGCTAACAAAGTCATCCTTCAAGCATTGCGGAAAAAGCTTGACAATGCGAAAGGGTTATGGGCCGAACTCGTTCCAGAAGTATTATGGGCGTATAACACTACAGCACATTCAACGACCAAGGAAACCGCATTTCGCTTGGTCTATGGATCTGAAGCAATGATTCCTATGGAGGTATCCCAAGACTTAATACGGACGTTAGCCGAGCATCATGATCAAGCTCGGCAGGCAGAGCTCGACCTAATTGAAGAAATTCGGGAGACAGCAGCTGTCTGGCACCGAGCACTACAACAGCAACTTAGCCAAAGATATGCACGGAAAGTACTCCCAAGATCATTCAGCAATGGTGATCTAGTACTAAGAAAGACTGAGCAGGCCCACCGACCTCCCTCTCACGGGAAACTCGCCACAACCTGGGATGGTCCATATCGAGTATGTGAAGTACTAGGTCGAGGAGCTTATAAATTGGAGGAGCTAGATGGCACCAAAATTCCTAGCACATGGAATGTCAACTCCTTGAAACAATATTACAGTTAGCAAAGCAGCACGCCAGTACTCTTTTTCCTACCTTGAGGATTTTTTCCCAAGAGGTTTTTGCTCATGGAGGTTTTAATGAGGCTGGTTTACCTGAATAAGGTTGTACAGGTACTGCTATTAATAAAGTTTAATCTTTTCATACATTTTTACTAAGTCAATTATTCCTTTTCAAAAAAAAACAAAAGAACAGAACTATTCTATAACATACCATACTCCTTTAAGGGAACTACCGATCGCACTAAAAGTCGCATTACCATAATACGAATGCGCAAAAAAGTTAAACAAACACAACAGTCATCAAGCTAACTCAGGGCTGCAAAATAAATGATTAGGAAACAGCAAACCCTAATCACACAGATTCCTAGCAAAAGTATCTAATTACGCAGTTCCAGCAGCAGATTACAAGCAAAAAACACATAAAAGTCTCTCTTAACACAAAACAAACTAATGAAAAACATTAGTCGGCCAAGTTGTCATCCGCCTCCTCAGTAGTCTCTTCGTTATCTACAAGCTTACCATCCCAAAGTATCTTACCGGGATCCATAGCTGAAAAGTCTCCATTCGGAGCTAGGTGCTTTGCCTGATTAACAGCTCGTTGAAACCCTTCTGCAAAAGCATCTAGACTATCCCCTTCTTTGTTACTTTCAAGCTCTTTCATTTTTGCCAACAACTCAATAACTCGGTCATTTACGCTCAACAAGTCATTCTCTTTCTTTTTCAATAAGCCAGAAATATTTTCACGACATTCTCGTTCCACTTTCAACTCATTTTCAACCTCAGATAACTTTCTCTTCAAATCAGTCACACTTGTTTCTTTCAACACTAGCTGTTCCTTTAACTCAACGATCTTAGAAGTTTCACAAATTGCCCTTCTATGTTTTTTCTCCTGACTACGCCCAATGCTAGCCAATCGAAATCCTAATACCTGAAGTTTTCAGATCAATGTTTCAGATGCATAAAAAAAATAATAAAGAAAAAGAACAAACTTCTTGACATAAACCTGCAGAAATTGGTCAACCCCTATATCTCCAACCTCGTCCACCCGATTTATGTCTGTCATAGTTTGCACAACCTCGTTTGCCACGACACTGAAAGGGAACTTCTTATTCCACACTGAAGAACCCTCCCCTTCTTCTTCAAATACGTGTAGTTTCTCTTGCCTTATAGTAAATTTTGATAAGTCTTCAAGCTGAACACTGTCATCCTTACCCTGTACCTCATCTGGAATAGCTGACTCCGACTTTCTCTTTTTGAATACGATCCCCTTTTTTCTCGGTGGGGGGCTGGTTGACCTCGGCCCCACCATCCACCTTATCCGCATTCGATGAGGATCCCTCAAAGTTTTTTGCCTTAAACCGGGATCTTAAGCTTGAGGAAGTTACTCCAGGAAAGCTACCAGCTGCAATATAAACATAAAACTGCTCAATCCCTTAAATAGTCAAACATTAGAACAAAATATAATTTTCCCAGTTTCTTACCAAAGTATTTTAAAACAGCCGATTTATTTTCCTCCCAAGGAAGCAAGTCAGACACAGATATCAAACCGCCTTTATCCACCATCTCAATCAGAAATGAAATTATACACTCATTTCGACTATTGATAAGTTCAGGACCCAGAATGTGTTGCGGTTGACAACACCAGTACATTGGAAATTTTTCCCTCAAATGTTCATCAAGGTAAAAAGGAAACTCTTCATCTACTGATTTTACTTTCAGAAACATTTCTTTAAAGTCCTTAAAGGACGATTTATAAAGTTTGAAAATAGAAAAACCTGGAGTACTATTTAAATTGATCCACAGACCCTTCCATACCCCCTTGGCTTGGAATAAGGAAAAAAACAATTCCAGCTCTGCTTCAATTTCAAGAAAATTCGTCAGAGCTTGGAAACATCTGATAAAAGTCCAGCCATTCTGGTGTATTTGGGAGGGAGCGCAGTTCATTTGTTTCATCTCATCACACTCGAAACCAGAAAAAGGAAGCTTAACCCGCAGTTCTTCTATCACACAGCTGTACATATAAAAATTTTCGAAATCTTTTTTTCTATGGAAAACGCGGTCTGATCGATTGCATGGGATCAATTCTACACGAAACCCAGTTCTTACTACCCTACCCAAATTCACCCTGTTCACACTCTCTCTATCAGAAAACAACGAGGCCCGTATGTGAACATCTTGATCAACTCAGTCATAACTCTCATCATCTTCAATGCGAGGCAACAATTTCTTCTTTTTATCACTCATTCTCAATGAATAAACCAAAGAAAAAATTAGAAACAGTAGAGGTAAAAGCAGTTTACTAACCTCTCATACTCATACTTCTATAAGAGCTTCTGCCTCCCACTTAAGCACAATAAGCATGAAGCAAGCTTCGAACCTAGCCACTAATTTAATTAAACCTTTCAGTTCCATGATTAAATCTTGACCGTTAAACTAAAGCCACTTTAAACGGTTAGAAAACCTCATTGGAAGTTGAACCAAGCCATAATAATTGCTTAACACAGCAACCAATGACACATCATATTTCAAATTTACTCCACACCTTTCCGTATGCCAAGGGTAGACTTGGGTAAGCCACGTTGATCTGGGGGCTCCGTATACCGAGCTATAACTCGTCAATTAAAAGCTCAACCTGTCTCCTCCAAGTCAGGCCAAGCTTGGGGGCTGTGATATGACCAGTAAAGTCGGTTACGAGTTATAGCTCGGTAACGTATCCACGATTGTAACCGAGCATTTACAATAATCAGCATTTATTCTCATCTAATAACATCGGACATGAAGTTAATTCTCTCCCCAGGCGTTACAACTCAGACATGACGATCAACTTCATCCAAACAGATATAAGGAGAGAAGCAGTAACGAAAAAGGGTAAGCAATCTTTCCAAGAAACATTTACATGCATATATCCTATTACTAACTTGAGTGTCGGAGTGCCTTTGCAGGTACTCACCTCCCCAGTTCTTCATCGCCGACATAGTCCGTATTATACTTCAGAAGTCTGCCAACCTTCTCAGGAGGACGATCTATACTTCGGCGAAAGCAGGCAAGAACATACTCATTGAATTTTTTATATTGAAAAAATAAATTTAAATAAGGAAAAAGCTATTGAGTTATCCTTTTAAGATGATTGTCATCAAATTTTCAGTGACTTTTAAAAATTGGACAATGAGTTGCAAAATTAGTAAATGGGAGGTGAAGTCTATTACTTATCGAGTACTCTACTAAATTGTTTAATTAATATTCTCGAAGTAAATTGAGAATTCATACCTCAGGCATGAAACCATTAAACATATAAATTTGAAAATTGAGGAAACACAATTTTCCTGAACCGTCAAAGATAGAAGGCAAAAGATTAATGGTGCCAAAATATTTAGATCATTAATGGTTTAGTAATATCATAAATATATTTTTAAGTTTTTTAATAATTATTAAATAATTTTATTTAATTTTATTTATAAATTAATTTTATCTATTATTTAATTTAGTTTTTTTTATTTTATAAATTATTATTTTATTATTTATCTATTTTATCTTTAGAATTCTATCTTAATTTTTTTCAATTTTATTTTAATTTAAATACTTTAATTTTATCTTTTTCAATACTAAAATTAATAATTGGTGCAAATCGTCAATTCGTTTTTCAATTACCCAATTTTATAATAGTAATCGTCCATCAAATCTTTTTGATTGTCAATTTGTTCATCATTTTTGTTCATCGCTTTATTCATCTCGTTAATTTTCAATTTGTTCATCGTTCATCGAATTTTGTAGCTGCAGAAATTAAAATCTGTAGAGATCCAATCAATTTTTTCATTATAGTAATCGATTGGTTCGTGAAAGTCCTTTTTTATCTTACGTTGGTAAAAAAACAATCGATTATTTTTATTCAAAAATCGATTAGTTAGTGAATATTCTTTAATCCAATCTATTGTTTTAGCAAAACAATCAATTGATCAATAAAAAAAATCGTGTTTTCTTTAGAACAATCGATTCATCAAGTGAAGAAATATGAGATTGTTTTAAGAAAACAATTGATTCAATTGATTGGTTGAGAAAAACAATTGATTGATTAAATTATCTAATTAATTGGTTGAAAAAAGTAATTATATATACTCAAAATTTTTTATTACACAAACAAAAACCAATTATTTGAGAAGATTTATTTAAGCTTCGTTCATTTATGAGTTTTTTTTATATAGTGTTATGTGATCTAGTTTACTGAATAAATTTTTTATTGGTTAGTTCTAAGATGTCAGATATATTTACGGACACTGAGATGGATGAGCAATACTAGGAGGACGATGACATTAACCAATAAAAAGAGCTAGTATGTGATCAAGATATAATGGATGAATAATATGAATTTGAACAAGATTTGGGAGATGGTTTTATTAAGAGGGAGTATTTTTCTGAAATTAATCCGTCAAAAAATATCCTTGAAGCTGCGTATGCAGTTGACTCCCTGCAAGATATTACAATTTTAAATTTTACTAAAATTTGTGCGAAAAAATTGGTAGATATCACTTTACTACTTTGCAATTTGTATTTGTTTTTTTTATCTAAAGTACTTAAAGTCTAAGGATTTTAGTGCAAGAAAGAGTAGTAAAACTTTTAAGAATAGTATTGGTGAGGTTTACAAACAAAAGTTTGTATGTTATCAGCAAGAATTAAGGGAGGAGAAGCATTCAGCGATGAAAAATAGGAAGAAGGAGCCTAGATTGAAAAATATCTTTGTGTTTGATATGCACATAGGGGAGGGTTTGACTCCCTGTAGTATAGAGGAGGTTGCTCCTTCCTCATTTGATTCTCCTAGTCCGCGATGCAATCCCAATTTGAAGTCATTATACCCTACAAAATACTCACAACCAAGCTCCAAGCAACAAGGGTGATAACTCATAGAAAAAGTAGAAAATAAAAGAAAAAGACATCAATAAACAAGAAAGATAAACACCTAAATATTATAAAAAACAACAAAATAACCAAAAAGTAAGATATTTACACTATTGACATATTTACAACAACAAAAATATAACACCAATTGCATCCCCAGCAACAGCGCCAAAAACTTGATAGAGAGGATTTACGACGGTTCGAAAATTAGATAAAACACTTCCTTCATTGATAGCATAGTCCAAACCGACAATCAATCCTCTCGATCAAAGTTTGATTTTCCAAATTCAAATTATAAACCGAGAGTAATGAAACCTCAAGTTGTTCTCCCTCGGAATGCAATCGATGTGTCACACTTTCGGTTGTGAAGAAAAAGGGGTTTTGCAATCAAAGAACGAAAGATTAAAAGAAGTAAGATATAAAAGAACTAAGAAATGATCAAAATTGAAATTACTACAAGCAAAAAGGAAGATGAGGTCAAAACTTAGTGAAAATGCTAGAAATGCATAAAGAGCCTTGACTTGGGAATGAGGATCCAAGGAATCCTATCATTGTCATAACCACAACTATGGCAAGTATGATGAGTAAATCTCACTTCGTCTACCCTTAACATCGAGGAGTAAGTTTAGCAAGCATAATTGACCTTGATCCATAAGTCCTAGCTAACTTACCAAATTAATTGGTAAAAAGCTGGCTTCAATGGAAACAAAAGTCAACTAACTACCCAAGAATTACCACTAAATGTCAAACATTATGACTCTAGTATCCTAGGAACTCAAATCCTAAGCTAAGGTGTGAAAATCTACTCAAAATTACCAAGTGGCATTTTTCACAAACACTTGGTGGGCATAGAACTAAAATATGAGAATTTGCAAAGGAAAATGAAAACTATGACCAAACTATTCACAATATCAACAATTAACATTCAATCAAACATAAAGAAAGCATAAAACACTAACTTCATCAATCAAAATTTCAAGAAACTAAAATTGCATATATTAACAAAGTAACTTGAACCATAAGAAAAATAAAAGCAAAAGTGATGAAATTAAAGAGGAAATTAAAGTGTACTTACAAAAGATGAGTAGTATCCAAGATTAAAGTTTGCTATAAAATGCTATAATGGAAATTGACAAAACCCCAGGAGAGAATTTGCTACACTTCTCCTACTCCTACTCCTAATTATGTTTTAAAACTATCTAAGAGAGCGCCTACTAACTAATGCTTCATATGTCTTCATTTCCTTTGATATAACACTCCCATTCAGAATTAAGCCTTCCAAAATTGGGCCAAAAGCCCCAAAAAATTGCGGATCACGTATTTCATTAATGAATTCACGTGTAGGGACCTGTGCTTATGCACAGAGGGTTGTGTGTACACACACCAGCCGATTTCCTTCTTGTGCGCACGCACGTAGGATTGTGCGCATGCACACTCCAGTGTGTGCTTCCTCCTTGTTTTCTTCATGTGTTCTCCCTTCTTGCATGCTTCCTTCCACTTTGGTCTAGTCATTCATGCCTAATTGACCTAAAATCACTCATAAAACATATCACTCAATTTATGCACAAAAAATGCATGTTTTCACATTCAAGTCCGATTTAGAAATAAAACACAAAAGTATGCTATTTTGGTGATTAAGTGTAGGTTTATGTGATGAAATCCACTCAAATCAAGTCAAAATATCTCATCAAATATGGACTCATCGCTAATCCAAAATTGGATAAGATTCTAGAAGACATATGTCTGCCTGGAACTAAGCGGATCAACAACACACAAGGTAATCCAAACCAACTGAGAAGAGTAGATCTCAAACCAGTTGCTAGGGGTTGGTTGGATTTTATTGGGCATTCCATACTCCCTACTAGCAACTGTTTTGAAGTTACCATCAGTAGGGATGTGATGATTCACTGCATTATGATGGGGAATGAGGTGGAAGTCCACCAACTGATTCCTTTTGACTATACATGGTTGCAAATAGGATGTCAACTCAAGTCAGATTGGCCTATCTAAACCTTATCTTTCGCTTGTTAAAAGAGGCTAGAGTCATGATTAACAAAGATTCTTTCATCCCAGTAGAAAGCCCAATCACCAAGCAAGTGATGGAAAGTACCCAAGTACCAGTTGATCAACCCAAAAGGAAGGTGCCTGAGCCTCTTCAGGTGCAAGAGATCCCTCCAATTGAATATTGGACCCAGTTGGAAGCATCTGTTGCACAATTGCAAACCACCTTGGATCAGTTAAGAGAGGATCAAAATGATCATACTAGCATGCTTTGCAAACTGGTCAAGGAACAAGAAAAGCAGGGGCGTGAGCTAGAAGAACTGAAGCGCCAGAATTATCCCCTGAAGAGCCAAAAACCTCCCATGATTAAGGTGGTTGAGTTCCACCTCCCTATTTCTGTGGCTATTCTAATTCCTATTTCTTATGTTTAGATTTACATGATCACTAGTAGTCTTTAAATTTTATGTTTATTTAAATTTCTGTCTTTTAATTTAAGAAGTGCACGAGTATTATTAGAATTTAAGTTTTTATTTTCCAATCAGCTATAAAATGTTCCTCTTATCATCTCATTGAACTTGAATAAAATTTTGATTTTTTTAGAAGCAGCAATGATACATAAATTTTGAATTTAATATTAAGAATAGTTCAATTATTTGATGTGGTGGCATTGCTTTTGTTTTCTGAATACATGAATGAACAGTGCAAATTTGATGTTGGAGTTAAGAATGTTGGCTCTTAAAAGAATGATGATAAAAGAGAAGTATTATTGGTGATATGAAAAATCCAAAAATTGATTCTTGAAGCAAGAAAAAGCAGCAAAGAGAAAGAAAAGTAGCGAAAAAAAAGAAATAGAAAAAAGCCAATAGCTCTTTAAACCAAAAGGCAAGAGCAAGGACCCAAGGCTTTGAGCATCAATGGTTAGGAGGGCCTAAAAGAAATATCTTAGCCTACGCAGTTCAATTTAGCTGCTCCCCTAACTATATGCTTGTGGTGTGAAGGTATCAAGTGAAAAACTTGAAACTGAGCAGTTAAAGTCGTGGTCCAAAGAAAAGAGTGTGCTTAAGAACTCTGGACACCACTGGCTGGGTATTCTAGCAAAGCTGAATCACAATCCTAAGGGGTTCACGAGTTAAAGTGTCTGTGGCATTTAAGTATCCGGTGGTAATACTGGAAAACAAAGTGCTTAGGGTCACGGCCAAGACTCTAAAGAAGTTGTGTTAAAGAATAAAAAAGAACTTAACTAGGAGAATCAATAGTATCATTTGGATTCTAAGTTCCTAAAGATGCCAATTATTCTAAGCTTCAATGGTAAGTGAGATGCCAAGACCATTCAGAAGCAAAAAGCCACTAGTCCCGCTCATCTAATTGAAAACTGAGCTTCATTGAGAATTCTGAGATTTATTGTATCCTTCTCTTCTTTTTAATCCTACTTTGTTTTTGGTTGCTTGGGGACAAGCAATAGTTTAAGTTTGGTGTTCTGATGAGCGGATATTTTATACACTTTTTGGCATCATTTTCATATAGTTTTCATTATGTTTTGTTTAAGTTTTATTATGTTTTCATAGGTTTTAGTACAAAAATCATATTTTTGGATTCTACTTTGAGTTTGTGTATTTTATAGTGATTTCAGAGATTTTCTGGCTGAAATTGAGGAGCTTGAGCAAAAGTTTGATTCAGAAGCAGAGAAAGGACTGTAGATGTTGTTAGGATCTGACCTCTATGCACTTGAAGGAGCTTTTCTAGAGCTACAGAAGTCCAAATGGAACGTTCTCAATGAATATGGAAAGCTAACATTCAGAGCTTTCCATAAATATATAATAGTTTATACTTTTCTTTAGAAATGAAGGCCCAAAACCGGCGTTCAACGCCAGCCACCTGCCCTATTCCTGGCGTCCAGCACCCACAAGGGAGCAGTTGGCATCCAACGCCCAGAATGGAGTCCCTGGCCAGAGTTCAACGCCCCTAAGGGATACTAGCTCGTGGAAAACACTCAAGCTCAGCCCAAACACTCACCAAGTGGGCCCTAGAAGTGGATTTTCATAATACAAGACTAGTTTATCTTATTTCTGTAATTCCTAGTTAGCAGATTAGTATATATATACAAGAGTTCACCCTTGTTAGAAACTCTTGCCCACTTTTACATTTTCCATTGTATTTTCGAATAGAATGAGTCACTAACCTCCTAAGGTTAAGGTTAGGAGCTTTGCTGAGGTTCATAGATCAATAATATTACTGTTTTCATTCAATATGTGTGATTCTATTCTCTTATGCAACCTTGTTCTTCATCTTATGAAATGAGGGTGACCCGAGATAATCACCCTTGTTCTACATGGGTTTCGTGCAATTCCTGACCCGTATAGCATTGAACTAAAGCTAGAGATTGCATTGCGGATTCCAATAGAGCATCTTAGCAACTTTGGATATGTGACGTATAATCCCGTTGACTATGGGTGCGTGAGGTTTTTGTGGCGTTAAGGCTAGAGTCAGAAAAGCAGCACTTTTTGATCTGGAAGATCTGCCTTGTCTGTGGCACCTTGAGTAGGATCGTGAAGGGGAGTGGATTGCTTAGAGCTTCATCTTCTGCTATAGTGAGAAACCTAGAGGTGGCTTGATGAGAGCACATGAGTCATCTGAACGTGGTGGATTGCTACAGTAGAGGAGGTTAACTTGATGAGAGGATATGAGTTAATCACATACGGCTGCCATTGAAGGAATAAGAAGGTTATTGAAGAAGACAGTAAGAAAAGTTAATCTGGAAAGACAAAGCATCTCCGAAGCCTCAACCATTCTATCACCATTGAATTCCTATCTACCTTGTAACGTTCTATTTGTTTGTTTTATATGCTTTTCGTGACAAACTATAATTTCTATCCGCCTAACTAAGATCTGCAAGGTGTCCACTGCTTGCTCAAACCAACAATCCTCGTGAGATCAACCCTGACTCACCTCAGGTATTACTTGGACGACCCGGTATACTTGCCAGTCTATCTGTGCGAATTCTGCGGAGCCAATTTCGTGCACCAATCATAAAGGAAGAAAAACATAAGGCAAGCATGAAAGTTATGTCCTCCACTTGTGCTCCTTGTGGTCCTCGCAGCCTCCCTATCTCCTGTCTCACTTGGAGAAGCTGGAGGCATTGACTTTCTTGCTCAGTCATAATCTGATGGAGAAGGACACCCTGGCTATCTTGGTTCACCCTCATTTGCTCAAGAAATGCAGTTAATTGTTGTCAATACTCTTGTGGTAGAAAATAGTGCCCTTGAGGCATGAGGGGTTGCTCTTGCTATGGTGGAGGAGCTTGCGACGCTTCTTCTTCACCGGCTTGATCTCTCCTTTAGACTCTTGCATACTCTTTTGCATATTCTATGGCCTTCTTGGAGATTGGCCTCTCAATGTAAATGAGAAAGTTATTCTCCAAGTTCACCCTAGCAACTTCACAGAGGCAGTGAATAAGGTGAGGAAAGGCCACTTAGCATGTGTGGAGGGGTTTGAGGCGATGTGATAAATTTGTTATGAAATTATGTCCTCCACCTCTACCTCATACCCTATCATGATACAATAGATTATGATGGCTCTGTACACAATACACTCCGAGTGGTTGCTAGTTGGAAGAATGGATCGTTGGATGAACTCCAACCATTCTCTAGCCACCGGCTTGACGTTACTCCGTCCTAATTGATTTGGTTGCCCCTTCGCACCCATTCTCCATTGAGTTTCCGGAAGACAAATGTTAGCAAGTACTTGATCATATCTCCGGTCCCGGCTCATCCTCTCACTATAAGTGTCCAAAATGTGACTTGGGGATGGCAGTTGGAAGGTTGCCCACTTGCCCTAATGCTCCTTGGATTGAACTCAAGGATCTTCCTTCGTACCAAGGTGCGGTAGTTCTTCTCATTCACATCATGCACGTCTTTGTAAGTAATCCACGCATTGCCATAGAATTCTTAGACCTTCAACTGGCCCACCTCAGTGTGCGGATTACATAGTAATTTCCAACCTCTCCTTCCTATTTCGTAACAGATTTTTGGATATTCGTCTGGCTTAAGGTCGAACTTGACCTCCGGAGTCACTTTCTTTTTGTTTGTGATTTCAAAAAAAATGTTTCTCATGTAATTTGGTGCTGAACCGGTTTGTATCAAAATTGCCAATTTGTGGTGCCTTTCCTTTTCTCTTCTATGAAGAAGATTCACCTCTCTTTAGTGCTATTAATGAATAAAATAAATAGAGAGCTTGCTCGACAATACCAAACTTGAAGGTTTGCTTGTTTCCAAGTAAAAGAAGACAGATGAATGGTAAATAACAGAGAAAATAGAAGGAGAAAAGGGAAATAGGAGGCAAGAGGAGAGGAGGGTTAGACGTGTTATGGGGGGAAGTTAGGTCTAAGAGCAAAATTAATTAAGAAGAATAGAGGCAGAGAGAGTGAGGGACGTGTGTAGTGGGTTGTTGTTTGGGGAAGAAGAAAAATAATAAGAGGAAGAACGAATGGGGGAGGGGGTTACGGTGGGTGAGTGAAGGAATATGGGGTGATTTGTTTGTGGTTGTGAAAAAGGGTTAGGAATTGAGGGGGTATATATAGGGTAAGGGAAGTTAATGGAGGGTTTGGTTAGTGGGGGAGTTATGACGGGGTAGGTGGGTGTATTGGGAAGGAAATATTTGGGGAGAAGGGGTGGATTTGATGGAGGAGAGGATTATTGGGGAGAGGATCGAGGGGAAGGTGAAAGAATTAAGGGAATAAAATTCAAATTTTTGAAATTAAAAAGGCGGGTGTGCAGCGCACTTAGCGCTAAACGCCTGGATGGCAGTGTTTAGCGCCACCCTACCCGTAACACAAAACTTTTTTTTCATACTGGCGCTAAACGCCAATGTTTTCCCTTTTTTTTCATCACCACCTGGCGCTAAACGCCAAGGTCCTAGAAAAGAATGATTTGTTGCATCAAAGCTGGCGCTAAATGCCATGGTGGCAGTGGTATATCCCTCTTGTGTCACACCCCTGGTGCTAAACGCCCAGAAGCGGCGCTAAACGCCGGGGTGCCAGTGGCATCTTCCTTGTTTCAAGTGCATTCTGGTGCTGAATTCCAAGGTTCTGGTGTTGAACGCCAATACGGCCGAAGCAGCCCTCCTCTGGCTTGCACCCCTGGCATTAAACGCCGGATAGCGGCGCTAAACGCTAGGGGCCTAAAATGTTCCATCAACGTCAACACATTCTGCTGTCTATGCCAAGCTTCCCTGTTTCTATTTCAATCAATTTACATGATCCAAATAAAGATAAAAGTAAAGCTAAATACGAATTAAGACAGGAAAGCAATTAATCTGAAAACAAAGGATACTAAAGATTGGGTGGCTGATGTTCGGATTCTTGTACGGTTTAGAATTTCACAAATGAAATCTCGTTGCAAGTATAGTTCTAAACCAACAAAGAATCCTCACATGAAAAAATATTAGTTTTCACAAGTACAAACCCCAATAAGAATTAACCGAAGTATTTAAACCTCGGGTCGTCTCACAAGGAAGAACCAAGGGGTTGATTGATAAAAGGGCAAGAAAATAAATGACAAGAAAAGTAAATGACAAGAACCAATAAAATAAAGGAAAAGAACTCTTGGTTAAGACATGGGAAATTGAGATCACCATCCTTGTCAACAAACTATACATTGATAATTATGAGGGACCAACCCATTAAGTCTACTTCTAAAAGCTTTAAGTACGTTTAATGTCTACTCCTAAGCTTGAAGTACGTCAAATAGGCTTGATCAACATCAACCATAAGTCCCAACCTATCTATTAATTAGCTTAATAGTAGGTTAGTGTCAATGGAATCAAATTGACCACATAGGGTTCTCAAATCACCAATTCAATGAGACCCAATGACTCAAGGTTACTCAATTCCCTTAGCCTAGGCCAAGAGTAAGGAAAACTACTCAATAACTAGAGAAAGCATTTTATCAAACACCTAGTGTGAAATAAAAGTAAACATCACAAAATGCAAGAATTAAAAGAACCCATAACTAACATGAGCAAGAATTCAACAATAGTAATGAAGATAAACATAAGAGACACATGGAAACATAAAATTGTATTAGAAGAAATTAAGATCCAACAATGGTTCATCAACATAAAAGAGAGCAAAATAAGAAATGACAAGTAAAACTAGAAGAGCAAAGATGTAATAACAAGAAATTAAAATGAAAGACTAGATCAAAAAAATAATTGAAAATTGGATTCAAGAAAATTAAACCTAAACTACCCTAAATTCTAGAGAGAAGGGGGAGCTTCTCTCTTTAGAATTCCAACCTAAAACATGATGAAAACTATTTGATAAACCACTATTTTATGGTTTATCTTGTGCTCAATTGAGTGATTTTTATCAACTCTTTACCCACTTATTCATATTATTTGCATGGTTTTACATTTGCCTTCCTAATTATGTGCTTTGATTGAAAACATGCTTCTTTGGCCTTAAGTTCCTTATGTTTGATCCTCTCTTATTACCATTAGATGTCTTGATATGTGTGTTAAGTATTTTCAGAGATTACAGGGCAGGAATGGCTCAGAGGATGGAAAGGAAGCATGCAAAAGTGGAAGGAATACAAGAAGTTGGAGAAATTGCTAAGCTGTTCAACCTGACCTCTTCGCACTCAAACGGCTATAACTTTAGCTACAGAGGTCCAAATGACGCGGTTCCAGTTGCGATGGAAAGATAACGTCCGGGGCTTCGATTTGATATATAATATACTATAGTTGCCCTGACGCTAGGCGACGCGAACGCGTGCTACACGCGGATGCGTCACAGTGACAAAAATCAGCGTGGCAGATTTCTTCTCCAGCGATTTCTGGGCTGTTTTCGACCCAGTTTTCGGCCCAGAAAACACATATTAGAGGCTATAAAGTGGGACAATCCATTCATTCATAATCATCAGCTCATAATTCATAGGATTTCGATGTAGTTTTTAGAGAGAGAGGTTCTCTCCTCTCTCTTAGGATTAGGATTTAGGATTTCTTTGCTTTCAGGATTATTTTTTTTTATTAGGTTCAATTTTCCTTTTATTTATTTTCCCAATTTAATTTATGAATTCTTCCATGTTACATATGATTTTTTTAATTAATGTTATTTGAGTTATTTCAGTTTATGATTGTTTTATTTATGCTATGAATGCTTTCGATTTATCCAAATTATTTTCATTCGAGTAGATTCTCTTCCCTTTTTGACTTGGGTTAATTAATTGGTAACGCTTGAGCTGTCAAATAAAGCAGTGGTTGAAATTGGGAGTTACTCCAATAACTCTAGTCTTTCCATAGGAATTAACTAAGACCTGAGGATTAAACTAATTAATCCACTTGATTTACCTTCATAGTTAGAGGTTAACAAAGTGGGATTAAAATCCAATTCTCATCACAATTGATAAGGATAGGACTTCCAATTCTAATACCTTGCCAAAGAGTTTATTTTATTATTACTATTTCATTTTTCTTATCATTTAACATACTGATTTCTTACTTTCAAAACCCCCAATTTACAAGACTCATAACCAATAATAAGAACATACTTCCCTGCAATTCCTTGAGAAGACGACCCGAGGTTTAAATACTTCGGTTATTAATTTTAAAGGGTTTGTTACTTGTGACAACCAAAACATTTGTAAGAAAGGTTGATTGCTTGGTTTAGTAACTATACTTGCAACGAGAGTTTACTATAACTTCTAAACCATCAATCTTCAGTTCTTCAAAATGGCGCCGTTGTCGGGGAATTGCAAACGTATGCCTTATTATTGGTTATTGTAAATATTTGCTTTTTGCTTGTTTATTTATTTTTATTTTTTTTATTTTTGCTTTTTCGTAAATTAAGAGGTTATTGGGTTTTTATTTATTTATTAAAAACTTTTTAAAAAAATTTGTTCTTTGTGTTCATCTTGATCTTCAAGTTGTTCTTCGTGTTCATCTTGACCTTCAAGTTGTTCTTAGTTGTTTTCTTCATTTTGATCTAAAAATTTTAAGTTTGGTGTCATTTTATTGTTTTTCTCTTTCCTCATTTAATTCAAAAATATCTTTTTTCTTTATTTTTATTGAATTTTCGAATTTTCCATAAAAAAATTTCAGATTTTGATTTTAAAATTTTTATCTTATCTTATCTTAGTTTTAAATTTCAAAATTCAAATATTTTTTAAAAATCATATCTTTTTCAAAATCTTATCTTATCTTATTTCAAAAATCAAATTTTAAATTTCAATATTTAATTTCCAAAATTTAAAATTCAAAATTTAAAAATTCAAATTTCAAATTTCAAAAATTTAAATTTCAAAATTCAAATTTCAAAATTTAAAAACTCAAAATTCAAAATTTAAATTTTCAAATTCAAAAATTTTAATTTCAATAACCTTTTAATTTAAATTTGTTTTTATTTTTGTTTTTAATTTTTATTAGCTACCATGAATTCTCACCCCTCTCGCTTTGAGTTTGGTTCTAAATCTGTTGAAAGGAGTGGAAGCTATAATAGGAATATGCATCAAGGTCTAAGCAATCAAAGATGGATGGAGCCAAGAGGATCTGATCAACCCTTTAGGCAACAACACCCTCCAAGATATCATGGGCAAGGACCACTCTACAATGCATACCAAGCTGATAGATATGGTGGACCCCCTTGTAATTACCAACAAGCCCCACCCTGTGCTTATGAACCACCTCCCCAACATACCTTTGAACCACCAAACTCACAAGCCCCTTTACACCATTTACCTCCATATGACCCTAACCCACATCCACCGTACCAACCACCCTATGAACCGAATGAGCCATACATAGATCCACCCCAACCTCCATTGGATAACAATACACTCATCTCTAACATCATTGGTCTCACCTCTACACTCCAAAATCTTATATCCCGCATGAACCAACCCTCTACCTCCAAAATTCAACCCTCAAGCTCTAGTGCACTTCCTTTTCAACCACATAATGATATTTTCATCCCATCACCACCCTCCATGGAAGAGCACCCACATCCATCAATCCAAGAGCAAGATGGTCCCAATTATGCTATTGATATGGAACAGGAAAGAAGGAATCATCTTCGCGAATTCATACTTCATAAAGAGCTAGAGGAGGCCCTACGGGTAAAGGTAGGAGAGACCCTTGAAGATGAAAGAGTAGTTGAAAGGAGTTGTCATGGAAAGAAAATCATCGTGGATGAGTGCGATTTTATACTTAAACAACTGGACAAAGCAGCAATTATTAAAAAGGAAGAAGTAGATGCTGAACCTCCATGGGAAAGTCAAGACAAAGAGCCTCCTTCCAAGATGGTTGCATTTGATGTTGAGGAGGGTGTACAACCTCCAAGGCATGTCATGGTTAAGGACTTAGAAGAGGTTGATCAAGAGATGGAGATTCAAGAAGAAGAAGCACAACCTCCTATGTCCTTGGTAAGCGATGAAGAAGAGACTAAATTGGAAGAAAGCTACCAAGAGGAAGAGGTTAAAATTGAAGAAGCTTGCAAAGAGGTGGAAGTTGTCAAAAAAGAGCACAAGGAAGTGGAGCTGGAAATCACCTTGCCAAAATTGTTGGAGACCCCTCCCCCTAAGTTGCCATCATCCTTCACAACATTCAAGTGGGTAAAATTCATATTCCTTAGCTTTTTAATTCCACTTGAATATGGGCTACTGGAGACGGATGGTCAACTTAGAGCTCTTTGTGGCATTAAGAGTAAGAGGAAGACAGTTAGTGGTTGGAGTTGTCAAGCAAGGTTCAACATGGTTGTGTGCTCAAAGTTTAAATGCAAAGGTTGGTATAAAGCTCAACTGAATGGGTCTAGGAAGCTGTTTGGATGTCTCAGTGAGAATTCCGACTGTTCACCACCCAAGTGGAAAAATGATGATCAACAAGAAGACGGGTGCAAAAGCAAGGTCTGGGACCCCGGAATTCATTCTGGCAATCAACACTCTTGGGGCCTCGTCACCTGCTTTAACTTACTTGAAGGCTTTCTGCGCCTAGTTTGGGATCTCGGAGGCCATTCGAATCACAAACATTGGTGGAGATTCCTGGATGAGTTCAAGCACAAGCCACCATAACAAAGGACTCTCCAAATGTCTAACTTAAGGACTTTAACTAAAAGTGCTAGGTGGGAGACAACCCACCATGGTATGATCGTCCCTTTTTCAGTTTTAATTCTAGTCTATTTTGTTTGTTTTTGAGTTTTGATTGGACCTGGAGTTTTGCATAACATTCATATTAGCATTGCATTCTGCATTTTTTCATGCATAAAAAAAAAGCACGCATGCGACGCGGCAGCGTCGCTGATGCGTCCGCGTCGTATGTGCCTCAGGAAGAAAAAGCAATCGAACAGAAAGTCATGCTGGAGCGTGGCTGGAGGCGTGCCTTTGGCACAAATCACCCCACGCGACCGCGTCGCTGACGCATCAGCGTCACATGGGAATAATGCCTCCCACGCATCCGCGTCACCCACGCAGACGCGTGACCTAGAAATCGATGTAACAAAGGGTGCACGACCGAAAGTTGTGCTAGAGTGGTGCTGGACTGGTGCTGAACGCACAAGCCTTAGCACACGGACGCATGGCTCACGCGTCCGCGTCATACCCCTATAATGGCCACTCACGCGATCGCGTCGACCACGCGACCGCGTCACCCTGGATTTTGGCAATACTAAATTTTGAACAGAGAGTTGTGCGAGCGCGAGGCTGCCTTCGCGCCAGTAGCACAAAACGAGTCACGAGTCACGCGTCCGCGTGACCGACGCGACCGCGTGACCAACGCGACCGCGTCAACTCCTCTAAGCGCCATCCGCGTGAATGCGTACCCCACGCGTCCGCGTCGCTTGCGCCGCACAGCTTAACCTAATCTGCCAAAAATCTTATCTTTTCTTCACCAATCCTAATTTTTCCTCCCTCCTTTCTTACTTACTTCTTCTTCCCTTCTCTCCCTTCCCATTCTTCTTATCTTTCATTTTATTTTACTTAATTTATTTGCATATTTCATTCATTGCATCTTAATTTTGTGTATATTTTTATTTTCTTTTCTAAATTCATTATTTTTCCTTTGGTGTTAAAATTTTCTTATTTAACTGTTGCATCTTCTCTTGAATTATTTTGGGTGCTTAGTGACTTGTTTTATTTTGATTGGGTAATATTATTTAAATCAATGCCAATCTTTTATATCTGTATTACTTTTGCATTGACATGAATTTATATTATCTCTCCTTCCCCACTCTCTTCCCCATTGTTGCAAATTCTACACCATTGGTATGCCATGTGCTTCTATTTTTTTTCTCACGTACATGTTGAAGCTTCCATATAAATGAGACCCTTATCAATTGGCATTAACCCACCCATACTTCATTTATTTTCTTATCTTTATTTCTGGGTTACTGTTCTTCTTTTTCCTCTTCTTTCAGGATGGCCACCAAGAAAGGAGAGGAAAAGCTTCTAAATGGGGAGACAAACAAGTCCATCAGCACAATCCTTGGAGAAAAGCATCAGTTGGAGAGACCCGTCCACTTGTACATCTTAGCATGCACCGAGGACGGTGCAATCTTTAAGTGTGGGGAGGTCGATATCGATCTCCATGGGTTAGTTACTCTTCCATCTCAACACCAATGGTTTATTTTCCTTGTTAGTTGTTGCATTTACAAATTTGATTGCATGATTATTTGATTTTATGCATATTTTACCACTTGGTTGAAGTAATATTTTCTTTTTCAAGAAACCTTTTAAGAGCATTTCACTAATTTTAATAAAATTTAATGTTACACTTGTTTGAAGAAATATTATACTGGAACATGGTTTAGAGCTCGAACACACAAAACCTATGATATTTTTGAGCCTATTTGAATTGGTTGCATTTTATCAACCAATATTTTATTTTTGGTGTGTGTTTTTCTCTCTAAAATTGTGATCTTTGTCTTGCTTAATTCTATATTTCCATGGTTTGATGTATGCATACACTTACATGATTGAGGCCTTTATTTCACTGAGCTTACATACCCATATGGCCTTACCCTTCTCATTATTCTTTGCAAACCAATTTTGAGCCTATTTTACCCCTTTGTTCTTTACTTTAGCACATCATTAACTCTAAGCGAAAAACAATAGTGTCCTTAATTTGAATCCTTGGTTATCTTAGACTAGTGAGAGTGCTTATGATTTAAGTGTGGGAAAATTGGGTTTGGAAACATTTGGTTTGAGAATTGAGTATGTTAGAATTTTCTGCAAATGTGAAAAAAATGTTTAGGACATAATTCATGCATCTAATAATTTAATCATATGCATTGAGAAAAATAAAAGAAAAGAAAAAAAATATATATATGAGCAATTAAGCAAAAAGGGGACAAAATGCCCCAAAGTAAGTGGTGAAAGCAATGCATATGTACTGTACTTGAAATTAGAATGCATGAATATGTGGAAAACATGGTTAATTGATAGTTAGATGTGGTATTATGATTACATGGATTGTCTAAAGTTAGGTGGAAAGTTTAAGTTAATTAAGGATTCAGATTTTAGTCCACTTGGCCAAATACAATCCTACCTTGACCCTAACCCCATTACAACCCTTAAAAGACCTCTTGATATGTGTATCTGTGCATTAAATTTATGTTGATTGTTAGATGAAGAAGCAAGCCTTAGAAAGCAAGGTTAGTAGAGAATTGAGAGAATCGAACCTAAAACACTTGAGTGATTAGAGTGCATACACTCCCAGTGAGGGTTCGATGCTCGATTCTTTGTTCCCGGCTTTTATGAGCTATTTTCTTCTACAAGCCTATTTGTACTTCATTTTTATGATTTGAATTAGTGAAATCCAGTTCATATTTATTCTTGGAGAATTTATTTACTTTTAACCAAGTAGGTAGAAACATCTTAGCATGTAGTTGCATTCATATAGATAGGTTGCATTTCATACATTCTATCTTTCCTCTTCACTTTTATAGCTTCTCTTGAGCTTAGCATGAGGACATGCTAATGTTTAAGTGTGGGGAGGTTGATAAACCACTATTTTATGGTTTATCTTGTGCTCAATTGAGTGATTTTTATCAACTCTTTACCCACTTATTCATATTATTTGCATGGTTTTACATTTGCCTTCCTAATTATGTGCTTTGATTGAAAACATGCTTCTTTGGCCTTAAGTTCCCTATGTTTGATCCTGTCTTATTACCATTAGATGTCTTAATATGTGTGTTAAGTGTTTTCAGAGATTACAGGGCAGGAATGGCTCAGAGGATGGAAAGGAAGCATGGTGGAAGGAATACAAGAAGTTGGAGAAATTGTTAAGCTGTCCAGCCTGATCTCTCCGCACTCAAATGGCTATAACTTTAGATACAGAGATTCAAATGACGCGGTTTCAGTTGCGTTGGAAAGCTAACGTCCGAGGCTTCAATTTGATATATAATATGCTATAGTTTTCCTGACGCTAGGTAACGCGAACGCGTGCTCCACGCGGATGCATTGCAGTGACAAAAATCAGCATGGTAGATTTCTTCTCCAGCGATTTCTGGGCTGTTTTCGACCTAGTTTTCGTCCCAGAAAACACAGATTAGAGGCTAGAAAGTGGGAGAATCCATTCATTCATAATCATCAGCTCATAATTCATAATTTTAGGATTTAGATGTAGTTTTTAGAGAGAGAGGTTCTTTCCTCTCTCTTAGGATTAGGATTTAGGATTTCTTTGCTTTCAGGATTGTTTCTTTTTATCAGGTTCAATTTTTCTTTTATTTATTTTCCCAATTTAATTTATGAACTCTTCCATGTTACATATGATTTTCTTAATTAATGTTATTTGAGGTATTTCAGTTTATGATTGTTTTATTTATGCTATGGATGCTTTCGATTTATCCAAATTATTTTCATTCGAGTAGATTCTCTTCCCTTTTTGGCTTGGGTTAAGTAATTGGTAACACTTAAGCTATCAAATAAAGCAGTGGTTGAAATTGGGAGTTGCTCCAATAACTCTAGTCTTTCTATAGGAATTGACTAGGACCTGAGGATTAAGCTAATTAATCCACTTGATTTACCTTCATAGTTAGAGGTTAACAAAGTGGGATTAAAATCCAATTCTCATCACAATTGATAAGGATAGGACTTCCAATTCTAATACCTTGCCAAAGAGTTTATTTTATTATTACTATTTCATTTTTCTTATCATTTAACATGCTGGTTCCTTACTTTCAAAACCCCCAATTTACAAGACTCATAACCAATAATAAGAACATACTTCCCTACAATTCCTTAAGAAGATGACCCGAGGTTTAAATACTTCGGTTATTAATTTTAAAGGGGTTTGTTACTTGTGACAACCAAAACGTTTGTAAGAAAGGTTGATTACTTGGTTTAGTAACTATACTTGCAATGAGAGTTTACTATAACTTCTAAACCATCAATCTTCAGTTCTTCACTATTCTATGGCTACTTGGTTCATCCCCCCTTCAATCCTTGGATTCAATAGCATCAGAAATGGGTTGAATTGGGCCCAAAATGCTTCAGAAATCGCTGGGCACGTTTTGCCCAAAATGGTCCACACTGGTCCTGCGACGCGTGCGCATTATCTAACTGCAAGGCAACTATGGCAAATTTTATATCATTTTGAGGCCTCGGATGTTAGATTTCCAACGCAATTGGAACCGCCTCATTTGGATCTCTGTAGCTCAAGTTATGATCGATTTAGTACGAAGAGGTCAGGCTTGACAGCTTTGCAGTTCCTTTATTTCTTCATGAGTTCTCCCAATTTGCATGCTTTTCCTTCATTCCTTCAATCCAATCTTTGCCTTCTAAACCTGAAATCACTTAACAAACATATCAAGGTATCGAATGGAATTAAAGTGAATTAAATTTAGCTATTTTAAGGCTTAAAAAGCATTTTTTCACACTTAAGCACAAATTTAGGGAGAATTACAAAACCATGATATTTCATTTAATAAATGTGAGAAAAGTTGATAAAATCCCCTAAATTAAGCACAAGATAAACCGTAAAATTGGGGTTTATCAAACCTCCCCACACTTAAACCAAGCATGTCCTCATGCTAAGAATAAAGAAGGACAAGAAAAGGGGTATGAATATTTATTCAATGGAAATAAACTATATGCACCTATCTATATGAATGCACTAAATGCAATATGACTCTATCTACTTGGTTAAAAGTAAATCAATTTCCAAGAACGTATATAAGCTAGTAGGGCCAAGATCATATGACGATTCATGAATCCTACCAATTCAAATATCAAAATGAAGTTCAAATAGACTTGCAAGAAGAAAGCTCATGAAAGCCGGGAACAAGAAATTGAGCATCGAACCCTCACCGGACGTGTATCCGCTCTAGTCGCTCTAGTGTATAGGGTTGATCACTCTATTCTCTTCTAATCATGCTTTCCATGATTTATTTTTCATATAATAATCAACAATTATTCAATGCATGCATACCTTTATCATGAGGACTTATTCGTAGGTTGTAATGGGGTTGGGGTAAAGGTAGGGATGTATATGGTCAAGTGAGCTTGAAATTTGAATCTTTGATTAACCTAAGCTCTCAACCTATACAATTCTAATACAATAACTACCTACCCATGATTCCCACTTTTTTCCACATACTCATGCATTTTCTTTAATTCACATTCCATATGCATTGTTATTGTTACTTTACTTTGGGGAATTTTTTTTCTTTCTTTTTCTATATATATATATATATTTTTTTTTTCTTTATTTTGTTTTTCTCATTTTTTTTCACACTAAAATATATACCAGAATATCAATGCATGTGGTTTAACATTCAATGCATGAGTATGTACCCAATTCCCAACATTTTCAATAAAAATACAAAATACACTTTTACCTTAACCAATGTCCCAAGTTTCCCATACCCAAATGATACACACCCTCACTAGCTTAAGCTAATCAAAGATCCAAATTAAGGGACATTTATTGTTTTTCACTTCGGGGTAGTGATGTGCTAAACTTAAGAACAAAAGGGATTAAATAGGCTCAAAATTGGCTAACAATGGTTGATGAAAGGTAGGCTATTTGGGTAAGTGAGCTAAATGAAATGATGACCTCAATCATATAAATGCATTCATACATAGAATAATAGAAATAAAGAATCAAATAAATCAAATATTTCAATCATAGAAAGAGAATAATGCACACAAAAATGAAAATAAGTGGTTATATGATGTAACCATGCAATTGGGCTCAAAACTCATATGCTTGTGTCCTTAGCTCAAAAACCATGTTCCAAAATAAATTCTTCAAGCAAGTTCAACAAAAAAAAATTTTCAAATTGGTAGGGTGCCCTAAAATAATTTTTCTTGGAAAAGAAATCATCACCCTAACCAAGTAGTCCTAACACAAAAAGAAGTGGTAAAATATGTACAAATTCTAACTAACATGCAATCTATTATGCAATGCAACAACTAATCTAACAAAGACAAAAATTGAAAAATTGGTGTTGAAAAAGAAAATTGTTACCCATGGAGATCGGTCAAACGACCTCCCCACACTTGAAGATTGCACCGTCCTCGGTGCATGCAAAGAAGAGCAAGGTGGGTGGGTTGCTACAATTGATGAGCTTCTCCAAAAGGTTGTGAGGAAGGACTTGTGTGTTTCCCCATTTAGAAGCTTTTCCTTTCCCTCTTGGTGACCATCCTAAAAGGAAAGAAAAAGAAAGAAAATTAAGCCTACAACAAAGATATCAAAGCAAATAGAACATAGGCGGGGTCTAGTGCCAAATAAGAGCATGGTTCTCTACTACATGGTAGCTACAACATGTGAGTGAGAAAACAATATAAGCTAAGGCATATTAACTAACACTTGATGCAAGAGTAAAGTCAAAGCATGAAGAGCACTCAAAAGCATCAAGTTCAACTAGAAAGAGTGGGTCATGAAAGACATGCAAGTTCATATCAATGCACAAAGAATATAAGAGTTATACAAGATTAAGCATTGATTTAAACGTTTCATCACCCAACAATACCAAACAAGTCAAGAAGCACCAAGATTAACCAAGAAATTATCAACAATTGAGTAAGAGAATTTAACACCATTATTAAAATAAGAAACTTAGAAAGGAAAATAAGAACAAGCTATAAAAAAAACAAAATTAAAATGCAATGAATAAAAGTATGCAAATGCAATAAACGAAAGAAAATGAAAGATGAGAAAAATAAAATTGATAAAAATAGAATTTTGAAAGGAGAGGAAGAAAGTAAGAAAGCAAGATGAGAAAAGAAGAAAGGTATAAAGAAAGAAGAAGGAGAGAAGAAAGAAGAAAGAAAGAAGAAAGAAAGGAAAAAAAAAAAAAAACAGGACGCGAAAGCGACGCGTAAGCGTCACTCACGCGTGCGCGTGGGTGGCAGGATGGACAAGCGACACGTAAGTGTCCTGTACGCTTGAGCGCGGATGGTGAGAGTGTAAATCAATGCATACGCGTGATGTACGTGTACGCGTGGGCGCAGTTGTGCGTTTCGCGCAGTGTACGCGTGGTGTTCCCGCAACTCTCGGGTTCCATGTATGGAGCCATGTTGGAGCATTGACGCGTACGCGTGCCTGCCCCCCTTTCTTTTTTTTTTTTTACATATGAAAATAGAAACAGGGCCCTCTTCTAATCTACATGCATTCTAAAACAATCAAAATTCAAATTTAACGACAAATATTTTTTTGATTTTGAAATATTTTTCACATACAAAACACACAAAACTTACACTTCAAGCAAAATACAATTTAACAACAACTATTCTAATCATGACATGAATTTAACAGACAATCTTTCAATAAAGGCAAAATGTATAAGAGTATAGAAAGTAAGAAAGCTACCTACAATGGCAACTCAATTCATTCATTGATTATATCTACAAGAGAATGGAAAGAGGTTACCATGGTGGGGTATCTCCCACCTAGCACTTTTAGTTTAAGTCCTTAAGTTGGACATTTGGGAGGCTCCTTGTCTAGATGGCTTATGCTTGTACTCATCCTTGAACCTCCAAGAATTCTTGCTCCTCAATTGGTTGTCAGAATTTCCAACCATTTCCGCCAAGCTTGGGTGAGGTTCTTCCCAAGATATGAGCTCCCAAAATTGGTCTTCATGTTGTGATTCGGGATCCCATATCTTATTTTCACACTCACCTTCAAGTTGATCATCATAGCTCCAATTGGGTGGATTAGCCTTGGAATTCTCAAAGAAGCCTCTAAACAACTTCCTAGACCCATACAATTTATCTCCACACCAAACCTTAAAATCAAACTTTGAACATGCAACCCTAATGAACCTAGAATGATGTTTCCAACAACTAACCATCTCTCTCCTACTCTTGACTCCACAAAGAGCTCTAAGTTTACCATTGGTGCACGAATTGTAAATCACATTTTTCACAACTCGTACCACTAACCAGCAAGTGCACTGGGTCGTCCAAGTAATACCTTACGTGAGTAAGGGTCGATCCCACGGAGATTGTCAGCGTGAAGCAAGCTATGGTTATTTTGTAATTCTTAGTCAGAAAATCAATGATAAGGGTGATTATATTTATGAAGAGTAAAAAGTGTAAATTAAATAATACTTGTTATGCAGTAATGGAGAACAGATTGAAGATTTGGAGATGCCCTGTCTTTCGAATCTCTGCTTTCCTACTGTCTTCTTCTTCACGCACGCAAGGCTCCTTCCATGGCAAGCTGTATGTTGGTGGATCACCGTTGTCAATGGCTACCATCCGTCCTCTCAGTGAAAATGGTCCAAATGCGCTGTCACTGCACGGCTAATCATCTGTCAGTTCTCACTCATGTTGGAATAGGATCCATTGATTCTTTTGCGTCTATCACTACGCCCAGCACTCGTGAGTTTGAAACTTGTCACAGTCATCCCCTCTCGGATCCTACTCGGAATACCACAGATAAGGTTTAGACTTTCCGAATCTCAGGAATGGCCGCCAATAGTCCTAGCCTATACCACGAAGACTCTGATCATGAACCAAGAGGCTAAGAGATATACACTCAATCTAAGGTAGAACGGAAGTGGTTGTCAGGCACGCGTTCATAGGTTTAGAATGGTGATGAGTGTCACGGATCATCACATTCATCAGGATGAAGTGCGAGTGAATATTTTAGAATAGAGACAGGCGTGATTGAATGGAAAACTGTAGTAATTGCATTAATTCATCGAAACACAGCAGAGCTCCTCACCCCCAATCATGGGGTTTAGAGACTCATGCCATCAGAAATACAATGTAAAACGTGAAAATGTCATGAGGTACTAAATAAATCTCTAAAATTTGTTTAAATACTAAACTAGTAACCTAGGTTTACAGAAAATGAGTAAACTATGATAGATAGTGCAGAAATCCACTTTCGAGGCCCACTTGGTGTGTGCTGGGGCTGAGACTTGAGCTTTACATGTGCCTAGGCTATTTCTGGAGTTAAACGCCAGGTTGTAACCTATTTTGGGCATTTAACTCTAACTTGTAACATGTTTCTGGCGTTTAATGCCAGAATAGGGCAGCGAACTGGAGTTGAACGCCAGTTTGCGTCATGTAAACTCGGGTAAATTATGAACTATTATATATTTCTAAAAAGCCCTGGATGTCTACTTTCCAACACAATTGAGAGCGCACCATTTGGACTCCTGTAGCTCCAGAAAATCCACTTTGAGTGCAGGGAGGTCAGAATCCAACAGCATCTGCAGTCCTTTTTCAGCCTCTGAATCAGATCTTTGCTCAGGTCCCTCAATTTCAGCCAGAAAATACCTGAAATCATAGAAAAATACACAAACTCATAGTAAAGTCCAGAAATGTGATTTTTATTTAAAAACTAATAAAAATATACTAAAAGCTAATCAAATCATACTAAAGACTATGTAAAAATAATGCCAAAAAGCGTATAAATTATCCGCTCATCACAACACCAAACTTAAATTGTTGCTTGTCCCCAAGCAACTGAAAATCAAATAGGATAAAAAGAAGAGAATATACTATAAATTCCAAAATATCAATGAAACTTAGCTCCAATCAGATGAGCGGGACTAGTAGCTTTTTGCCTCTTGAATAGTTTTGGCATCTCACTTTATCCATTGAAGTTCAGAATGATTGGCATCTATAGGAACTTAGATTTTAGATAGTGTTATTGATTCTCCTAGTTCTGTATGTTGATTCTTGAACACAGCTACTTTATGAGTCTTGGCCGTGGCCCTAAGCACTCTATTTTCCAGTATTACCACCGGATACATACATGCCACAGACACATAACTGGGTGAACCTTTTCAGATTGTGACTCGGCTTTGATAAAGTCCCCAATTAGAGGTGTTCAGGGTTCTTAAGCACACTCTTTTTTTTCTTTGGACCTTGACTTTAACCGCTCAGTCTCAAGTTTTCACTTGACACCTTCACGCCACAAGCAGATGGTTAGGGACAGCTTGGTTTAGCCGCTTAGGCCAGGATTTTATTCTTTTAGGCCTTCCTATCCACTGATGCTCAAAGCCTTGGATCCTTTTTACCCTTGCCTTTTGGTTTTAAGGGCTATTAGCTTTTTGCTTTTGCCTTTTGGTTTAAAGAGATTTTGGCTTTTTCTGCTTGCTTTTTCTTTTTCTTTCTCTCTTTTTTTTCTTTTTTTAGCCATTTTTCTTTTCTTTTTTTTGCAAGCTTTTGTATTCACTGCTTTTTCTTGCTTCAAGAATCAATTTTATGATTTTTCAGATTATCAATAACATTTCTCCTTTTCATCATTCTTTCAAGAGCCAACATATTTAACATTCATAAACAACAGTATCAAAAGACATATGCACTGTTCAAGCATTCATTCAGAAAACAAAAAGTATTGTCACCACATCAAAATAATTAAACTAATTTCAAGGATGAATTCGAAACCATGTACTTCTTGTTCTTTTGTAATTAAAACATTTTTCATTTAAGAAAGGTGATGGATTCATAGGATGTTCATAACTTTAAGGCATAGACTCTAATCTTTATTTATTATTTAATGGAAATAATATAAATTAGGCATAAAAGCAGACACTTAGCAATAAAAGAAAAGAAACTAAAGACATAAAGACAATTGACTCTAATTTTAATACTCATATACTCTTAAAATAGATAAAAGGTTATCACAGAGTTAGGACTCAACAACCTTTGCTTTGGGAGGTAGATGCCTCTTTAGTCTGTGGGGTGCTTGGCCCTTCAAGAGATAGCTTCTGGCGCTTCAGTTCTTTTAGTTCACGCCCTTGCTCTTCTTGTTCCCTAAGCAGTTTGCAGAGTATGCTGTTTTGATTTTGCTGTTCTTCCTTCAGTTGATCCATAGCTTCTTACAACTTGGTGATAGATGCTTCTAGGCGCCCCCAGTATTCAAATTGAGGAATTTCCGAGAGGAACTCCTGTGCTCTCCTCTTGATGGGGTCGTACTGCACTTGTCCTTCCATTGACTTTTTGGTGATTGGTTGCTCAACTGAAATATACTCATCTACTCCCATTTTTACTCCAGCATCTTTGGAGTTCTTGTTTGCAATTTTGTAAAGCTCACACGAAATCAGCTGATGAACTTCCACTTCTTTTTCCAGCATAATGCAATGAATTATCACTGCTCTTTTGATGGTGACTTCAGAGCGGTTGCTAGTGGGCAGTATAGAGCGCCCAATGAAGTCCAGCCAGCCTTTGGCGACTGGTTTGAGATCTCCTATTTTGAGTTAGTTTGGGACACCCTTTGTGTTGGTTGTCCATTTGGCTCCAGGGAGGCATATGTCCTCTAGGATTTTGTCCAAGCTCTGATTTGGTCTCATCATTCTCCTATTAAAGGAGTCTGGGTCATCTTGTAGTTGAGGCAGCTTGAAGATCTCCCTTATTTTGTCAAGGTGGGTGTGAACAATCTTTCTCCTGACTAGAGTTTGATAGTCATAGAATGTGGTTTCAGCTATTCTTTGCCTGTCTGTCTGCCACAGATTAGAGTAGAATTCCTGAACCATGTTTCTTCGCACCTTTGTTTCAGGATTAGCTAGGACTTCCCAGCTCCTGTTTCGAATTTGCTCTTGGATCTCCGGATATTCATCTTCTTTCAGATCGAATTTAACTTTCGGGATCACTAACCTTAGACCCATTATTTTGTAGTAATGGTCTGAATGTTCTTTGGTTAAGAACTTCCCTTGATTCCAAAGTGGTTTTGGAATATTCTCTTTCTTGCCTCTTGAGTTGGTTTGTTTTCCCTTAGGAGCCATGATCTTGGTGGGTATTGGCTTAGTGATCACGGATAAACACACCAAACTTAGAGGTTTTCTTGTCTTCAAGCAAAAGAAAAAGAAAGAGAGGGATAGAGGGAGAGCCAAGTTCGAATTGTGGAAGAGAGGGGGAGGCCGAATGAGGATTTAAAGGGAAGGGGGGTGGTTTTTCGAAAATCTTTTAAAAAGATATGATAGAAAATTTGATTTGGAAAAGATAAGTAAGATAGGAAAATATGTAATTTAAAATTGAAAAGATATGAAAGATATTTGAAAAAGATAGATTTGTTCTAAAAATATTGTGAAGATTTGAAAAAGATATTGATGAGTTCGAAAAAAATTTAAAAAAGATAGAATTGTTTTGAAAAAGATTTGAGAAGAGGTTGAATAATAATTGAGAAAGATTTAATTTTAGGATTAAGATATATTTTTAAAAAAAAATTTGGAAAAAGTTTGAAAAATAAAAGTATGGGAACATGTTTATGCAAGAAAAATGGATGGAGATATGAAATTTTGAACAAAAAATCAAGTTAGGAACAAAAACTTCCTCCCCTCCACAATCCTGGCGTTAAACGCCCAACTGCTGCTTGTTTTGGGCGTTTAACGCCCATCTGTAGCCTGTTTTGGGCGTTTAACGCCCAGCTGTTGCTTCTGACTGGCGTTAAACGGCAGAAATCTTTCGTCACTGGGCGTTTTTCTGAACGCCCAGGATGCTGCAGGTATGGAGTTAAACGCCCAGAATGGTGCCCATTCTGGTGTTTAACGCCCAAAAAGGTATCATTACTGGCGTTAAACACCCAAATATACCTCTTGCTGGCATTTTCTTGCCAGTGAGCTCTTTCTCCCTGTTTTGTATTCTGAATCCTTCTGTAACCCTGTGAACTTATGCAATTGATTCTTTACCTTGAAGATTATTTATATCAAACTTTTATAACTAAAAATAAATAAATAAATAAATAAATAAATAAATAAATAAATAAATAAATAAATAAATAAATAAATAAATAAATAAAAAGCTTTGCTCATGGCTGGGTTGCTTGATTTAAGAAAATTGTCGTGTCGGTATAGAATTTCACACAAATTGAATTTTCGTTGCAAGTATAGTTCTACACCAACAAACAATCCTCCCAATAAAAAATTTGGTTGTCACATGTACAAACCCCAAATAAGAATTAACCGAAGTATTTGAACTCCGGATCGTCTCACAAGGAATTGCAATGAAGTGTATGCTTATTGGCTATGAAGGGGTAAGGGGTTTTGATTTTTGTGTTTTGGCAAGAAAATAAATGGCAAGAAAAGTAAATGAACAATGAACTAACAAAAGAAATGGAAAAGAACTCTTGGCTAGACATAGGTAATTGAGATCACCATCCTTGTCTACAAACCATATATTGTTAATTATGAGAGGCCAACCTATTAAGTCTACTTCCAAAACCTTAAGTACGTAATATCTACTCCTAGGCTTGAAGTACGTCAAATAGGTTTGATCACATCAACCCATAAGTCCCAACCTACCTACTAATTAGATTAGTAGTGGGTTGACGTCAATGAGTATCAAATTGATCACCAAGGATTCTCAAATCACCAAATCATTGAGACCCAATGACTCAAGGTCACTCAATTTTCTTGGCCTAGGCCAAGAGTCAAGAAAACTACTCAAAAACTAAAGGAAGCATTTTAACAAACACCTAGAGTGCAAGAAAAGTAAACATCATCAAATGCAAGAATTAGTAAAACCCATAACTATCATAAGCAAGAAATCAACAATAGCAATTAAGATGAACATAAAAAAGACATGGAAACATAAAATTGCATTAAAAGAAATTAAGATCCAACAATGGTTCATCAACATTAAAGAGAGCAAAACAAGAATTTAACAAGAGAAACTAAGAGGATGAAGACAATAGAACACTAAAATATAAAGGGAATTAAAATCAAAACAAGAATTGAAAGAGAAATTTGAGAAAAGTAAACCTAAACTACCCTAAATTCTAGAGAGAAAGAAGAGATTCTCTCTCTAGAATTCTAGCCTAAAACATGATGGAAACTAAACTATGACTACTTGTTTCATTCCCCTCTCAATCCTTGGGTTCAATAGCATTAGAAATGAGTTGGATTAGACCCAAAATGAGCTAGAAATCGCTGGGGGCGATTTCATTAAAGTGGACCCACGAGCAGCATCGGCGCGCACGCGTACATGGCGCGTGCGCGCCCCTGAATGCGAAGCAACATATAACAAATTTTATATCATTTCGAAGCCCCGGATGTTATCTTTCCAACGCAACTCGAACCGCCTCATTTGAATCTCTGTAGCTCAAGTTATGGTCGATTGAGTGCAAAGAGGTCGGGCTTGACAGTTTTACGGTTCCTTCATTTCTTCATGAGTTCTCCCAATTTGCATACTTTTCTCGTCACTTCTTCCATCTAATACTTGCCTTATGAACCTAAAATCATTCAAAAAACACATCAAGGCATCGAATGGAATTAAAGTGAGTTAAAATTGGCAAAATTAAGGCCTAAAAAGCATGTTTTCACATTTAAGCACAAATCAAGGGAGAATTGCAAAACCATGCTATTTCATTCAAAAAAATGTGAGAAAAGGTGATAAAATCCTCCAGATTAAGCACAAGATAAACCACAAAATCGGGGTTTATCAAATCTCCCCACACTTAAACTAAGCATGTCCTCATGCTAAGAATAAAGAAGGACAAGAAAAGGGTATGAACATTTATTCAATGCAAATAAACTATATGCACCTATCTACATGCATGCAACTAAATGCAAAATGATTATACCTACTTGGTTAAAAGCAAATCAATCTCCAAGAACATGTATAAACAAGTAGGACTAAGATCATACGATGATTCATCAATCCTACCAATTCAAATATTAAAATGAAGTTCAAATAAACTTGCAAGAAGAACGCTCATGAAAGCCGGGAACAAGGAATTGAGCATCGAACCCTCATCGGAAGTGTATCCGCTCTAGTCGCTCTAGTGTATAGGGTCGATCCACTCAATTCTCTTCTAATCATGCTTTCTATGATTTATTTTTCATCTAACAATCAACAATCATTTAATGCATGCATACATTCATCATGAGGACTTATTCATAGGTTGTAATGGGGCTAGGGTCAAGGTAGTGATGTATATGGTCAAGTGAGCTTAAAATTTGCATCTTTGATTAGCCTGAGCTCTCACCTAACACATGTAACAACCTATACAATTCTAACACACAACCTAGCTACCCATGATTCCCACTTTTTCACATATTCATGCATTCTTTTTAATTCACTACACATATGCATTGATTTTTATCGAACTTTACTTTGGGGCATTTTTGTCCCCTTTTTATTGCTTTTTTTTTTCTATATATTTTTCTTTTTTTTCTTTTTCTATATTTTTATATATATATATATATTTTTTTTTTCTACATTTTTTTCAAAAGTATATACAAACGTATCAATGCATATGGTTTTACATATGGTGCATGAATATGTACCCAATTCCCAATATTTTCAACAAAAATATAAAAACACACTCTCCTCTCAACCAATGTCTCAAGTTTCCCATACCCAAATGATATACACTCTCACTAGCCTAAGCTAATCAAAGATCCAAATTAAGGGACATTTATTGTTCTTCACTTAGGGGTAGTGATGTGCTAATATTAAGAACAAAAGGGATTAATTAGGCTCAAAATTGGCTAACAATGGTTGATGAAAGGTAGGCTATTTGGGTAAGTGAGCTAAATGAAATGATGGCCTCAATCATATAAATGCATGTATACATGAAACAATGGACATAAAGAATCAAACAAAGCAAGGATTACAATCATAGAAAGAGAATAATGCACACAAGAATGGAAATAAGTGGTTACATGATGTAACCACACAATTAGGCTCAAAACTCACATGCTTGTGTTCTTAACTCAAAAACCATGTTCCAAAATAAATTCTTCAAGCAAGTTCATCACAAAAAAATTTTTCAAATTGGTAGGGTACCCTAAAAATAGTTTCTTGGAAAAGAAATCATCACCCTAACCAAGTAGTCCTAACATAAAAAGGAAGTGGTAAAAATATATACAAATTCTAACTAACATGCAATCTATCATGCAATGCAACAACTAATCTAACAAAGACAAAAATTAAAAATTGGTGTTGAAAAAGGAAGTTGTTACCCATGGAGGTTGGTCGGACGACCTCCCCACACTTAGAAATTTGCACCGTCCTCGGTGCATGCAAAGGAGAGCAAGGTGGACGGGTTGCTATAATTGATGAGCTCCTTCAAAAGGTTGTGCGTGTGTACTTGTTTGTTGCCCCATTTAGAAGCCTTTCCAATCCTTTCCTTCTTGGTGGCCAACCTAAAAGGAAGGAAAAAGAAAGAAAATTAAGCCTATATCAAAGATATCAGAGCAAGTAGAACATAGGCGGGGCTAATGCCAAATAAGAGTAAGGTTCTCATTACATGTTAGCTACGCATGTAAGCGAGAAAACAATATAGGCAAAGGGCATATCAATTAATACTTGATGCAAGAGTAAAGTTAAAGCATGAAGAGCATGTTGAGCATCAAGTTCAAATGAAAATTGACACAAACAAGATTAGGGATAATTATGAGAGTATTTGGCCTTATCCTAACACAATAACAACAATGTATAAAAACAAGGGATCATGAGTTAGGAAGGACTAAAGCACTAATCTTGTGTGTAGAGCAAATATATAATTAATGTCAAACAAGTCACGAAGCACCAATATTAACCAAGAAATTCTCAACAATTGAGTAAAAAAATTCAACACCAATATTAAAATAAGAAACTTAGAAAATAAAAGGGAAAACAAGTTACAAAAATAAAATTAAAATGCAATGAATAAAAACAAGGAAACGCAATAAAAGAAAATGGAAGAAAAGAAAATTTTTTTTTGAACCGGCGCGGACACGTCATGCACGCCCACGCGTCGATTCGCAGGTTGGCTCATGGACGCGTACGCGCCAGGTGCGCGCACGCGTGAGTTGATTTGTGCCTCGCGCACAAAGTAGGCGCAAGTTAGGCACAACTCTCTGGAATTTTGGCTTGGAGGTGAAATCTTTGCATCCACGCATACGCGTACATGGCGTGTCCGCGTGGATGATCGAAAATGCTTGAGGCGCGCGTACGCGCCATGTGCGCGCACGCGCGGGTTGGTGCTTTGTTTTTCAAAAATTTGTTTTCAAATTCTTGCACCAAACCAAGCATTCCAAACCTCCAAACAGCTACCAAAACACCATAAAACCTTATTTAACCTACTAAACTACCAATTATACTCCACAAACTCAACAAAATATGAAATTAAACTAATTACCAATATGTACAAAAGGAAAAATGAAAAGAATTTACCATGGTGGGGTGTCTCCCACCTAGCACTTTTGTTTATTGTCCTTAAGTTGGACTTATGGGGAGCTCCTCTTAAGGTGGCTTGTGCTTGAAGCTATCCTTGAACATCCACCATTGCTTGAATCTCCAATAAGCTCCATTCTTCAATTTTAATATCTTCAAGCTTTGATGGAGTTCTTCACAAACCATGAGCTCCCAAAGTTGATTTTCCTTGTGCGATCCGGGATCCCACACTTTGTTTTGACATTCATCTTCAAATTGATCATCATGATTCCACTTGGGTGGTTTAGCCTTGGAATTCTCAAAGAAGCCTCCAAACAACTTCCTAGACCCATACAATTTAGCTCCACACCAAACCTTGCAATCAAACTTTGAGCATGCAACCATAATGAACCTAGAATGATGTTTCCACCCACTACACAACTCTCTCTTACTCTTAACTCCACAAAGAGCTCTAAGTTGACCATCATTTTCAATCAAACCATATTCAAGTGAGAAAGCAACGCTTAAGGATAAGAATTTTACCCACTTGAATGTTGTGTTGGATGGTGACTTAGGAAGGGGTGGTCCCAATGATCTTGCAAGTTCCACTCCCTTGTGCTCTTCTTTGACTACCTCCACCTCTTCATAAGCTTCTTCAATTTCAACCTCTTCCTCTTGGTAGCTCTCTTCCAATTCAATCTCTTTTTCATTGCTCACCAAGGGCATGAGAGGTGAGGTATCTTCTTCCTTACCCTCTATGTCAAACCCAATTGGAGAGGATTCAATTGTATATAAGAATTCTTCAATGATTGAATCCATCTCTTGGTCAACCTCTTCAAAGGCTTCAACAACTTCTTCCAACTCAATTGTCTTAACTTCCTCCCCTTGTTGCACTCCTTGCTTCAACTCCTCTTCTTCACCTTGAAGCTCTAAACTCACTCCCTCACTATGCTCCTTAATTGCCTCTCCACATTCGTCAATGGGAGTGTCTTGGTTGCTTAGGCTTAGTCGGGAGGAGGCCATATTGCTAACGGCTCCCACTAGGATAGCCATCTTGGCTCCTAGCTCTTTAAACTTCTTTTCATCCTCCTCTTGTCGCCTTAAGATATGAGATTCAAGGTCTCTTAATTCCAACATGGAGGCTTCACCTGAGGGCGGTGGTGGAAGAGAGGGTTCAATATTTGAGGGAAAGGCATTATAGTTGGAAGGTGGTTTATTTTGGTAAGGGTATGGAGTTGGTGTATATTGAGGTGGTTCTTGAGAGTAGTTGTGTTGGAATTGTGGTGGTTCCATGTATGGTTCATAAGGTGATTGGTATGGTGGATGAGAATTATGGCCATATGGAGGTATTTGGTGGTAGGGGGCTTGTGAGTAAGGTGGTTCAAAGTCATGTTGAGGGGTGGTTCATAGGCATATGATGGTGGTTGTTGACAATCACAATAAGGGTCATCACATTCATTAGATTGATATGTATTAGGATTAGGATTATACCCATAAGAATTCGGAGGTTGTTGTTGCCAATAAGGTTGATCAATCCCTTGAGGCTCCTCCCATCTTTGATTGTTCCATCCTTGATGCACATCCTCATTGTAGCTCCCATTTCCTACAATATAATTTGAACCAAACTCATAGCCAAAGTGGTGAGAATTCATAATAGCAAGAGAAAATAAAAACAAAATTAGTAAGAACTAATAAAAACTAACTCCTAAAACAAGCAAAAACAAGCAAAGAAGCATATTAACATATATACAATAGCCAATAATATAACACCATTGCAACTCCCCGGCAATAGTGCCATTTTGATGAACGAACTTTTGTGTGGTCTAGAATTCCACTAATGAATTCTCGTTGTAAAGTATAGTTTCTAAACCAAACAATAGTCCTTTCATACAAAAATTTAGGTTCTCACATGTACAAACCCCAAATAAGAATTAACCGAAGTATTTGAACTCCAAGTCGTCTCACGAAGAATTGCAATGAAGTGATCAATTATTGGCTATGAAAATGCAAGGGGGGTTTGATTTGATAAGAGGACAAGAGAATAAATGACAAGAAAAATAAAGAGAGCAATTAAAGAAAGCAATTAATAAAGAGAGACATTCATGGCAAAGATTGAGATCATAGGCTTTCTATCCTAGTCATGCAATCATTAATTCATCTTATTTAGTCAACTCCAACAAATAGGGAGAAAGTCAAACAAGACTAATCAATCATACCACAATAATAACAAGAATTTATCTTATTACATCATCTCCAACATTGGAAGAAGGTATTATATTATCTTCCATGAGAGAAAGTCTAATAAGACTAGCTAATCTCAATCCAAAAGTCCTAATCAACTTACTAATTAAATTAGCAAAGATTAGCATCAATGGAAACAATATTAGCTAACAACTCTAGATCACCAACATAAGTTGGGTTTTCATGACTCAAGATTGCCCAATTACTCTTTCCAAGCCAAGAATGCTCAAAATCTACTCTAAAGCCCAACCAAGTATTTTGTCAAACACTTGGTGGGTAATAAAGGAAAGCATAATAAAAGTGCAAGAATAATAAATCTACCAACTACCAATTGCAAGAAAAGTAAATCAACAACTCAAATCATCAATAAAAGAACATCAAACATTAAATTTCATTAAAGAAAAGATCCAAAGCCAACAAAGGGTTCATGAACATAAAAAAAAGACATAAAAGTAAAATTGACAAGAGAACTAAGAAGAATAGAGATGTAACAACAAGAAATTAAAAGGAGGAACTAAATTAAAACAAAAATTAAAAGTTGGATCTAAGAAAATTAAACCTAAACTACCCTAAATTCTAGAGAGAAGGGAGAGCTTCTCTCTCTAGAATTCTAACCTAAAGCATGATAAAAACTAAACTATGATTACTTGTTTCATTTCCCCCTCAATCCTTGGGTTCAATAGCATTAGAAATGAGTTGGATTGGGCCCAAAATGAGCTAGAAATCGCTGGGGGCGATTTCATTAAAGTGGACCTACGAGCAACATCGGCGCGCACGCGTACATGGCGCGTGCGCGCCCCTGAACGCGAAGCAACATATGGAAAATTTTATATCATATCGAAGCCCCGGATGTTATCTTTCCAACGCAACTTGAACCACCTCATTTGAATCTCTGTAGCTCAAGTTATGGTTGATTGAGTGCAAAGAGGTCGGGCTTGACAGTTTTACGGTTCCTTCATTTCTTCATGAGTTCTCCCAATTTGCATGCTTTTCTCCTCACTTCTTCCATCCAATACTTGCCTTATAAACCTAAAATCACTCAAAAAACACATCAAGGCATCGAATGGAATTAAAGTGAGTTAAAATTGGCAAAATTAAGGCCTAAAAAGCATGTTTTCACATTTAAGCGTAAATCAAGGGAGAATTGCAAAACCATGCTATTTCATTGAATAAATGTGAGAAAAGGTGATAAAATCCACCAGATTAAGCACAAGATAAACCACAAAATCGGGGTTTATCATTGCCTCCCAGCAAGCGCTTCTTTATTGTCTTTAGCTGGACCTTGCTGAGCTTTTTAATCTAGCCTCAGCCTTGAGCACTCTTGCTCAACATTGCCTTCAAGATAATGCTTGATTCTATGTCCATTAACAATGAACTTCTTATTAGAATTGATGTCTTGGAGCTCCACATAGCCATATGGTGACACACTTGTAATCATATATGGTCCCCTCCACCGGGATTTCAGTTTCCCGGGGAATAGCTTGATCCTAGAGTTAAACAGCAGAACCTTCTGTCCTGGTTCAAAGACTCTAAATGACAACTTTCTGTCATACCACCTTTTTGTTTTCTCTTTGTAAAGCTTGGCATTTTCGAAAGCAGTGAGTCTGAATTCTTCTAGCTCATTTAGCTGGAGCAATCTTTTTTCTCCAGCTAATTTGGCATCAAAGTTTAGGAATCTGGTTGCCCATTAGGCTTTGTGCTCTAGTTCCACTGGTAGATGGCAGGCCTTACCGTACACAAGCTGGTATGGAGAGGTCCCTATAGGAGTCTTGAATGCTGTTCTGTAAGCCCAGAGAGCATCATCCGAGCTTCTCGCCCAATCCTGTCTACGGGTACTTACAGTCCGTTCCAGGATTCTTTTTAGTTCTCTATTAGAGACTTCAGCTTGCCCGTTTGTCTGTGGATGATATGGAGTTGCCACCTTGTGAATAATTCCATACCGGACCATAGCAGAGTAAAGCTGTTTGTTGCAGAAGTGAGTGCCCCCATCACTAATTAGTGCTCTAGGGACACCAAACCTACTGAAGATATGTTTCTGGAGGAACTTCAGCACTGTTTTAGTATCATTAGTGGGTGTGGCAATGGCCTCTACCCATTTGGATACATAGTCGACTGCCACCAGAATATAAGTGTTTGAGTATGATGGTGGGAAAGGCCCCATGAAGTCAATACCCCATACATCAAACAACTCAATCTCCAAGATTCCTTATTGAGGCATGGCGTAACCATGAGGTAGATTACCAGCTCTCTGGCAACTGTCACAGTTACGTACAAACTCTCGGGAATCTCTATAGAGGGTAGGCCAGTAGAAGCCACATTGGAGGACCTTGGTGGCTATTCGCTCACCTTCGAAGTGGCCTCCATATTGTGACCCATGGCAATGCCATAAGATCTTCTGTGCTTCTTCCCTAGGCACACACCTTCAGATTATTCCGTCTGCACATCTCTTAAAGAGATAGGGTTCATCCCACAAGTAGTACTTTGCATCAGTAATTAATTTTTTCTTTTGTTGTCTGCTATACTCCTTGGGTATGAACCTTGCAGCTTTATAGTTTGCAATGTCTGCAAACCATGGTGTTTCCTGAATGGTGAATAAATGCTCATCCGGAAAGGTTTCAGAGATCTCAATAGAGGGAAAGGACGCCCCATCTACTGGTTCTATCCGGGACAGATGATCAGCCACTTGGTTTTCTGTCCCTTTTCTGTCTCTTATTTCTATATCAAACTCTTGCAGAAGCAACACCCATCTTATGAGCCTGGGTTTCGATCCTACTAAGTATGATCTAAACTTGTCAATGGGATAAACCACTGCAAGTAATTCTTTTTCTGTGGTTGTGTAATTTTTCTGGGCATCATTTAAAACACGGCTAGCATAATAAATGACATGTAGAAGCTTGTCATGCCTCTGCCCCAATACTGCACCAATGGCATGGTCACTGGCATCACACATTAGTTTGAATGGTAATGTCTAGTCTGGTGCAAAAATAACTGGTGCTGTGACCAGCTTAGCTTTCAGAGTTTCAAATGCCTGCAGACACTCTGTGTCAAACACAAATGGCGTGTCAGCAGCTAGCATGTTGCTCAGAGGTTTTGCAATTTTTGAAAAATCCTTTATAAACCTCCTATAGAATTCTGCATGCCCCAGAAAGCTTCTAATAGCCTTAACATTGGCAGGTGGTGGTAATTTTTCAATTACCTCTACCTTAGCTTGATCCACCTCTATTCCTTTGTTCGAAATCTTGTGCCCAAGGACAATCCCTTCAGTCACCATAAAGTGACATTTTTCCCAGTTTAAAACCAGGTTAGTCTCTTGGTATCTTTTCAGAACCAGTGTCAGGTGATCATGACAGGAGCTGAATGAGTCTCCATATACTGAGAAGTCATCCATGAAGACTTTCAGAAATTTTTCCACCATATCAGAGAAAATAGAGAGCATGCATCTCTGAAAGGTTGCAGGTGCATTACACAGCCCAAATGGCATCCTTCTGTAGGCAAATACTCCAGATGGACATGTGAATGCTATTTTCTCTTGATCCTGGGGATCTACTACAATTTGGTTGTAGCCTGTATAGCCATCCAAAAAGCAGTAATAATCATGACCTGCTAGTCTTTCTAGCATCTGGTCTATGAATGGTAAAGGAAAATGATCCTTTCTGGTGGCTGTATTGAGCCTTCTGTAGTCAATACACATGCGCCACCCTGTAACTGTTCTTGTAGGAACCAGTTCATTTTTTTCATTATGAACCACAGTCATGCCTCCCTTTTTGGGGACAACTTGGACAGGGCTCATGAAAGAACTGAAGATTGATGGTTTAGAGGTTATAGTAAACTCTCGTTGCAAGTATAGTTACTAAACCAAGCAATCAACCTTTCTTACAAAAGTTTTGGTTGTCACAAGTAACAAACCCCTTTAAAATTGATAACCGAGTATTTAAATCTCGGGTCGTCTTCTCAAGGAATTGCAGGGAGGTGTTCTTATTATTGGTTATGAGTCTTGTAAATTGGGGGTTTTGAAAGTTAGAAACCAGTATGTTAAATGATAAGAAAATAAAATAGTAACAATAAAATAAACTCTTGGCAAGGTATTAGAACTGGAAGTCTTATCCTTATCAATTGTGATGAGAATTGGATTTTAATCCCACTTTGTTAACCTCTAACTATGAAGGTAAATCAAGTGGATTAATTAGCTTAATCCTCAGGTCCTAGTCAATTCCTATGGAAAGACTAGAGTTATTGGAGCAACTCCCAATTTCAACCACTGCTTTATTTGACAACTCAAGCGTTACCAATTATTTAACCAAAGCCAAAAGGAGGAAAATATCTAAATTAAATTAAAAGCATCAATATAAATAAAGCAAAGGCAATCTTAAATCTGAAATAGCTCAAATAATATTAAATAAAATATTCAAATTTTAACATGGAAAAGTTCACAAGCCAATTAGGCAACATAACTAATACAAGCATTAAAGTATTTGAAAATAAGAGATAAATATAAAGTAAAAGAAATATTGAACCTGATGAAGAGTTGAATCCTAAATCCTTTAAGAGGAATCCTAATCCTAAAATCTAAGAGAGAGGAGAGAACCTCTCTCTCTAAAAACTACATCTAAATTATGAAAAGTGAATTATGAAAAGCATGATTATGAATGGATGCATTCCCCCACTTTATAGCCTCTAATCTGCGTGTTCTGGGCTGAAAACTGGGTCAAAAACAGCCCAGAAATCACTCCCAGCGATTTCTGTTACGTTTAGGTCGCGGGAAAGTCACGCGGAGGTGTCGTCCACGCGTTCGCACGGATTGCAATTCGCATATACGATGCGGGCGAGTGATTCACGCGTTCGCGTCGTCTAACGTTGGAGCAGCTATGGCAAATTATATATCAAATCGAAGCCCCGGACGTTAGCTTTCCAACGCAACTAGAACCGCATCATTTAAACCTCTGTAGCTCAAGTTATCACCGTTTGAGTGCAGAGAGGTCAGGCTAGACAGCTTTAGCAGTTCCTTCAGTTTCTTGTATTCCTTCCACTTTTGCATGCTTCCTTTCCATCCTCTAAGCCATTCCTGCCCTGTAATCTCTGAAAACACTTAACACATATATCAAGGCATCTAATGGTGATAAGAGAGGATTAATATTAGCAATATAAAGGCCAAAGAAGCATGTTTTCAATCATAGCACAAAATCAGGAAGGAAAACATAAAGCATGCGATTAGTATGAATAAATGGGTAAAGAGTTGATAGAAACCACTCAATTAAGCATAAGATAAACCATAAAATAGTGGTTTATCAACCTTCCCACACTTAAACATTAGCATGTCCTCATGCTAAGCGCAAGAGAAGCTATAAAAGAAGTGAAGAGGAATGGTAGAATATATGAAATGCAACCTATCTTATATGAATGTAACTACATGCAAAATGTTTTTACCTACTTGGTTAAAAGTAAATAAATCTTCCAAGAACAAATATGAATTGGATTTCACTAATTCAAATTACAAAATAGAGTACAAATAGACTTGCAAGAAGAAAATAGCTCATGAAAGCCGGGAACAAGGAATCGAGCGTCGAACCCTCACCGGAAGTGTATACACTTTAATCACTCAAGTGTTTAAGGTCCGACTCTCTCAATTCTCTACTAACCTTGCTTTCTAAGGCTTGCTCTTCATCTAACAATCAACATAAATTTAATGCACAGATACACATATCAAGAGGTCTTTTAAGGGTTGTAATGGGGTTAGGGTCAAGGTAGGATTGTATTTGGCCAAGTGGACTAAAATCTGAATCCTTAATTAACTTAAACTTTTCCCACCTAACTTAAGACAATCTATGTAATCAAAATATGAAACCTAACTATCCATTAACCATGTTTTCCACATATTCATGCATTCTAATTTCATGTACAGTACATATGCATTGCTTTCACCACTTACTTTGGGGCATTTTGTCCCCTTTTTGCTTAATTGCTCTTTTTTTCTTTTCTTTTTCTCACTTTATATATATATATATGTTTTTTTTTTCTTTTTATTTTTTTCAATGCATATGATTAAATTGTTGGATGCATAAATCATGTCCTAAACATTTTTTTCACATTTTCAGAAAATTCTAACATACTCAATTCTCAAACCAAATGTTTCCAAATTCAACTTTCCCCATACTTGATTCATGAGCACTCTTCACTAGTCTAAGCTAACCAAGGATTCAAATTAAGGACATTATTGTTTTCCGCTTAGAATTAATGATGTGCTAAAGTAAAGAACAAAGGGGTATAATAGGCTCAATCATTGGTTTGCAAAGAATAATGAAAGGGTAAGGCCATATGGGTATGTAAGCTCAGTGAAACAAAGGCCTCAATTATGTAAGTGTATGCATACATCAAACCATGGAAATATAGAATTAAGCAAGACAAAGATCACAATTTTAGAGAGAAAAACACACACCAAAAATAAAATATTGGTTGGTAAAATGCAACCAATTCAAATAAGCTCAAAAATCTCACAGATTTTGTGTGTTTGAGCTCTAAACCATGTTCTAGTATAATATTTCTTCAAACAAGTTTAACATTAAATTTTATTCAAATTAGTGAAATGCTCTAAAAGTTTTTTTTTGAAAAAAAAAATATTTCTTCAACCAAGTGGTAAAATATGCACAAAATTAAACAAATATGCAATCAAACATACAAATGCAACAATGAATAAACAAAGAAAATAGAATATTGGTGTTGAAAAGAAAATAACTAACCCTCGGAGATCGGTATCGACCTCCCCACACTTAAAGATTACACCGTCCTCGGTGCATGCTAAGATGTACAAGTGGACGGGTTGTTCCAACTGACGCTTTTCTCTAAAGATTGTGCAGATGGACTTGTCTGTCTCCCATGTAAACGTCTTCCGGTTCCCTTCCAGGTGGCCATCCTGAAAGAAAAAGGGAAGAAAAGTAACCCAGAAGTAAAGATAAGAAAATAAATGAAGTATGGGTGGGTTAATGCCAATTGATAAAGGTCTCATTTACATGGAAGCTTCAACATGTACGTGAGAAAACAATAGAAGCACATGGCATACCAGTGGTGCAGAATTTGCAACACAGGGGAGGAGTGTGGGTAATGAAAATATCAATATAAGTTCATGTCAATGCAAATGAAGTGCAAGTATCATAAAAGATTGGCATTGGCAGATAATTAATATCATCTCACAGTGTAAAACAAGTTACTAAGCACCAAAGTAAATTCAAGAAAAGATGCAACAGTTGAATAAGAAAATTTTTAACACCAATGAAAAAAATAATAAATTTAGAAAAGAAAATAAAAATATGCACAAATTTAAAATGCAATGAATGAAATATGCAAGTAAATTAAGTAAAATAAAATGAAAGATAAGAAGAATGAGAAGGGAAAGGAGGGAAGAAGAAGTAAGTAAGAAAGGAGGGGGGAAAAATTAGGATTGGAGAAGAAAAGATAAGATATTTGGCAAATTAGGATAAGCTGTGCGGCGCAAGCGACGCGGACGCGTGAGTGACACGGTCGCGTGACTTGCACTTATACGGATTGACGCGGTCGCGTCGGTTACGCAGTCGCGTGACACAGTTTATGCTACTGGCACGAGGGCAGCCTCGCGCTCGCACAACTCTCTGTTCGAAACTTAATATTGCCAAAATCCAGGGTGACGCGGTCGCGTGAGTGGCCATCATTTGGATATGATGCGGACGCGTGAGCCATGCGTTCGCGTGGTAAGAATTGTGCGTTCAGCACCAGTCCAGCACCACTCTAGCACAACTTTTGTTCGTGCACCCTTTTTTATGTCGATTTCCAGGTGACGCGGCCGCGTGAGTGACGCGGACGCGTGGAGGCATTTTTCCCATGTGACGCGGACGCATCGGCGACGCGATCGCGTGAGGTGATTTGTGCCAGGGGCACGCCTCCAGCCACACTCTCGCGTGACTCTCTGTTCAATTCTCTTTTCTTCATAACGCACTGGTGACGCGGACGCGTCAGCGACACTGCCGCGTCGCGTGCGTGTTTTTTTTTTATGCATGAAAAATGTAGAATGCAATGCTAATATGAATGTTATGCAAAACTCTAGGTTCAATACAATAAAATAAAATAAAACTCAAAAACAAATAAAACTAAATAAAAATGAAAAAGGAACGATCATACCATGGTGGGTTGTCTCCCACCTAGCACTTTTAGTTAAAGTCCTTAAGTTGGACATTTCGTGAGCTCCCTGTTATGGTGGCTTGTGTTTGAACTCATCCTGGAATCTCCACCAATGTTTGTAATTCTAATGGCCTCCGGGATCCCAAATCTTGTTTCTACACCCGTCTTCAAGTTGATTATCATGATTCCATCCGGGTGGTTCAGCTTTAGAATTCTCAGTGAAGTGTCCAAACAACTTCCTAGACCCATTCAGTTGAGCTTTACACCAACCTTTGTGTTTAAACTTTGAGCACACAACCATGTTGAACCTTGCTTGACAACTCCAACCACTAGCCATCTTCCTCTTACTCTTAATGCCACAAAGAGCTCTAAGTTGACCATTCGTCTCCAGTAGCCCATATTCAAGTGAAATTATAAAGCTAATGGATATGAATTTTACCCACTTGAAGGTTGTGAAGGATGATGGCAACTTAGGGGGAGGGGTCTCCAGCAAGGTGATTTCAAGCTCCACTCCCTTGTGCTCTTTGACAACTTCCACCTCTTTGCAAACTTCTTTAATTTCAACCTCTTCCTCTTGGTAGCTTTCTTCCAATTCAATCTCTTCTTCATTACTTACCAAGGGTATGGGAGGTTGTGCTTCTTCTTCTTGAATCTCCATCTCTTGATCAACCTCTTCCAAGCCCTTAACCATGATATGCCTTGGAGGTTGTACACCCTCCTCAACATCAAATGCAACCGTCTTGGAAGGAGGTTCTATGTCTTGACTTTCCCATGGAGGTTCAGCATCTCCTAAGTCTGCAACCACTTCTTCTTCTTCGATAATTACAGCTTCCTCCACTTGTTCCAGTACAAAGTCATGCTCCATACTGTCCACTGGAGTTTCTAATATCTCCTTCATGCTACATTCTTCATTAGATTGCCCACATGAAGCCATGGGAGCACTTTGAGTGTCCGAGCGTCGGGAACCTAATTGACTTATCGCTTGATTTAGTTGATATAGAGTTGCATGAAATCGATCCGCTGCTTCCTTAAGATGATCACTTGATTCTTCCTTCACTAATTCTTCAACCACTCCTTCGACTTCAAGGGTTTTTACTGCCTTCACCCTTAGGGCCTCCTCTAGCTCCTTATGAAGTATGGATTCGCGAAGATGATTCCTTCTTTCCTGTTCCATATCAATAGCATAATTGGGATCATCTTGCTCTTGGATTGATGGATGTGGGTGCTCTTCCATGGAGGGTGGTGATGGGATGAAAAGATCATTATGTGGTTGAAAAGGAAGTGCACTAGAGCTTGAGGGTTGAATTTTGGAGGTAGAGGGTTGGTTCATGCGGGATATAAGATTTTGGAGTGTAGAGATGAGACCAATGATGTTAGAGATGAGTGTATTGTTATCCAATGGAGGTTGGGGTGGATCTATGTATGGCTCATTCGGTTCATAGGGTGGTTGGTACGGTGGATGTGGGTTAGGGTCATATGGAGGTAAATGGTGTAAAGGGGCTTGTGAGTTTGGTGGTTCAAAGGTATGTTGGGGAGGTGGTTCATAAGCACAGGGTGGGGCTTGTTGGTAATTACAAGGGGGTCCACCATATCTATCAGCTTGGTATGCATTGTAGAGTGGTCCTTGCCCATGATATCTTGGAGGGTGTTGTTGCCTAAAGGGTTGATCAGATCCTCTTGGCTCCATCCATCTTTGATTGCTTAGACCTTGATGCATATTCCTGTTATAGCTTCCACTCCTTTCAACAGATTTAGAACCAAACTCAAAGCGAGAGGGATGAAAATTCATGGTAGCTAACAAAAATTAAAAACGAAAATAAAAAAAATTTAAATTAAAAGGTTATTGAAATTAAAATTTTTGAATTTGAAAATTAAATTTTGAAATTTGAAATTTGAAATTTGAAATTTGAAATTTGAAATTTAAATATTGAATTTTGAAATTTTATTTTTGAAATAAGATAAGATAAGATTTTGAAAAAGATATGATTTTTAAAATTTAAATTTTTTAAATTTTAAATTTTGAAATTTGAGATTTGAATTTTTAAATTTTTAAATTTAAATTTTGGAAATTGAAATTTGAAATTTGAAATTTGAAATTTGAGTTTTAAATTTTGAATTTTTGAATTTAATGAGGAAAGAGAAAAACAATAAAATGACACCAAACTTAAAATTTTTAGATCAAAACGAAGAAAACAATTAAGAACAACTTGAAGGTCAAGATGAACACGAAGAACAACTTGAAGATCAAGATGAACACCAAGAAAAACAATTTTTTTTGAAAAATTTTTAATCACTAAATAAAAACCAATAACCTCTTAATTTACGAAAAAGCAAAAATAAAAACAAAAATAAAAACAAATAAACAGGTAAAAAGCAAATATTTACAATAACCAATAATAAGGCACACGTTTGCAATTCCCCGGCAACGACGCCATTTTGAAAGAACTGAAGATTGATGGTTTAGAGGTTATAGTAAACTATTGTTGCAAGTATAGTTACTAAACCAAGCAATCAACCTTTCTTACAAAAGTTTTGGTTGTCACAAGTAACAAACCCCTTTAAAATTGATAACCGAGTATTTAAACCTCGGGTCGTCTTCTCAAGGAATTGCAGGGAGGTGTTCTTATTATTGGTTATGAGTCTTGTAAATTGAGGGTTTTGAAAGTAAGAAACCAGCATGTTAAATGATAAGAAAAATAAAATAGTAATAATAAAATAAACTCTTGGCAATGTATTAGAACTGGAAGTCCTATCCTTATCAATTATGATGAGAATTTGATTTTAATCCGACTTTGTTAACCTCTAACTATGAAGGTAAATCAAGTGGATTAATTAGCTTAATCCTCAGGTCCTAGTCAATTCATATGGAAAGACTAGAGTTATTGGAGCAACTCCCAATTTCAACCACTACTTTATTTGACAACTCAAGCATTACCAATTACTTAACCAAAGCCAAAAGGAGGAAAATATCTAAATTAAATTAAAAGCATCAATATAAATAAAGCAAAGCAATCTTAAATCTGAAATACCTCAAATAATATTAAATAAAATATTCAAATCTTAACATGGAAAAGTTCATAAGCCAATTAGGCAACATAACTAATACAAGCATTAAAGTATCTGCAAATAAGAGATAAATATAAAGTAAAAGAAATATTGAACCTGATAAAGAGTTGAATCCTAAATCCTTTAAGAGGAATCCTAATCCTAAAATCTAAGAGATGGGAGAGAACCTCTCTCTCTAAAAACTACATCTAAATTATGAAAAGTGAATTATGAAAAGCATGATTATGAATGGATGCATTTTCCCACTATATAGCCTCTAATCTATGTGATTTGGGCTGAAAACTGGGTCAAAAATAGCCCAGAAATCACTCTCAGCGGTTTCTGTTACGTTTAGGTCGCGGAAAAGTGACGCGGAGGCGTCGTCCACGCGTTCGCATTGCCTAACATCGGAGCAGCTATAGCAAATTATATATCAAATCGAAGCCCTAGACATTAGCTTTCCAACGCAACTGGAACCGTATCATTTGGATTTCTGTAGCTCAAGTTATGATCGTTTGAGTGCAGAGAGGTCAGGCTGGACAGCTTTAGCAGTTCCTTTAGTTTCTTGTATTCCTTCCACTTTTGCATGCTTCCTTTCCATCCTCTATGCCATTCCTGCCCTGTAATCTCTGAAAACACTTAACACACATATCAAGGCATCTAATGGTGATAAGAGATTATTAATATTAGCAATATAAAGGCCAAAGAAGCATGTTTTCAATCATAGCACAAAATCAGGAAGGAAAACATAAAGCATGCGATTAGTATGAATAAATGGGTAAAGAGTTGATAAAAACCACTCAATTAAGCATAAGATAAACCATAAAATAGTGGTTTTTCAGCTCACCCAGGGTCTATCAGAAATAGGATAAATAATTCCAGCCTCCAGTAACTTGGTGACTTCTTTCTGCACCACTTCCTTCATGGCTGGATTTAGCCGCCTCTATGGTTGAACCACTGGCTTAGCATTGTCCTCCAATAGGATCTTGTGCATGCATCTTGCTGGGCTGATGCCCTTAAGATCACTTATGGACCACCCAAGAGCTGTCTTGTGTGTCCTTAGCACTTGAAGTAGCGCTTCCTCTTCCAGGGAATTTAAAGCAGAGCTTATGATCACCGGAAAAGTGTCACCTTCTCCCAGAAATGCATATTTCAGGGATGGTGGTAATGGTTTGAGCTCGGGTTTAGGAGGGTTTTCCTCTTCCTGAGGAAGTTTCAGAGGCTCTTTCAATTCCTCTGAATCCTCCAGATCAGGCTGAACATCTTTAAAGATGTCTTCCAGCTCTGATTTGAGACTCTCAGCTATGTTGATCTCCTCTACCAAAGAGTCAATAAGATCAACTTTCATGCAGTCTTTTGGTGTGTCTGGATACTGCATGGCTTTGACAGCATTCAACTTAAACTCATCCTCATTGACTCTCAGGGTTACTTCCCCCTTTTGGACATCAATGAGAGTTCGTCCAGTTGCTAGGAAAGGTCTTCCTAGAATGAGAGTAGCACTCTTGTGCTCCTCCATTTCCAGCACTACAAAGTCAGTGGGGAAGGCGAATGGCCTAACCCTGACAATCATGTCTTCAATCACGCCTGATGGGTATTTAATGGAGCCATCAGCAAGTTGGAGACATATCCGGGTTGGTTTGACTTCTTCAGTTAAACCAAGCTTTCTAATAGTGGATGCAGGTATTAGGTTGATGCTTGCCCCAAGATCACATAAAGCTGTCTTGGTGCAATTATCCTCTAATATGCATGGTATCAAAAAGCTCCCGGGATCTTTAAGCTTTTCTGGGAAGCTTTTCAAAATGACTGCACTGCATTCTTCAGTGAGGAGAACTCTTTCAGTTTCTCTCCAATCCTTCTTATGAATCAATATCTCTTTCATGAACTTGGCATAAGAGGGTATTTGCTCAAGTGCCTCTGCAAACGGAATCTTTATTTCAAGAGTCCTGAGATAGTCTACAAAGCGGGCAAATTGCTTATCCTGCTCCTCTTGGTGGAGTTTTTAAGGATAAGGCATCTTGGCTTTGTATTCCTCAACCTTGGTTGCTACAGGTTTATTTCCTACAGAGGTGGTTGGAGAAGCCTTTTTAGAGGGGTTGTTATCGGCACTTGTGTGTGTCTGATCCCTCACTGGCGTTTGAATGCCAGGGTTAGAAGCTTGATTGGCGTTGGACGCCAACTTCTTACCTGTTTCTGGCGTTTGAACGCCAGAACTGAGCTTCCATTGGGCGTTTGACACCAGCTCATTGCCTGTTTCTGGCGTTTGAATGCCAGAGTTGTTCCTCTCTGGGCTCTTACTGTCCTCAGAGGGATTTTGGATGATATTTTGCTCATCCTCTGTCAGTTGTTCTTTTCTTGGCTTTCTACTGCTCTGAAGTGAGGTATTTAATGTTTTCCCACTTCTTAATTGAACTGCCTGGCACTCTTCTGTTATCTGCTTTGATAACTGCTGTTTTGTCTGATTCAATTGTGCTTCCATATTTTTATTAGCATTTTTAGTGTCTTGTAGCATCTCCTTGAATTCTGCTAGCTGTTTTGTTAGAAAACACAATTGTTGATTGAGTTCAGCAACTTGTTCTGGAGGACCAAGTTCAGTAGACACTGCTTTGGCTTCTTCTTTTATGGAGGACCCACTACTTATGTACAGATGCTGATTTCTAGCAACTATATCAATAAGCTCTTGAGCCTCTTCAATAGTTTTTCTCATGTGTATAGATCCACCAGCTGAGTGGTCTAGAGATATCTGAGGTCTTTCTGTAAGCCCATAGTAGAAGATGTCTAATTGCACCCACTCTGAAAATATTTCAGAGGGACATTTCCTTAGCATCCCTCTATACCTCTCCCAGGCATTATAAAGGGATTCATCATCCTCTTGTTTAAAGCCTTGGATGTCCAGCCTTAGCTGGTCATCCTTTTTGGAGGAAAATATTGATTCAGGAATTTGTCTGATAACTGTTTCTATGTTCTTATGCTTGCTATGGGTTGGTTATTTAACCACCTTTTAGCTTGATCTTTTACAGTAAACGGAAATAGTAACAGTCTGTATACATCCTGATCTACCTCCTTGTCACGTATTGTGTCAGCAATTTGCAAGAATTGTGCCAGAAACTCAGTAGGTTCTTCCTGTGGAAGACCGAAATACTGGTAGTTTTGCTGCACCATGACAATGAGCTGAGGATTTAGCTCAAAACTGCCTGCTTTGATGGGAGGTATACAGATACTACTCCCATATGCAGCAGTAGTGGGATTAGCATATGATCCCAGAGTCCTCCTGGACTGTTCATTTCCACTTAGATCCATGATGGATAAAATGGAATTGATATGAATTGCAAAGAAAATATATTTTTGTTTTTATTTTATTGAAGTAGAGCAAACCAAATTATTAAGATAAATAAAAATAATAAGATAAAATAAAATACAATAATTAGAAATTAAAATGTAAATTTTGACAACCAAGAGAAAAGTAAATTTGAAAATGAAAATAATTGTTTAATTGAGAAGATTTGAAAAACTTTGGATATGATTTTTAAAAAAGATTTTGAATTTCGAAAAGATTTGATTTTTAAAATAAAAATCTGAATTTTTAAAAGTAATTTTCGAAAATTCAATTTAAAATAAGGAGAAAAGATATTTTTTTGAATTTAATGAGGAAAGAGAAAAACAATAAAATGACACAAGACTTAAATTTTTTTTTAGATCTAATGCTCCTTGTTTTTCGAAAGTTTTGGAGGGAAAACACCAAGGAACACCAAACTTAAAGATTTTAAGATCGAAACACAAAGAAGCCTCAAGAACACTTTGAAGACTCACAAGAACATAAAAAGAACACCAAACTTAAAACTTTTAGAAAACTAAAAATAATTTTTCGAAAATAAAAAAAATAACAAGAGAACACCAAACTTAAAAGTTTGACATGAGATTTAATCAAAGAAAAATTATTTTTGAAAAAGTTTTAAAAGGAAGATTCCCAATTACCAAGAACATAAGCACACTGTTCTAGCCAGTTGAGCTATAAATTTAAAGTGTTTTAATAAAGGTATTTAATGTATAAAATCTTTTTTTTTGAATACTGATAATTTGAAAACGCACAAGGAAAACAAGAAAATACATAGAACAGGAAAAACTAAAGATCAAACAAGAAAAATAGCAAGAACAACTTGAAGATCAAGAAAGAACTATGAACACAAATTTGAAAATTTAAAAGAAAGTAAAAACATGCAATTGACACCAAACTTAAAACATGAAGCTAAACTTAAACAGAAAAAAAACTCAATTATTAGTTTAGAAAAATTTTCGAAAAATTAAAAAAGAGAAAATAAGGATTTGAAAAATTTTCAACCAAAAACAATAATAGAAGACGCAATTTTAGTGACTCTAAATTAAAAGATAAATTTTTCCTAATCTAAGCAACAAAATAAACCGTCAATTGTCCAAACTCGAATAATCCCCGGTAACGGCACCAAAAACTTGGTGCACGAATTGTAAATCATACTTTTCACAATTCGTACCACTAACCAGCAAGTGCACTGGGTCGTCCAAGTAATACCTTACGTGAGTAAGGGTCGATCCCACAGAGATTGTCGGCGTGAAGCAAGCTATGGTTATTTTGTAATTCTTAGTCAGGAAATCAATGATAAGGGTGATTATATTTATGAAGAGTAAAAAGCGTAAATTAAATAATACTTGTTATGCAGTAATGGAGAACAGATTGAGGATTTGGAGATGCTCTGTCTTTCGAATCTCTGCTTTCCTACTGTCTTCTTCTTCACGCACGCAAGGCTCCTTCCATGGCAAGCTGTATGTTGGTGGATCACTGTTGTCAATGGCTACCATCCGTCCTCTTAGTGAAAAAGGTCCAAATGCGCTGTCACTGCACGGCTAATCATCTGTCAGTTCTCACTCATGTTGGAATAGGATCCATTGATCCTTTTGCGTCTGTCACTACGCCCAGTACTCGTGAGTTTGAAGCTCGTCACAGTCATCCCCCCATGGATCCTACTCAGAATACCACAGATAAGGTTTAGACTTTCCGGATCTCAGGAATGGCTGCCAATAGTCCTAGCCTATACCACGAAGACACTGATCATGAACCAAGAGGCTAAGAGATATACACTCAATCTAAGGTAGAATGGAAGTGGTTATCAGGCACGCGTTCATAGGTTGAGAATGGTGATGAGTGTCACGGATCATCACATTCATCAGGATGAAGTGCGAGTGAATATCTTAGAATAGAGACAAGTGTGATTGAATGAAAAACTGTAGTAATTGCATTAATTCATCGAAACACAGCAGAGATCCTCACCCCCAATCATGGGGTTTTGAGACTCATGCCGTCAGAAATACAATGTAAAACGTGAAAATGTCATGAGGTACAAAATAAATCTCTAAAATTTGTTTAAATACTAAACTAGTAACCTAGGTTTACAGAAAATGAGTAAACTATGATAGATAGTGTAGAAATCTACTTCCGAGGCCCACTTGGTATGTGCTGGGGCTGAGACTTGAGCTTTACACATGCCTAGGCTATTTCTGGAGTTAAACGCCAGGTTGTAACCTGTTTTGGGTGTTTAACTCCAACTTGTAACCTGTTTCTGGCATTTAACGCCAGAATAGGGCAAAGAACTGGCGTTGAACGCCAGTTTGTGTTGTCTAAACTCGGGCAAAGTATGGACTATTATTAAAAATTTCTGGAAAGCCCTGGATGTCTACTTTTCAACGCAATTGAGAGCGCGCCATTTGGACTTCTGTAGCTCCAGAAAATCCACTTTGAGTGCAGGGAGGTCAGAATCCAACAGCATCTGCAGCCCTTAATCAGCCTCTGAATCAGGTCTTTGCTCAGGTCCCTCAATTTTAGCCAGAAAATACCTGAAATCACATAAAAACACACAAACTCATAGTAAATTCCAGAAATGTGATTTTTATTTAAAAAACTAATAAAAATATACTAAAAACTAATCAAATCATACTAAAAACTATGTAAAAACAATGCCAAAAAGCGTATAAATTATCCACTCATCAACCATCATTTTCAATCAAACCATATTCAAGTGAGAAAGTAAAGCTTTGGGATAAGAATTTTACCCACTTGAATGTTGTGTTGGATGGTGACTTAGGAAGGGGTGGTCCTAATGATCTTACAAGTTCCACTCCCTTGTGCTCTTCTTTGACTACCTCCACCTCTTGGCAAACTTCTTCAACTTCAATTCCTTGCCCACCAACTTCTTCCACACATTCTTCATTGGTGGAGCTTGCCTCTTGATCATCCTCTTCCAATATTTCATCATTCATACTATGCCTTGGAGGTTGCGCATTATCCTCCTCAACACCAAATTCAAGCTCATTGGAAGAATGTTCAACAACTTCCACAAGATCATCATCAATATCACATGGTGTGGAAGTATCTTCAAGTTTGAAATCCACCTCCTGTTCAATTTTGCCTAGCTCTTCAACCACTTTTTCTTCCTTAACAATCTCTTCACTCTCCACTTGTTGCAAGACACACCCCATCTCCTTGTCCTCATGTTGGGATTCTAGAATCTCCTTCATGCTCCACTATTTGGTCGGTCCCTCAGATTCATCCGTGGAGATGCTTTGCTTGTTGCATGTGTCCCATGATTCCAAGGTGGCCATGATTTCGGCAAACTGAACCATGATTTTTTCAAATATGGGAGGTGATTCATCTTGTGGTTGAGAGTTCTCATACATTGGAGGTGGCTCATCTTGATAATAACATGGAGGTGGTGGTTCTTGAGGGTATTGGGGGTTGAATTGGGGTGGTTCTTCATATGGTTCATATGGTTCACAAGGTGATTGGTATGGTGGATATGGGTTAGGATCATATGGAGGTGTTTGGTGGTATGAGACTTGTGAGTGTGGTGGTTCAAAACTATGTTGGGGAGGTGGTTCATAGGCATAAGGTGGTGGTGATTGTGATTGACAACTACAATAAGGATCATCACACATACTAGATTGATATGCATTAGGATTAGGATTATACCTATAGGAATAAGGAGAGTAGTCATGTTGGGGTGAAGCTTGAACGGCTTGGATGGAATAAAATGCCCTTCGGTCCCTGCGCATCTCCGTGAGGAGAGTAGTCATATCCCCAAGCACTCTTGTTAAACTTGATTCGGAAGGAGGTTGTTGCCAAGAATGTTGTCCATAAGCTTGGGGCTCCTCCCACCTTTGATCTCTAAATCCTTGATGCACGTCATCATTGAAGCTTTCATTTCCTACAACATAGTTTGAACCACACTCATAGCCAAAGTGATGAAAATTCATGGTGATAAGAGAAAACAAAAACAAATTCTAACAAGAAACAAAGAAAACCAAATCCTAAAACTAGCAAAAACTAACAAAGAAGAAAAAGGCAAACATATTTACAATATTTACAATAGCTAATAACATAGCATCGTTGCAATTCTCCGACAACGGCGCCATTTTGATGTCCGGATTCTTGTACGGTTTAGAATTTCACAAATGAAATCTCGTTGCAAGTATAGTTCTAAACCAACAAAGAATCCTCACATGCAAAAATATTGTTTTTCACAAGTACAAACCCCAATAAGAATTAACCGAAGTATTTAAACCTCGGGTCGTCTCACAAGGAATTGCAATGAAGTGATCAATTATTGGCTATGAAGAACCAAGAGGTTGATTGATAAAAGAGAAAGAAAATAAATGACAAGAAAAGTAAATGACAAGAACCAATAAAATAAAGGAAAAGAACTCTTGGTTAAGACATGGGAAATTGAGATCATCATCCTTGTCAACAAACCATACATTGATAATTATGAGGGACCAACCCATTAAGTCTACTTTTAAAAGCTTTAAGTACGTTTAATGTCTACTCCTAAGCTTGAAGTACATCAAATAGGCTTGATCAACATCAACCATAAGTCCTAACCTAGCTATTAGTTAGCTTAATAGTAGGTTAGTGTTAATGGACATCAAATTGACCATATAGGGTTCTGAAATCACCAATTCAATGAGATCCAATGATTCAAGGTCACTCAATTCCCTAAGCCTAGGCCAAGAGTAAGGAAAACTACTCAATAACTAGAGAAAGCATTTTATCAAACACCTAGTGTACAATAAAAGTAAACATCACAAAATGCAAGAATTAAAAGAATCCATAACTAACATGAGCAAGAATTCAACAATAGCAATGAAGATAAACATAAAAGAGACATGGAAACATAAAATTGCATTAGAAGAAATTAAGATCCAACAATGGTTCATCAACATAAAAAAGAGAAAAATAAGAAATGACAAGTAAAACTAGAAGAGCAAAGATGTAATAACAAGAAATTAAAAGGGAAGACTAAATCAAAAAAGGAATTGAAAATTGGATTCAAGAAAATTAAACCTAAACTACCCTAAATTCTAGAGAGAAGGGAGAGCTTCTCTCTTTAGAATTCTAACCTAAAACATGATGAAAACTATTCTATGGCTACTTGGTTCATCCCCCCTTTAATGCTTGGGTTTAATAGCATCAGAAATGGGTTGGATTGGTTCCAAAATGCTTCAAAAATTGCTGGGCACGTTTTGCCCAAAATGGTCTATGCTAGTCCTGCGATGCGTGCGCGTGGAGGACGCGTGCGCGTTGTCTAACTGCAAAGCAACTATGAAAAAATTTATATCATTTTGAAGCCTCGGATGTTAGATTTCCAACGCAACTAGAACCACTTCATTTGGATCTCTGTAGCTTAATTTATGATCGATTTAGTACGAAGAGGTCAGGCTTGACAACTTTACAGTTCCTTCATTTCTTCATGAGTTCTCCCTCTTTGCATGCTTTTCCTTCATTCCTTCAATCCAATCTTTGCTTTCTAAACCTGAAATCACTTAACAAACATATCAAGGTATCGAATGGAATTAAAGTGAATTAAATTTAGCTATTTTAAGGCTTAAAAAGCATGTTTTCACACTCAAGCACAAATTTAGGGAGAATTACAAAATCATGCTATTTCATTGAATAAATGTGAGAAAAGTTGATAAAATCCCCAAAATTAAGCACAAGATAAACCACAAAATTAGGATTTATCAATGGCCTCCCAACAAGAACTTCTTTAACGTCACTAGCTTGACGGTTCAACTCTGCTAAGTAAGCAGATGAGTGGTCTTTTGGCCCTCAACGTCGCCACCAAGATAGTGCTTCAACCTCTGGCCATTAACAGTGAACCTCCTATCGAAGTTCTCGACCATGATTTTTGCATGACCATAGGGAGAAACTTTAGTGACCAGAAAAGGTCTTGACCACCGGGATTTCAGCTTCCTTGGGAATATCTTGAGCCTTGAGTTAAAAAGAAAGAATTTCTGGCCGGGGTCAAATATTCTAGTGGCTATCTTCTTATCATGCCAGAGCTTTGTCTTCTCCTTGTAGAGCTTAGCATTCTTATAAGCTGTGGTTTTGAATTCTTCAAGCTCATTTAGTTGGAGAAGTCTCTTTTCTCCCGCAGCCTTGGGATCAAAGTTGAGAAACATAGTAGCCTAGTAAGCTCTGTGTTCTAATTCTACAAGCTAGTGATATGCTTTTCCATAGATCAACTGATAAGGAGACATGCCGATAGGAGTCTTGAAAGTTGTTCAGTAAGTCCAGAGAAAATTATCAATTTTCCCAGCCTAGTCCTTCCTTGAAGCATTGACGATCTTCTCTAGAACCTATTTGAGCTCTCTATTAGAGACCTCCACTTGTCCACTAGTCTGAGGATGATAAGGGGTGGCTACTTTATGTAAGACTCCATACCTTTGAAGAAGGAAATCCAGCTGTTTATTGCAGAACTGACTTTCTCCATAACTGATTAAGGTCCTTGGGACACCAAACCTGTTGAAGATATACCTCTAAAGAAATCTCATCATAACTTTGGCATCATTGGTGGGTAAAACTATATCATCCACTCACTTGAACACATAATCTATAGCCACAAGGATGTTGTTGTTTGCGTATGAGGGAGGGAATGGTTCCATGAAATCAATTTCCCATACATCAAATAAATCTATTTCCAAAATAGCTTGCTATGGAATTTCATTGTACTTGGGCAAATTCGCAGCCCTCTGGCACTGGTCACAGTTCTTCACAAATTCTCTAGCATCATTAAAGAGAGTAGGCCAATAGAAATACTGGAGGATCTTGGCTTCCTTTCTCCACCAAAATGGTCACCATACTCGAAGCCATGACAATGCCAGAGTATGGCCTTTGTTTCTTCATTCGGGAGGCACCTTCGAATGAGTCCATTTGAGCACCGCTTGAGTGAATAAGGCTCTTTCCACAAGAAATACTTGGCATCATGGAGCAACTTCTTAACTTGTTGCTTAGTGAAGTCTTGGAGAATGATCTTGCTGGCCTTGTAGTTTGCTATGTCTGCAAACCAGGGGGCTCCATGTATAGCAAAGAGCTGCTCATTAGGAAAAATTTCATTCACTGGAGTGGGGGAAATCACTGCTTCTTCAGGCTCAATTCTGGAGAGGTGATCAGCCACCTGATTCTCTGTACCTTTCCTGTCTCAGATCTCAATATCAAATTCCTGAAGAAGGAGCACTGTAACACCCTTACTATCAGAACGTCACGCTTCTGGGTGTGCCACTCTGATAGCGGAGGTATTACAACGACTCTCATATATTAAATAATAAGGTATGAGCCTTTACGCGTAAATCTATCGATGGGTTTACTAAAAACTTAAAAACTTTTTCAACAAGAACAAACAACACATATTCACATACTTAATATTAATGATACATTATAATATTACATACAAAAATAATTACAAAACCTACCCCTCTGAACAAAACTCTAACTAACAAGGCGAGGGGAAAATAAATTCTAACAACTCAACTTGTAAACCCAATCTTCTATGCTCCTGTAGCTCTGCACTAAACTTTCGCACCTTAGCTGAAAGGGGTGGAAATATGGGGTAAGAACTGAGGAGTTCTTAGTAGCATTGGAGGTAGATAATTAAATTCGTATTATCACAGTTCAGATATTCGCAACCCGACATATTGAGCCAGAACAATAACCAGTCATAGAAGTTCAAATTAACAAGTAATGAAAATCACAAACACACTCAAGAGATCACAAACAATTCACAACATTGAACCAAATCCAAAATAGACAAACAAGGATGATGCATGTCTATTCCTATCGCAGGTAATATGCTCATTTGTCGGTTTCGACCCGGACCCGATGCAATCTAACTCGCAAGTCGGATAAGACATTCCAGCGACATAACCTCTGCAAGTTTCTACTTCTTGCAGGCGCTGATTCCCCATCTGAAGTATGTCGAACATGACCTCTGCAAGTACCTGCAAGCGCTGATTCTCCAGCTGAAGTATGTGACCCCTTCTCCTGGAAGCCATTCCATATTTACGGGCATTCCCGCACAATCATTCACATACAAAGCCCACGGCTTGTTAACTTTTATCCTTCAGCACCATAACCATACTTATCGTCACCTTCTCGTGACCTTCCCATAATCACACGTGCCGATTTATCTTTTCTTCAGTCTTTTGATTATCAAGATAAATAAATCAAATTATCTTCGCACTATTCCCTCGTCCTGTAATAAATATCTTATGAAAAAGAATCAAAAGGTTCTTTAATTAAGTCGATATTTTCTAAAACTTTTAAGATTACTCTGTTTACTACTCCCTGTTTTATTCTTCATAATACATGTAATAATATTCTTATAGAATAATATCTTTGATAAATAATAATCATAATAATTTACTCTAATGTAAATGAGTAATTTTAAATAAATATTTAAAATAATATTTATAATATTCTTAAAACTTATTTTATAAAACTTTATTTTCAAACTTTTATTAACTACTTTCTAAACCACAAACTCCTCAATATTTTATAGAATTATATCTAAACCTTCATTCTTTATTTCATATTTATAAAAATAATCCTGAACTTTTATAAAAAATCTATTTTATTCTTAAACTTTATTTATTACCCAACATACCTAAAAAACTTATACAATTATAATATTAAACTCAATCTTTTCATAAAAATAAATTTATATCCCCCAAAAAATAATTCTTCATGGCTGCTTTATTTTCTTCACAAAGAACCGAGCCCTTCTTATTTTTGTTTCAAAATATATATTTAAATTTTAATCTAATTTTTAGTTTTACGGTTACCGATTTTTTACAGCTTTTAATTTAATCTTGCGGCCATTAAATCTCATTAAATTTATCTCAAAATACCACATCACAACAGCCCCAAAATTATCAAAACACCCCCAGCTAGTTGTTCGTACATAACCGAACCAAAATCTCAAGTAAAAAACAATAATTCAACAAAAAGTCAACATGAACTTAATCAAACTTAAACAATAATCAATCAAACCAACATTCACTTATCTAATTCACATTTAATTACTATAAAATTACCAAACCCTACCTTCGTACAGAAATCACAACAACCGAAGCTTCAAGGAAGGTTTCTGAACGAGAAATTAAAGAAATCAACTACTCCACCTCTAGGGCTCCTTCGGCCGAACTTTGCATGGAAGGAAAGCAGCTCCACTATTAGTTTTTCCAGAACAAAAGTGACGTCAATGTGAAGAGGAGAAAGATATGAACAGTTTGATCAGATTAAATTTTTTAATGGAGTTACAGAACTCAAGAAATCAAAATTGGAAACACCACGGTCATGGAGGTTTTCACGCTCGTCTCTCTCAGTTCTCTTTCCTTTTCTTTCTTATGGTTCGATGATGAATGAGAAGAAATGAAGAAGATTAAGGCTGATGGTGATTTGTGGTGTAAAAGCTTTATTAGGTGTCATGTTATACATATATGTATTCATATTCATGCACCTAAGCCACGTTTCCATTTTCTTTCCTTTTGTTCCTTTAGTGGCTTCGGCAAAATCAAATTAAATGGAACAAAGATAATGATATTAGATGATGATTAAGAATGATTATAGGCATAGGTGTCATGATTCATCAAAATAAGGGTTGGATGTCAAGGCCTGGAGCAGCTGAGTCAGCAGTTCAAGTTATAAATATCTTAAACGGATAACTATAAAAGATGGATATATTAAAATACAAGTAATAATATATATGCGTTATTAATATAAATGACATTAGCAACATAATGATAAAAGATATACGATAAAGTATTAGCAAAGCTAAGTTCACCGAAAAATATTGATATTTACTCATATAGGCGGATATCGAGCTCGAAAGTTACTAATATAGCTTATTTGTATTTTGATTTGAGTAATTGATATTTTTAATTTAAAAATAGAGTTTAGTTAATATTATTATTATCGAGTTCAAAATCCGCCAATATGAGTAAATATCGGTAATCTTCAGTAAGCTTAGCTTTGCTAATGCTTCATCGTATATCTTTTATCATTATGTTACTAATGTCATTTATATTAATAACTCATATATACTATTACTTGTATTTTAATATATCCAATTTTTATAATTATCTGTTTAAAATATTTATAACTTAAATCGTTAACTCAGCAGCCTAAGGATGTGACACACGCCCCCTTGCCACCACATCATCATCACTTATTTCTCTTTTTCCCATTTACTGAACTAAGCAAAAGGAAAGAGAGAAGGAACTGTGAGAGGAAAAGAAAGAAAATAGAGAGAGAACATGGACTTCATGGAAATATAAACCTTTCGGCTTCGATTTCTTGTGATCTGTTACTCTAATAAGAAATCTAATCCGATAAAAGAGTTTGTATCCTCATTCTCTACACGTTGGCGTCACTTTTGTTCAGTAGAAGCTGACGGTGACGTAGCTCCCCTTTCTCTTGAGTTCGGCCAATTGGAGTTCTAGGAGGCACAGACGATTTCTGACGTTTTCTTCTTCAGCAGCTCGATCAAAAAGCTTTCACGGAATTTTCGCTATTGTGATTTCATATAGAGGTAGGGTTTGATAATTTTATAATAATTAACTGTGAATTTGATAAGTGAATATTGGTTTGCTTGATTATTGTTTGAGTTTGATTAACTTTAGGTTGAATTTTTGTTGAATTATTGTTATTTGCTTGAGATTTTAGTTCGGTTATGTATGTACAGCCAGCTGGGGTATTTTGATGATTTTGGGACTGTTGTGATATGGTGTTTGAGATAAATTTGATGGTATTTGATGGCCGCGAGATTAAATTAAAAGTTGTAAAAAATCGGTAACCGTAAAACTAAAAAACAGATTAAAATTTAAATGTATATTTTGAAACAAAAATAAAAAGGGTTTGATTCTTTATGAAGAAAAGAAAATAGCCATGAAGAATTATTTTTTGGGGGATATAAATGTATTTTTATGAAAAGATTGAGTTTAATATTATAGTTATATAAGTCTTCGGATATGTTGGGTAATAAATAAAGTTCAGGGATAAAACGGAAATTTTATAAAACCTCAGGGTTATTTTTATAAATATAAAACAAAGAGTGAAGGTTTAAATATAATTCTATAAAATATTGAGGAGTTTGTGGTTTAGAAAGTACTTAATAAAAGTTTGAAAATAAAATTTTATAAAATAAGTTTTAAGAATATTATAAATATTATTTTAAATATTTATTTAAAATTACTCATTTATATTAGAGTAAATTATTATAATTATTATTTATCAAGATATTATATTATAAGAATATTATTGTATGTATTATGAAAAATAAAATAGAAAGTGAAAAACAGATAAGTTTTTCTAAAAGCTTTAGGAAGACAAATCTAAGCTAAAGATCTCATGATCATCTCTTCATAAAATATTTAGGGAAAAATGAGGGAAGAGTGTGAAGATGGTTTGTGATGATGAAAGTAAAGAATTAAAAAAAATAATGAGAAAGAAAAGAAACGAAAAGAAAAGGATTAAAGAACCTCTGCCACAGGAGGGCAAAAAATGGAAAAGAAAAGAATATATTCGTTAAAGGAATCTCTGCCACAGGAGAGCAGAGAGCAAAGACTAAAAGAATCTAATGAACATCTGCCACAGGAGAGCAGAGCACAGGAAATAAAATAATGTATTAACTAAAGGGATATCTGCCATAGGAGAGTAGATCTTTGCCATAGGAGAGTAGAGGACAAAGATAAAAAGACTTTAAAGACTATCTGCCACATGAGAGTAGGTGCAACCATGTTTGGGCCTTAGGACCAAATGTATAGTGGGAATGTCCACACACTGTGAACTATTTTCTAGATGTAAGCATATTACAACATGTTTAAAAGTCACACTGTATGCGGCCTAGCCGTAAAATTTATATGCACACTGTATGTATCTGGAAAGCCATATCCGGGACTTGTGCCCGGGTAATATCGGGAGCGGGTTGGCAACCGATATATGAGCTCATGGCCTGCATAGGATAGACATGTATAATTGTTTGCGCATACTTCTCTGTGATATGTGTTTCTGTGATTATGTGTGGGTGTGCTTCTTGACTTGTGATTTTCTCTATATCTCTGGTTTTTTAAAGTTGTTTTTATTATAAGATTTGTTGCTATTAGTCATCTGTTGAAGATTGTAAGTATTATGTTGTGGAATTCCTGTATAACAAATAATAAAATGAACATAACTATAGACCCTGACCCTACTAAGAATTCCCCAGTACTTACCCTCTATTTCCAACCCTTTCAGCTATAGGTGCAAAGGTTTAGTGCGGAGCTACAGGAGCATAGAAGAGTATGTTTACAAGTTGAATTGTTAGAATTTATTTTTCCTTCGCCTTGTTAGTTAGAGTTTTATTCAGAGGGGTAGTGACGAATGGATATTTGCTAGTAAAGAAATCCATAAATAATATCTCGTTGCAAGTATAGTTTCTAAACCAGAAAAGAATCCTTTCGTACAAAGTTTGGTTGTCACAAGTAACAAACCCCAAATAAAATTGATAATCGAAGTATTTAAACCTCGAGTCGTCTCTCAAGAAATTGCAGCGAGGTGTGATTTATTATTGGTTATGGAAAAGTATGTTTTTGGGTTTTTGAAAGGTTGAACAAGGAATGTAAATGACAAGAAAATAAACTAATGATCATGAAAACCCTTGGCAAGGTATGAGAACTAGACGTCCTATCCTAGTTATCCTTATCAATTGTGATGAGAATTGTCTATTGCTCCCACTTAGTCAGCCTCTAACTATGAAGGTATGTCAAGTGGATAAATCAATTTGATCCCTCATGTCCTAGTCAACTCCTATGGAAAGACTAGAGTTATTGGAATTCAAATCCACTAGCAAACATAACAATTATCAATCAACAAAGGAGTTTGATAACTCAAGAGTCTCCAATTACTCAACCAAAGCCAAAAGGAGAGAAATCTAAATTAAATTGAAAGCATCAATAACATAAATCTGAAATACCTCAAATTGCATTAAATAGAAAATCAAATTAAACATGAGAATTCATAAACCAAACAGTAACATAAAGTAGTCAATAAGGGAAATAGATAAATTACAATGGTAGAGTAAATAAAAGTAGAAGAGAAACTATTACACTAAGAAAAGCTAATCCTAAAATCCTAAAACCTAAGAGAAAGGAGAGAGCCTCTCTCTCTAGAAAATACATCTAAAGCCTAAAATTATGAATGATTCAATCCGTGTTGAGTCTCTGTTGTCCCCTGGCTTTAGTCAATGTTTCTGGGCCGAAAACTGGGTCCAAACTCGGCCCAAAATTGCCCCCAGCATTTTCTGCGATTTCTGCAGGTCGCACATGTCAGCGTACGCATTAGTCACACGTACGCGTCGCTGGTCATCTTCGCGTGTCACGCGTATGCGTTAGGCATGCGCACGCGTCGCTGTGCTTTTTCGCCTTTCACGCGTACGCGTCAGGTACGCGCACGCATCGCTGTGCTTTTTCCAAATCACGCGCACGCGTGAGCCAAGCGTGCGCGTCGATGCTCGCTGGTTGTCTCCTTTATTTCTTGTGTTCCTTCCATTTTTGCAAGCTTCCTTTCCATCCTCTAAGTCATTCCTACCCTGTAAAGCCTGAAAATACTGAACACATGGATCACGGCATCGAATGGTATAAAGAGGGATTAAAATACACAAATTAAGGGCTTATGAAGCAAGTTTTCAATCATAGAACATAATTAGGAAGGAATTGTAAAATCATGCAAATAGTATGAATAAGTGAGTAAAGAGTTGGTAAAAACCACTCAAATTAGCACAAGATAAACCATAAAATAGTGGTTTATCAGGTAGGTTTTGTTATTGGTTTTGTATGTGTTACTATAATGCATTATTAACATTATGTAGGTGAAAATGTGTTATTTGTTCTTGTTATAAAAGTTTTAAGTGTTTAGTGAAACCATCAGTAGATTTATGTGTAGAGGCTGATACCTTATTATTCAATATATGAGAGTCATCGTAATACCCCGTTATCAGAGTGACGCACCCAGAAGCGTGACATTCTGATAGTAAGGGTGTTACATTTTGGTATCAGAGCAATTCGTTTCTGTTAGATCCTTGGAAATGGACTGACTATGCTGCACTGCATACTCTGAGTGTCTATCATGCAGTAGGACTTGACTTAATAACAAGAGTTTGAGTTTCACATGCCTGATTGTCTATTGATTAATGCTGTTAGTTAACCGTTGCATCCCTCATGGTATTAGGTCTGGCCAACTTAATACTGTTGATTTGTGTATATGAGAATACTAATGGATTATCATAGAAGAAATAGAAATAATAAGTTATGCAAATTACGGGGTTTCTGAACGTTAGAAGTTACGTTTCAACGATTCGTTTTGACATATATTCTTTATTCGTGCTATGTGACTTGGTGTAATCTCTTCTTTCATTATTTTCATTAGAATTCTTTGTTTCGAATTCCCTTCTTAAAATGTGATTTGATTACTTCTTCCAACCACACCTTATCGTTCATGTATATCTTTGTCTGATTGTGATCCTATCTGTTCACTTGAATCTTTTAAAGTGTTCATCCTTGACGTTGCTTGTATTTTTTCTCATTAATTTAGTTTCTTTTTTGTAGAGTTCAAACTTATTTTATTGTATCAATTTTTGAGAGAAAAAATTTTTGTAATGTGGGTAGAATGTAACGACCCACATTTTTTGAAAATCTAAATATAAATAAGATAATTTATTTTATAAATTCTAGTTCCTTATTTTTAGAAATTATTTTATTATAAGTAATTAAATAAATTTTATAACAATTTGAATTCAATCAAATTCATATTCTTATATATATATATATATATATATATATATATATATTATGATGAAATATTTTACATAATTAAAACTATAATTCTAGTAATTTATAAGTAATGAAAATTGTATGTATATTTTAATTTGAGTAATTGATATTTTTAATTTAAAAATAGAGTTTAGTTAATATTATTATTATCGAGTTCAAAATCCGCCGATATCAGTAAATATCGGTACTTTTCAGTGAGCTTAACTTTGCTAATGCTTCATCGTATATCTTTTATCATTATGTTACTAATGTATATTAGTAACTCATATATATTATTACTTGTGTTTTAATATATCCAATTTTCATAATTATCCGTTTAAGATATTTATAACTTAAATCGCTGACTCAACAGCCTGAGGATGTGACACACTCCCCCTCCCTTGCCACCACATCATCATCACTTATTTCTCTTTCTCCCATTCATCAAATTAAGAAAAATAAAAGAGAGAAGGAACCGTGAGAGGAAAAGAAGGAACTTCATGGAAACATAAATCTTTCGGCTTCGATTTCTTGTGATCCGTAACTCCAATAAAAAAATCTAATCCAATAAAAGTAGTCATATCTTCCTCCTTTACATGTTGGTGTCATTTTTCCTTGGTAGAAGTTGACAAAGATTGGTGCGCAAAATTTAACTTCACACAACTGAACCGGTAAGTTCACTGGGTCGTCCAAGTAATACCTTAGGTGAGTGAGGGTTGAATCCCATGAGGATTGTTAGATTGAGCAAGCAATGGCTACCTTGTAAATCTTAGTCAGGTGATTAGAAAAGATGGTTGTTTGTTGAAAGCATAAATGACCAGTAAAAGAAATAAATATCAGATTGATGTAAGGAAAACCAGGATAATTATTTAGTTAAGGCTTCGGAGATGCTTATTCTTTCTGGACTAACTTTTCTTACAATCTACTTCAATAAGGAATGATTCATTCAATGGTAGCCGTAAGTGACTAACTCATGTCCTCTCAACAAGTTAATCTCTTCTAAGCCACAGCAGTCCACCATATCCGAGTAACTCATGTCCTTTCATCAAGTTGACTCATGGCTTCTCACTGTAGCCGAAGATGAAGCTCTAAGAAATCCACTCCCCTTCGCGATCCTACTCAAAACGTCACAGACAAGGTCGGATCTTCTAGATCAAAAAGTGCTGCTTCTCTGACTCTAGTCTTAGCGCCACAGAGACCTCATTGAGATTGAAGAACGAGAACACATAAGAGAATAGAATCAGACATATTTAAATAAAAACAGTAATATTTTTAATCCATGAGAATCAACAGAGCTCCTAACCCTAACTTAGGAGGTTTAGTTGCTCATAGCTTACAGAAAATAATTATGAATTCGAAAATAGGGTGGAAGAAGATGATAAAAGTCCTAAACATGATTGATCTTCTTCTATATATACTAATCTAATAACTAGAGATTACATAAATAAGATAGACAGGACTCTTGGTGCGAAAATCCAATTCTTGGGCCCACTTGGTGAGTGTTTGGGCTGAGTTTGGGGTGACTCCACGTGATGGGACTTCTCTTGGTGCGTTGGACGCTAGGCTTGCTCCCTTTTGGGCGTCCAAACGCCATCTTGGTCTTTCTGGGGCGTCCAAATGCCAGGTAGGGGGTTAGTAGGGCGTTCAACGCCCGTTTTGGGCTTTCATTTCCAAAGATAAGTATGGACCATTATACATTGCTGGAAAGCCCCCTAGATGTTAACTTTCCAACGCCGTTGAGAGTGTGTCAATTAGACCTTTGTAGATCCAAAAAAGCTCGTTCGAATGCACAGAGGTCAGAATCTGACAGCATCTGCAGCCCTTTCTCTGTCTTTGAATCATACTTTTCTAAAACTTTCCAGAATAACCCAAAAATCACCTAAAAACATAGAAAAAATACAAAAACTCAAAGTAGCATCCAAAAAGTGATTTTTGCACTAAAACCTACTAAAACTTGATAACAAAACATAACGAAAAATACTAAGAAAATAGTACTAAAAAGTGTATAAAATATCCGCTCATCAAAACACCAAACTTAAACTATTGCTTGTCCCCAAGCAACCAAAAACAAGATAGGATAGAGAAAAGAAGAATACAATAAGTCTCAGAGTTCTCAATGAAACTTAGCTCCAATTATTGGAATGGGGCTATTAGCTTCTTGATTTCTAAATAGGTTTGGCACCTCACTTTCCTTTGAAGCTTAAACGTATTGGTATCTCTTGGAACTAGAATCCAGATGATATTATTGATTCTCCTAGTTTAGCTTTTCTTGATTCTTGACCCACAGCTTCTTTTGGTGCTTTGCACCTTTTTTAGCCTAGCCGTGACCCTAACCGTTTTGTTTTCCAGTATTACCACCGGATACATAAACGCCACAGGCACTTAATTGGGTAAACCCAATTGGATTGTGATTAAGCTTTGCTAGAATCCCTAGACAGTGGTACCCAGATTTCTTAGGCGTACTCTTTCTTTTTTTCTTTTGCTTTGGATCACGACTTTAACTGCTCAGTCACAAGCTTTTCACTTGACACCTTCACACCACAAGCATATAGTTAGAAAAAGCAGCTCATTTGAACTTTTTAGGTCTAATTTTTGACCCTCCTAACCATTGATTCTCAAAGCCTTGGACCCTTGCTCTCCTTTTTCTTTCTTTTGAGCTTTTTGGATTTTCTTTTGCTTTTTCTACTTTTGCTTTTTGCTTTTACTTTTTCTTTCTTTCTTTTCTTTTTCTTTCTGCTTTTTGCTTTTTCTGCTGTTTCTTTTGCTTCAAGAATCAGTGTTTTGATTTTTCAGAGAGTCAATACCACTTCTCTAAATTCACTATTCTTCAAGAGCCAACATACTTAACTTCAATACCAAATGTGCACAGTTAATTCATACATTCAGAAAATCAATGCAACGCCACCACAAAAAAATATTTAGAGATAAGTCATGATATACTCAAAAATTATGCACTCACTACTTCTTAAAAAAATTTCATTTAAGCTTGATGAGGATACATTGGATATTTTATAACCAAAATAAAATACAAGTAAATAAAACTAGAAAAGACAAGACAGGTGATCATCAACTAAATTAGAAAACAATAGAATAAGAGAAAAATAAACATGTAGAAAAAGGGACTCAACAACCATAGTGCCGGCGGTTGCTGCTCCCTCGGGAGAATCCAACAGAGCGTTTCAGCTCCTCAATGTCACGCCTTTGCCTCCGCTGCTCCTTCATTAGTCTTCTCTGATCCTCTCTCATTTCATGGAGGATAGTGGCGTGCTCCCTGTGCTCCACCTTCAGCTGCTCCATATTCAAACTTAGCTCTCCTATTGAGGTTATTCAGTTGATCCCAGTAATCTCTAGGAGGAAAATACATCCCTTGAGGTATTTCAGGGATTTCTGGAGGAGGTGGTTGCACAGGCTCTTGCTATGGCTTATATGCAGATTCTCTTACATGCTCCATCCTTCTTTTTGTGATGGACTTGTCCTACTCAATGGGGATGTCTCCTTCTATGACAATTCCAGCTGAGTTGTATAAGTGACAAACAAGGTGGAGAAAAGCCAACCTTGCTAAGGTGGAAGGCTTGTCAGCTATCTTGTACAATTCTTGAGGTATCACCTCATGCACTTCCACCTCATCCCCAAGCATGATGTAATGAATCATGATGGCTCGGTCAATGGTCACTTCGCACCGGTTGCTAGTGGGAATGATAGAGAGTGCTGCTTTTTTTACTCTAGTCTTAGTGCCACAGAGACCTCAGTAACCCACGGTCAACGGGATTTCATGTCACGTATCCAAAGTTGCCCAGGTACTCTCTTGGAATCCGCAATGCATTCTCTAGCTTTAGTTCAATGCTATCCGGGTCAGGACTCGCATGGAACCCATGTAGAACAAGGATGAATGTCATGGTTCACCCCCAATTCATTGAGATTGAAGAACGAGAATGTATAAGAGAATAGAATCAGACATATTATTAATCCATAAAAATTAGCAGAGCTCCTAACCCTAACTTAGGAGGTTTAGTTGCTCATAGCTTACAGAAAATAATGATGAATTCAAAAATAAGATGAAAGAAGATGATAAAAGTCCTAAACATGAGTGATCTTCTTCTATATATACTAATCTAATAACTAGATATTACAGAAATAAGATAGACTGGACTCTTGGTGCAAAAATCCACTTCTTGAGCCCACTTGGTGAGTGTTTAGGCTGAGTTTGGGGTGACTCCACATGCTGGGATTCCTCTTGGGGCGTTGGACGCCAGGCTTGCTCCCTTTTGGGAATTCAAACGCCATCTTTGTCCTTCTGAGACGTCCAAATGCCAGGCAAGGGGTCAGTAGGGCGTTCAACGCCTGTTTTAGGCCTTCATTTCTAAAAATAAGTATAGAACATTATATATTGCTGGAAAGCCCTGGATGTTAGCTTTCCAATGCCATTGAGGGAGCGTCAATTGGACCTCTATAGATCTAGAAAATCTCGTTCGAATGCAAGGAGGTCAAAATCTAACAACATCTGCAGCCCTTTCTCTGTCTCTGAATCATACTTTTCTTAAACTTGCCAAAATCACCCAAAAATCACCTAAAAACATAGGAAAAACATAAAAACTCAAAGTAGCATCCAAAAAGTGATTTTTGCACTAAAATCTACTAAAACTTGATAAAATTTAACAAAATATAACCAAAAATACTAAGAAAATAGCACTAAAAAGTGTATAAATATCCGCTCATCAGTGACGTAGCTCCCCTTCCCCTTGAGTTCGGCCAATTGGAGTTCTAGGAGGCACAGACGATTTCTAACATTTTCTTCTTCAGCAACTCGATCAAAAAGCTTCTACGGAATTTTTGCTGTTGTGATTTCATACGGAGGTAAGGTTTGATAATTTTAAAATAATTAATTGTGAATTTGATAAGTTTATGTTGAATTTTTGTTGAATTATTGTTGTTTGCTTGAGATTTTGGTTTGGTTATGTATGAATAGCTAGATGGGATATTTTGATGATTTTGGGACTGTTGAGATGTGGTATTTTGAGATAAATTTGATGAGATTTGATGGCCGCGAGATTAAATTAAAAGCTGTGAAAAATCGGTAACTGTAAAACTCAAAAGCAGATTAAAATTTAAATGTGTATTTTGAAACAAAAATAAGAAGGGTTCGGTTCTTTATGAAGAAAAGAAAATAGCCATGAAGAATTATTTTTGGGGGATATAAATGTATTTTTATGAAAATATTGAGTTTAATATTATAATTATATAAGTTTTCGGGTATGTTGAGTAATAAATAAAATTTAGGGGTAAAATGAGAATTTTATAAAAGTTTAGGGTTATTTTTATAAATATGAAACAAAGAGTGAAGATTTAAATATAATTCTATAAAATATTGAAGAGTTCACGATTTAGAAAGTAGTTAATAAAAGTTTGAAAATAAGATTTTATAAAATAAATTTTAAGAAGATTATAAATGTTATTTTAAATATTTGTTTAAAATTATTCATTTACATTAGAATAAATTATTATTATAATTATTATTTATCAAGATATTATTTTATACGAATATTATTGTATGTATGATGAAAAATAAAACAGAGAATGGTAAATAGATAAGTTTTTCTAAAAGCTTTAGAAAGACAAATCTAAGCTAAGGATCTCATGATCATCTCTTTATAAAATATTAAGGGAAAGATGAGGGAAATTTTTTAAGATAGTTTGTGATGTTAAAAGTAAGAAATTAAGAGAATGATGAGAAAGAAAAGAAAAGAAAAGAAAAAAAAAAGAAAAGAAAAGAAAAGAAAAGGATTGAAGATCCTCTACCACAGGAGAGCAGAGAATGGAAAAGAAAAGAATATATTAGCTAAAGGAATCTCTGCCATAGGAGAGCAGAGAGTAAAGACTAAAAGAATCTAACGAACCTCTGCCACAAGAGAGCAGAGCAGAGCACAGGAAAGAAAAGAATGTATTAACTAAAGGGATATCTGCCACAAGAGAGCAGATGACAAAGATAAAAAGACTTTAAAAGACTGTCTGCCACATGAGAGCAGATGCAACCTTGTTTGGGACTTAGGGCCAAATATATAGCGGGGACGCCCATACACTGTGAACTATTTTCCAATTGTAAGCATATTACAACATGTTTAAAAGTCACACTGTATGCGGCCTAGCTGTAAGACTTATATGCACACTGTATGTATCTAGAAAGCCATATCCGAGACTTGTGCGCTGGTAATGTCGGGAGCGGGTAGGCAAATGACACATGAGCTCATGGCCTGCATAGGATAGACATGCATCATACTTGTTTGCGTATACTTCTCTGCGATATATGTTTCTGTGATTGTGTGTTTGTGTATGCTTCTTGACTTGTGATTTTCTCTATATCTCTGGTTTGTTAAAGTTGTTTGTATTATAAGGTTTGTTGCTATTGGCCATCTGTTGAAGATTGTAAGTATTCTATACACCCCAACCCTACTAAGAACTCCCCAGTTCTTATCCCCTATTTTTACCCCTTTCAGCTACAGGTGCGAAGGTTTAGTGCAGAGCTACTGGAGCATAGAAGAGTATGTTTACAAGTTGAGTTGTTAGAATTTATTTTTCCCTCGCCTTGTTAGTTAGAGTTTTATTCAGAGGAGTAGGTTTTGTATGTGTTACTATAATGTATTATTAACATTAAATATGTGAAAATATATTATTTGTTCTTGTTAGAAAAGTTTTAAGTGTTTAATGAAAATTGACGGGTGCGAAAATTTGGCCAATTAAGAAATCAATATAGGAAATACGTTGCGAGTATAGCTCTTAACCAGCAAAAATCCGCCTCATCAATCTAGAAAGGTTGTCACAAAAATTTAGAATAAAAATACTGGGAGTATGAGTCCCAGGTCGTCTCCCAACGAGTTGACAAAGGGGTGCTAATTTATTAATCAGGAGTTTTCTGGGAAATTTTGAGTTTGGGCAATGGGCACAAGCATATGATTGTAAATTAAAGCAATGAAAGTTAAAAGGGATTTATATTATTCTAAATAAAAGGCCTTGATTGGGGGAATGATTAATTGGAAGTTCTATCCTTGTTGGAATTTTCTCAAGTGTAGTATAAAGAGGTTGTTATTTTCACTTAGTTAACCCTTACTAAATAAAGGAAAGTCAAGTGATTGAGCTAACTCTTATTCGCAAATCCTATTCCTCTCCCTTGGGAAGGTCTAGCATTAGTAAATACAGAATTATCCAACAACTTCCAATTTAACTAATCACATGAGCATTCCAACTCAAGTGTCTCCTTTTAATCAACCCCCATGTCAAGTTGAGAATCTACTCCATTGACATGAGAATTACTTGCATAGAATTAAATAAGGAATAAAAGGAAGACATGATAGACAATAACTACAATTCAATTAAAAGTAAAATTAATCCTTTGCATTAATAAATTCTAAAAATAATCCAATTGTAACTCTAAACAAGAATTAAGAATATGGAATAATAAAAGAGTAAGAAAACAAACTAGAATAGTATCTTCAACGGAGGTGATGTCTCTTCAATATCCAAGGCAAAAGCATAAAACTAAGAATATGTGAATGTAAAAGAAAACCTAGAGGAAGAGTAGTTTTTCTCTAGATTCCGATCTAAAAAATTAAAACTATGCTAATGAGAATGTGTATTGAGTCTCTGCATGTTCCTTGGGTCAAAACTCGGCCCGAAATCGCCCCTAGCATTTTCTGTTATTTCTACAGATCGTGCATGTCATGCGTACGCGTCAGTCACGCGCACGCATCTTCGTGCAAACTCCAATCCACGCGTACGGCACGCGCACGCGTCGTTGCAAATTTTTCCATATCGCGCGCTCGCGTGAGCCATGCGTGCGCGTCGATGCTCACTGGTTACCTCCTTGGTTTCTTGTGTTCCTTCCATTTTTGCAAGCTTCCTCTCCATTCTCTAAGCCATTCCTGCCCTATAAAGCCTGAAACACTTAACACACGGATCACTGCATCGAATGGTATAAAGGAGAATTAAAATACACAGATTAAAGATTTCTAAGAAGCAAGTTTTCAACCATAGAAAAAAACTAGGAAGAAATTGTAAAATCATGCAAATCATATGAATAAGTGGGTAAGGACTTGATAAAAACCACTCAAATGAGCACAAGATAAACCTCCACACACTTAAATATTAGCATGTCCTCATGCTTAGCTCAAGGAGATAAAATAAATGGGTAGGGAAAAGTAAGACTCATGTAATGTAATGCAACCTATGTATGAATGCAACTACATGCTAAGATGTTTCTATCTACTTGGTTAAAAGTAAATAAGTTCTTCAAGACAAACATAAATCAAATTCCACTAATTCAAATCATACAGTAAGGACAAGTAAACTTGTAAGAAGATAGCTCATGAAAGCAGGGAACATAGAATCAAGCATTAAACCCTCACTGATGGTGTATATGCACTCTAGTCACTCAATTGTATAGGGTAATCACTCTACTCTTCTCTAATCATGCTTTCTAAACCTTGTTCTTCACCTAACCAATGAACAAGTATTTAATGTACTAATGCAAACATCATGAGGTTTTTTCAAGGTTGTAATGGGGCTAAGGCAAGGGTGAGGATATATGTATGGCTAAGTGAGCTATAAATTGAATAATTGAATAGCCTAAGCTCTCACCTATACACACACACTCTATATAACTTCTAAATTCATGCCTATCTACCCAAAAATTCCCACTTTTGCATTACATACTCATGCATCAACCCTTCTTTTAATTTGTATCACCTATGCATTGATCTTTTTCTTAACTTAACATTGGGGTAATTTTGTCCCCTTATTAATTTATTTATTTATTTAATTGAATATTTTTGGTTTTTTTTTTGTTTTTTTTGTTTTTTTTGGTTTTTTTTTTAGAAAAAAAACATAATTTATCAATGCACATGGATTTTTAATTTTTTCTGGTCTCACATGAGTCGGTACCCAAATTCCCAATATTTTATCAAAGTAAAAACATAACACATTCCCTTATTAACCCATGTTCCCACAGTTTTCCCACACTTAGTTGATACACAATCTCTATCTTAAGCTAACCAAAGATTCAATTGGGATATTTAATTATTTTTCCGCTTAAGGCTAGTGATTTGGTAAATTATAGAATAAATGGGGATTAAAAGGTTCAAAGTGGCTAACAAGAGTAATTTAAAGGGTAGGCTATTTGGGATAAGTGAGCCAATAGAACAATGGCCTCATTCATATGCATGCATATAACACATTAAATATTGGACATATAGACTGGAACAAAATATAGATTACAATCATAGAGAAGAAAAACACACAAGAATAAAATATTATGGTTAAATAATGTAACCATGTAATTAATGCTCAAGTCTCACAGGTTGTGTGTTCTAGCTTTAAAATCATGTTCCAAATTACAATATTCAAACAAGTTTTAACACAAAAGTTTTGATTTAAATTAGTGAAAATTTTCAAAAATAGGGTCTTAAAAAGAAACTTATTATTTTTCAACCAAATAGAACATGCATGCAAACACCTATTACTATGCAAACTATCCTATCCTAACAAAAGAAAAATAACTTATTGGTGCTAAGAAAGAGCAGTTACCTCCGGAAGTTAGGTACTGACCGACCTCCCCACACTTAAAGCTTGGCACCGTCCTTGGTACCATTAGTCAAGAACAAAGGTGGGCTGGTAGCAGCATCTCCACAGTCGGGATTGTCATGGCTCCCTGTGCTGGTAGATGAAGTGGAGTCCAGAGTATCTGGTTCTTCTTCAAGTGGGTGGTTGCCAACAATCAGCTCCTTGAGGTATGTAAATTGGTGCTTGTTACGGCGCTCCATTCGCTTTGCATGCCAGTCAAGCCGGTCTAACCTCTGAAGTATCTGAAGGAGCAGTTGATTTGTTGAAGGTGCTTGTGATGTGGAAGGAGAAGGAGTATCTCCGGCCGGTTCTGCAACCCGACTGATAGTGGCTGCTGGAGGTCTGATGTACTTCCCATTGGGGACAATCTGATCATCCCACAGAAGTATGGTCTTGGTGTCTCCAGCTCTGTAGGAGACTGATGAGCGGATAATTTATACGCTTTTTGGCATTATTTTTAGGTAGTTTTTAGTATATTTTATTCACTTTTTATTATATTTTTATTAGTTTTTATTCAAAAATCACATTTCTAGGCTTCACTATGAGTTTGTGTGTTTTTCTGTAATTTCAGATATTTTCTGGCTGAAATTGAGGGACCTGAGCAAAAATCTGATTTAGAGGCTGAAAAAGGACTGCAGATGCTGTTGGATTCTGACCTCCCTGCACTCGAAATGGATTTTATGGAGCTACAGAAGCCCAATTGGTGCGCTCTCAATTGCGTTGGAAATTAGACAACCTGGGCTTTCCATCAATATATAATAGTCCATACTTTACCTGAGTTGAGATCACGCAAACTGGCGTTTAACGCCAACTTTCTACCCTATTCTGGCGTTAAACGCCAGAACTGGCATAAAAACTGGAGTTAAACGCCAAAAACAGGCAGCAACTTGGTGTTTAACTCCAAGAAAAGTCTCTACACATGGAAGCTTCAATGCTCAGCCCAAGCACACACCAAGTGGGCCCCGAAAGTGGATTTTTGCACTATCTATCTTAGTTTACCCATTTTTTGTAAACTGATGCACGGAAAACTTGTCTCTCAACAAATTTCCCTTCGGCAAGTGTACCGAATTGTCATCAAGTAAAACTCACAATAGAGTGAGGTCGAATCCCACAGAGATTAACGGATTAAGCAATCAATGGTTAATTGATTATCCTAGTTAGACGATTCAGATTTGGATGATGAGCAACAAGAAAATGTAAATTGACAGAAAAGTAAAGAAAGCAATAAAGTGCAGAAAAGTAAAATGGCAAGAAAAGTAAATGTAAGAATTAAAAATAAAATGAACATTGGGATCAAGAGATATTGCAATCCTCCGGATCAAGTTCATTTTCATCTCTTCCTCAATCAATGCACTCATTGATCTCCTTGGCAATCTTAATTGATTGAATTATAATTTCTTGCAATTCAATCTCTCAAATCTTGATCAATAGCCAATTCCTTGGTCAATTGCTCATGAGAAGAGATGAAGTGTGGTCACTGATTATACCACATGCATTTCCCAAACCAGGTATTGAGAGGATTATAGTCACATATCCATCCAAACCCAATTTGGTCCAACATGAGAAAGTATTTCTAGCTTGATCTCTTCATTCCTCTTTCAAGGTTCAAAAGAGATCCAAGTCTGAATAGCTCCTTTTCCAAGATAAATATCCAATTGGATGAAGATCGAAAGCTTTCAAGTAAAATCAAGAGAAAAGAAAGAAGAAGAAGAATAAGAACTACACTTAATCCATTGAATCACAATAGAGCTCTCTAACCCAATGAAAAGAGTTAGTTGATCATTGCTCTACCAAAATAGAAAAGAAAGAAAGTGCAAAAAAGTAAAGATGAAGATTGAAATTGAAAATAAAACTTCAAAATTCATAAATGAAAAGTACAAAGAAAGAAAAGGAAAAGTGTGTGAGGGAAGGGAGTCCGAAGACCCCTCTTCCATCCCTCAATTCCCCCAATTTCCAGACTTCCTGAGTATCCAGCTTGTTTTCAATTAAAAGACTAAGGCCTTTATATAGGCTCTCCTAAATTACAAAATGAAATGAAAAGCAAATTACAATTAAATGAAAATTCTTATTCTAGATGCTTCTTGTGGCCTTGATTGGTTGACAATTGTGGGCCTGCTTGCTTGAGCTTGGAAGTGGACTTGAGAGAGAAGTGAGTTAAGTTGAGGTCCAGTTACTAAAGTTAGTGCTAAAGTTAGCCACACTAACGCTACAAGTGTGGCGTTAGTGCTGAAGTTATTGTGGCTAACGTTGCACTTGCTGCCCAGTTGGTGTTTTTGGGGCTTAAAAGATGCCTCTTGTTTGTGCTTAAATTTCATGCCCACTATAGAGTATTATATATCGTTGAAAAGCTCTAAATGTCAGATTTCTAACACAACTGGAATCATCTCAATTGGACCTCTGTAGCTCAAGTTATGTTCCTTTGAAGTGGACATGGTCGCTGGCATATATGCCAACGTTACTGGAAATGTTGATTGCCAATAAAGCTAGCGATTTCCCATTTCTGAGGCTCAAACTTAGTATTCACCCCATACTATTATATATTGTTGGAAAGCCCTGGATGTCTACTTTCCAATGTTTTTGGAAGCGCATCATTTGGAGCTCTACAACTCGAGTTATACTTCTTGGAAGGTGAAGAGGTCAGTTGGCCTAAATACAGGCTGATACCATGTTCATTATTGCACTTTCGGGGCAGGTTTTCTCCCTCAAATTTAGTGTCAACCATGTAGTGCCATATATGCTTGGAAAGCTCTGGAATCCTACTTTCCAATGCCACTGGAATCACCTCATTTGGAGCTTTGTGGCTCAAGTTATGCATGTTTAAAGAAGGCATGGTCAGGCTGCCAGGTGGGACTTTTGCCCACGTTAACTATCACGTTAACTAAGTTAACGTGGGAGTTAACGTGGCTTATTGGGGGCTTGTGAGTTCACTCCAACGTTAGTGAGAATGTTTGGTGTCACTAACGTTGTCGATCACCACCTTTCTCCACATTAGCTTCCACGTTAACTAAGTTAACGTGGGAGTTAACGTGGCTTTGTTATAACTTGGGCCAACGTTAGTGACAATATTGAATGTCACTAACGTTGGCTTTCCCCCTTTCTTCTTAACGTTAGAGGCCACGTTAACTAAGTTAACGTGGCAACTAACGTGCCCACTTATGACCTTGGTCCAACGTTAGTGATAATGTTAAGTGTCACTAACGTTGGCTCCATTTCCTTTCTTCAAAGTTAATGCCACTAACTTTTCCCACTAACGTTGGGGCTTTCCTTCCTTTCACGTTAGTGCCTACGTTAGTGTAACTAACGTGGCTCTTCTCTTCTTCTTTTGGCCTGAAATCAATCAAACAAAGTGCATCAAAGTCTTGCTCTTAATCATGGATCATGCATCATCCAATTTATCATATAATTCATGCAAAATCCTGATGAAATCATGTAAAATGCACAATGTATGCTTGAATTAAGATGTAAGTGAATATCCACCCAAAACTAGCTTATTTCCTAAGAAAATGCATGAAACTACCTTAAAAACAGTAAAAAAAAGGTCAGTGAAACTGGCCAAGATGCCCTAGCATCACAACACCAAACTTAAAGCTTGCTTGTCCCTAAGCAAGTACTGGAACAAGAGAATGATGAATGGAATGCCAAGAGAAATGAGTCATTCTTGTGGAAGTCATGTCCCTGGTTTTATGGTAGTTTCATGCATAGCAACTTAGGTTCATTCCTGGCTTTCAGACCTTTATCATGTCCTAGAATACTCACTGTGATTGCATCCCATGAGACTTTTATTCATTGATCCTTTTGTTGTCATTTCAGGGCTTATTTGTGTTCTTTAAGCTAAGTGCTCTGTAAGGGGGCAACTCTTTAAAATAAGCTTTCAGCCAACACTCCCGAACCAGTTGGTTCAAGGTGCTAGGTGTTGAAGCACCCCTAAGGACTTACTTGCTCAAGTCTCTCCCCCATACATACACACCACAGGCATATGGTTTATTTATTTTCTTTTCTTGAGACCTTGGTGTCCAGCACCTCTTTGGGTTACTAAATGCTCTGTAGTGAGGGTTACTCTTGATAGTGAACTTTCAGCTGATAATCCCGGGTTAGTTACCCCAAGTTACCAAGTGATAAAGCACCCCAAAGAGCTTATTCATCCAAGTAGATCCCTCACATAGGAACACCACAGACACATGCTTCAAGATTAAAACCATTGGTGCCTAGCCTTATTGCTTACTTTTTTTCTTTTATTCTTCCACTTTCATTGTTCTTTCCCTCTTTCTTATTAGGATCTTCTTATTTAGCTAGTCTCATGGGGTGTGTCTCAAGCATAGTATTCATGACAGATAGTTGTCTTCCCACCCTTGTGGTTGAACCAACTTAGCTAACTTATGACCACACCACAAACTCATGAACTCATTCCATAGTATGAACTCTACTCTGGTCTTTTAAAAACACTCATTCTCCTTTCATTTGATTCAAAAGGACAAGCATACAAGTAAGTAAGGAGATGATGCAGTAATGACATTCAAACTAGCAAACACAGCCCTAATCAACAAAAAGCTTAAAAGATAGAATTGACATGCTTATTCACAGGGAGAAATCACACATGCATACAAAGAAAATAGAAGACAATCATGCAAATTAAAGTGCTGGAAATAAGTAAGAGGAGTAAGGAACTTTACCACCTTGTATTTTATCTTCATTGTTGTTGCCATTTTCCTCCTATTCTTCCCCTTCCCACACCAGACATAGAATGATTGCTTATACTCAAGCAACAATTAAAACAGTGGTGACGGGGTTTATGATGGATCATGAATGTCTTAAAATAAAGTGTGAGTATGCATGTGTTTCAGTAAGCAAGATTATGGATCACAACAAAAACACAAGAAGTAAAACAGAGACAATGTGATTGCATTAATAAGTGGTGTTGGCATGGTACTTTGCATGAAAGTTAAGTGGCAACACCAAACTTAGTGTGCCACTGTCAATCCAGAATGTTGCAAGTACCTAGTGAAGATTGAAAATTAAATTGTTGCATGGCAATACCAAACTTAGAGTGCAATCATATGCTAAATTATTGAAATTAAACTAAGCAAAGCAAGAAAATGTTACCTACGGTTGGGTTGCCTCCCAACAAGCGCTCTTTTAATGTCATTAGCTTGACATGTTGTTCATGACTTTCTTCCTCTTCTTCCAGTTTGTTAAGAGGAATGACCTCAAGAGGAAAGAGGAGCCAGTTAATGCCCCTTGTTTTGAGTGCCTCTCCCCAGCAAGCCTTCTTCTGTTGTAAGCTTGAGTAAACTTGCTTGTTGGGGTGGGGGTGGGATGGCTTTTGGTTGACCTTTTCTTCTTCATGAATATTGTCCTTCTTTTCTTGGTCACCATCCTATTGTTAGTGTTCATGTTGATTGCCTTTACCACCTTGATTTCAGGATTTGGGTATTGTATGATGGGTGGAGCATCCTCTTCATCAAGAACTTCTTGAATTGGTGGTTCAATGAACTCACCCTCTATGCAACTCTCTGTTTCATTGGAGTGTGGGTTCCCTTGATTGACTTCCTCATTTGTTCTTGACCTTTGAATGAACTCCTCTGTTTCTGGAGAGAGTGAAGTGGTCTCTCTTTGTGCTCTCAGCTCTTCAATGAATTGTTCTTCAGAATAGAGTTGTGCATTCTGTCTCAATTTTTCTTCATGGTCCCTTCTTGCTATTTTCTCCTCTTCATTTGTCTTTATTATTTCTTCAAGGAGGAGCTCTATCCTAACGAGTCTCTCTTCTTCTCTACTTCTTTTGAGCTCTTCCATGAAGAGTTCCATCCTAGCAAGTCTATCTAAAGGTGGTTGGGTAGGTTGTAATGGTTGGGCGGGGTTGGTTTGTGAATCGAATTGGTTGTTTTGTGGTTGTGTGTTCTAAAAGTGGTATGACTCTTGTGGGTAGTGGATTGAGTTTTGTGGATGGTGAAATGAATTGTATGGATTTTGGATAGACTTTTGTGCTGAGGCATACTCAAATGATGAAGGATTTAGGCATGTGAAACTTGGAGGTGAGGTTGTATAATTGAGAGGTGATGGCTCTTGATGAATGGGGTATGAATGAGTGAAATCTCTTTGACTTTGATCTTCCCAGCCACAACTTGAGTAGTGATCAAAGTCATCAAAATATGGACCATTTTGTGACCCTGGGAAGCACCCCATTTCATGTTCTTAATACTCCCACCCACCATGAGCATAGTAAAGTGAATCATTCTGTGGTGGTGGAGAGTTTTCCATGAAATTTGATTGACTAGAATATGATGGATGCTCCTTTCTTTCCTGCAGAAAGCTCTGTCTCAAACAATAATCACCAAAAGAAATTGGAATCTCCATTGTCACAGATGAGGAAATTTCCAGTGAGGCAATATCACAAACAATTAGTTAGCAAAAGAAAATAAAGAAATAAAAGAAAACAAAGACAAAAGAAAAGTGTCTAATCTAGTAAATCAATCAACCGGTAGTTTGTTAATCACAATTAATCCCCGGCAACGGCGCCATAAACTTGATGCACGGAAAACTTGTCTCTCAACAAATTTCCCTTCGGCAAGTGTACCGAATTGTCGTCAAGTAAAACTCACAATAGAGTGAGGTCGAATCCCACAGAGATTAATGGATTAAGCAATCAATGGTTAATTGATTATCCTAGTTAGACGATTCAGATTTGGATGATGAGCAACAAGGAAATGTAAATTGACAGAAAAGTAAAGAAAGCAATAAAGTGCAGAAAAGTAAAATGGCAAGAAAAGTAAATGCAAGAACTAAAAATAAAATGAACATTAGGATCAAGAGATATTGCAATCCTCCGGATCAAGTTCATTTTCATCTCTTCCTCAATCAATGCACTCATTGATCTCCTTGGCAATCTTAATTGATTGAATTACAATTTCTTGCAATTCAATCTCTCAAATCTTGATCAATAGCCAATTCCTTGGTCAATTGCTCATGAGAAGAGATGAAGTGTGGTCACTGATTATACCACATGCATTTCCCAAACCAGGTATTGAGAGGATTATAGTCACATATCCATCCAAACCCAATTTGGTCCAGCATGAGAAAGTATTTCTAGCTTGATCTCTTCATTCCTCTTTCAAGGTTCAAAAGAGATCCAAGTCTGAATAGCTCCTTTTCCAAGATAACTATCCAATTGGATGAAGATCGAAAGCTTTCAAGTAAAATCAAGAGAAAAGAAAGAAGAAGAAGAATAAGAACTACACTTAATCCATTGAATCACAATAGAGCTCTCTAACCCAATGAAAAGAGTTAGTTGATCATTGCTCTACCAAAATAGAAAAGAAAGAAAGTGCAGAAAAGTAAAGATGAAGATTGAAATTGAAAATAAAACTTCAAAATTCATAAATGAAAAGTACAAAGAAAGAAAAGGAAAAGTGTGTGAGGGAAGGGAGTCCGAAGACCCCTCTTCCATCCCTCAATTCCCTCAATTTCCAGACTTCCTGAGTATCCAGCTTGTTTTCAATTAAAAGACTAAGGCCTTTATATAGGCTCTCCTAAATTACAAAATGAAATGAAAAGCAAATTACAATTAAATGAAAATTCCTATTCTAGATGCTTCTTGTGGCCTTGATTGGTTGACAATTGTGGGCCTGCTTGCTTGAGCTTGGAAGTAGACTTGAGAGAGAAGTGAGTTAAGTTGAGGTCCAGGTACTAAAGTTAGTGCTAAAGTTAGCCACACTAACGCTACAAGTGTGGCGTTAGTGCTGAAGTTATTGTGGCTAACGTTGCACTTGCTGCCCAGTTGGTGTTTTTGGGGCTTAAAAGATGCCTCTTGTTTGTGTTTAAATTTCATGCCCACTATAGAGTATTATATATCGTTGGAAAGCTCTGAATGTCAGATTTCTAACACAACTGGAATCACCTCAATTGGACCTCTGTAGCTCAAGTTATGTTCCTTTGAAGTGGACATGGTCGCTGGCATATATGCCAACGTTACTGGAAATGTTGATTGCCAATAAAGCTAGCGATTTCTCGTTTCTGAGGCTCAAACTTAGTGTCCACCTCATACTATTATATATTGTTAGAAAGCCCTGGATGTCTACTTTCCAATGTTTTTTGAAGCGCATCATTTGGAGCTCTACAACTCGAGTTATACTTCTTGGAAGGTGAAGAGGTCAGTTGGAGCTCTACGGCATGAGTCTCTAAACTCCATGGTTGGGGGTGAGGAGCTCTGCTGTGTCTCGATGAATTAATGCAATTACTACTGTTTTCCATTCAATCACGCTTGTTTCTATTCTAAGATATTCACTCGCACTTCAACCTGATGAATGTGATGATCCGTGACACTCATCATCATTCTCATCTATGAACGCGTGCCTGACTACCAACTCCGTTCCATCTGCAATAGCTTGAGTGCATATCTCTTGGGTTTCTAATCTAAGATTAGAACCTTCGTGGTATAGGCTAGAATTATTGGCGGCCATTCTTGAGATCCGAAAAGTCTAAACCTTGTCTGTGGTATTCCGAGTAGGATCTGGGATGGGATGATTGTGACGAGCTTCAAACTCGTGAGTGTTGGGCGTAGTGACAGACGCAAAAGTATCAATTGGATTCTATTCCAATATGAGCGAGAACCGACAGATGATTAGCCGTGCGGTGACAGTGCATTTGGACCATTTTCACTGAGAGGACTGATGGTAGCCATTGACAACGGTGATCCACAAACATACAGCTTGCCATGGAAGGAGCCTTGCGTGCATGAAGAAGAAGACAGTAGGAAAGCAGAGATTCAGAAGATAGAACATCTCCAAAACGTCAACCTGTTCTCCATTACTGCATAACAAGTATTTATTCCATGTTATTTTACTTTTTACAATTAAAACTAAGAATCATTACTGATATCCTGACTAAGAATTACAAGATAACCATAACTTGCTTCAAGCCGACAATCTCCGTGGGATCGACCCTTACTCACGTAAGGTATTACTTGGATGACACAGTGCACTTGCTGGTTAGTTGTGCAGAATTGCAAAAGTGTGATTGTGATTTCGTGCACCAAGTTTTTGGCACCGTTGTCGGGAATTGTTCGAGTTTGGACAACTGGCGGTTTATTTTGTTGCTTAGATTAGGAAAATTTGTCTTTTTAGTTTAAAGTCACTAACATTGAGTCATCTATTATTGTTTTGGGTAAAAATTTTAAAATCCTTATTTTATTTTTCTAAACTATTTTCGAAATTTAAAAAAAAAACTAATAACTTCATAATTTAGTCTTCTGTTTGAGTTTAGTTTTATGTTTTAAGTTTGGTGTCAATTGCATGAATTTATTTTCCTTTCAATTTTTTTTCGTATTATATGTTCTTAGTTCTTTATTGATCTTTAAATTGTTCTTGGTAATCCTCCTTATTTGATCTTTAAAATTTCTTATTTGGTGTTTGTTGCTGTTTATCTTATACATTTTCGAATTATTAGTGTCCAAAATATAAAAATTTTTAAGTTTGGTGTCCTCTGTATTTCTATTTTCTTAAAAATTTTTAAAATTTATTCTTGGTGTTCATCTTGATCTTCAAAGTGTTCTTGGTGTTCATCTTGACATTCAAAGTTTTCCTGTTTGCTTTCTTAGTTTTGATCTAAAAATTCTAAGTTTGGTGTCATTTTATTGTTTTTCTCTTTCCTCATTAAATTCAAAAATATCTTTTCTATTTATTTAATTGAATTTTCGAAAATTTCATTTAGAAATTCAGATTTCTATTTTAAAATTTTTTTTATTATTTTATCTTATCTTAGTTTTAAAATTTCAAAATTCAAAATCTTTTTCAAAAATCATATCTTTTTTTTCAAAATCTTATCTAATTTTATTTCAATCTTCAAATTTTAAACTCATATCCAAAATTTTTCAAATCTTTTTAATTCATCAGCCATTTTAGCATTCGAATTTTTTTTATTTATTTTAATCTACTTTATTTTATTTTATTTTATTTTTGAAGCTTATTTTTCTAGTTCCCAATTATTTTATTTTCTTCTCTTTTGAATTCGATTAGCATTAAATAAATAAAATAAAAACAAAAATATTTTGATTATTCTTATACTTTATTTCTATTTTACAATCTACAACATCTCCCTTTCTCCATCATGGATCTAAGTGGAAATGAACAGTCCAGAAGGACTCTGGGGTCATATGCTAACCCCATTACTGCTGCATACGGGAGTAGTATCTGTATACCCCCCATCGGAGCAAGCAGTTTTGAGCTAAATCCTCAGCTCATTATCATGGTGCAGCAAAATTGCCAGTATTCCGATCTTCCACAGGAAGAACCTACTGAGTTTCTAGCACAGTTTTTACAAATTACTGACACAGTATGTGATAAAGAAGTGGATCAGGATGTATACAGACTATTACTGTTTTCATTTGCTGTAAAAGATCAAGCTAAGAGGTGGTTAAATAACCAACCCACAGCAAGCATAAGAACATGGAAACAGTTATCAGACAAATTCCTGAATCAATATTACCCTCCAAAAAGGATGACACAGCTAAGGCTGGACATCCAAGGCTTTAAACAATAGGATGATGAATCCCTTTATAATGCCTGGGAGAGGTACAGAGGGATGCTAAGGAAATGCCCCTCTGAAATATTTTCAGAGTGGGTACAGTTAGACATCTTCTACTATGGGCTTACAGAAAAAGCTCAAATATCTCTAGATCACTCAGCTGGTGGATCTATACATATGAGAAAGACAATTGAAGAGGCTCAAGAGCTTATTGATACAGTTGCTAGAAATCAGCATCTGTACTTAAGCAGTGAGTCCTCCCTGAAAGAAGAGGCTAAAGCAGTATCCACTGAACTTAGTCCTCAAGAACAAGTTTCTGAACTCAATCAGCAATTGCTTTTTATAACAAAACAGTTAGCAGAATTTAAAGAGATGCTACAAGACACTGAAAAGGCTAACAAGAATATGGAAGCACAATTGAATCAGACAATACAGCAGTTATCTAAACAGATAACAGAAGAGTGCCAAGCTGTTCATTTAAGGAGTGAGAAGACAGTGAATGTTTCAACTCAAGGCAGCAGAAAGCCAAGAAAGGAACAGCTGACAGAGGATGACCAAACCACTGCCCAAAATCCCTCTGAGGACAGTAAGAGCCCAGAGAGGAAGGATTCTGGCGTTCAAACGCCAGAAAAGGGTAAGAAATTGGTGTTGAACGCCCAGTGGATAGCCAAGTCTGGCGTCCAAACGCCAGAAAAGGGTGGCAATCTGGCGTTAAACGCTCATACAGCACCCAATTCTGGCGTTCAAACGCCAATGGGGGATCAGACATCTGAAAGTGCTGATAACAACCCCCTTAGGCAAGCCTCTCCAACCACTTCTGTAGGAAGTAAACCTGCAGCAACTACGATTGAAGAATATAAAGCCAAGATGCCTTATCCTCAGAGACTCCACCAAGTAGAACAGGATAAACAATTTGCCCGCTTTGAAGACTATCTCAGGACTCTTGAAATAAAGATTCCATTTGCAGAGGCACTTGAGCAAATACCCTCTTATGCTAAGTTCATGAAAGAGATCTTAAGTCATAAGAAGGATTGGAGGAAAACTGAAAAAGTCTTCCTCACTGAAGAGTGCAGTGCAGTCATTTTAAAGAGCTTACCAGAAAAGCTTAAGGATCCTGGGAGCTTTATGATACCATGCACATTAGAGGGTACTTGTACCAAGACAGCTCTATGTGATCTTGGGGCAAGTATCAACGTAATCCCTGCATCCACTATCAGAAAGTTTAGCTTGACTAAAGAGGTCAAACCAACTCGTATCTGTCTTCAACTTGCTGATGGCTCCATTAAATACCCATCAGGCATAATTGAGGATATGATTGTCAAGGTTGGGCCATTTGCCTTCCCTACTGACTCTGTAGTGCTGGAAATGGAGGAGCACAAGAGTGCAACTCTCATTCTAACTACAAGAAAAAGGCGTAGTTGTAACAAAAAAATTGTTACAAAACATCGAAATTCTGAAACAAAAGTTTTTTGTAACAAAAAAAGGGGCCATTGCAATAAGTCCCGTTACAAAAAGTTTTTGTAACAAAAAATGGAACTGTTACAATTCAATACGATATTTTGTAACAATTTTTTCTGATACAAAAAACCAGAAGCCGTTACAAAAGTGGTAACAAATTTTGATCTTGAAGGTATTTTTCGTGACAGTATATTTTTTTTTCTATCAAAAAATTTTGTTACAAAATGTAACATGATTTTGTAACATTTTTTTTCTTTAGTTACAAAAGCAAATTAATTATTTTGTAACAACTTTTTTTTATTACAAATTACATGCATAATTTAATAAATTATTTTTTAAATTAACTAATATATTAACGATTTTAATAAGCAAGTTTACATGTATATAATATTCAAAAACATACATAAGTCAAACAAGATCCTTTTAGCTAAAATTGTTTTGAAACAAAATAACATTAGTGAGTACATTGATTAGTTCAACCAAAACATAAAAGTTCTAACATAAAAGTTCAACCAAAACATAAAAGTTCTAACATAGATTAGTGTCTCTATGCATCAAAACATTCTTGAGCCCTCAAGGTAGCATATAGTCACCATTTCAGCACTCCTGTAAATAAGAAAAACCGAAACAAAAAAGTTAGAAACAAGATATAACACTAATTATAATTTTTCCATTAAGTTTTATCCAAAATGTTTAGAAAAATTTCGGCAGAACCTCCCCTAAAACTTGGATATTTCCACCGTCTACGGTTCCAACAAACACAACCAATTCACAACTTATGTCTCAGCCAATACCCAACCAAATTTATCAAACCAAATAATAGGATATTTGTCATTTTTCAACCATGACACAAGTAAAATGTGATAAATAGATCCATATACAAATTAAAGTATACTAATATAAAATGGGAATCATCTACGAAAATGTATTAAAACCATAAGTAATTTTAGGAGTACCTTTAGGGTCTAGTTTGTTTCATTGTCAAAGCGCGCTATGAGAGAGTTCACAATAGCTTGTTGAGCTTCCAATTGAGCTTTCATTTGAGCTAATTCTTCCTCTTGCCGTGTTCGTTGCTCTTCAAATTTTTCTTTGAGCACATCTATTTCCTTTGTTAGCTCCTCACGGTCTTGCATTGCCTCTTGAAGTTGTGCTTGAATCCTTAACTTAGACTTTGGAGCCTTTATGCCATAACTTGCACCACTTTTATCACCTCTCACAAGTAGAAAAGCTTCATTTGGAGTGAGAGGATTTTCCAAATCATAGGATTCATCGACCATACAGCTAATATCATCCTACACAATCCAATTTGTGATTTGAAAATGAAGATAAAATTTAACTTCCATGCAACAGAAAAAGGAAAAGGTTAGTAATGTTACATCAATTTGTTTAGCTTTTTCATTGACCCATTCTCCATTATTCTTTTAATGAGTAATTTGCCACAATTCTTGAATGTCAGGCTCAACACCGGTTCTAGGATGGCGCTGCAAATTTTTTGGAAGTTTAAAATATAACATGAAGTTAAGTGCAAACGTGACATAGCAAAAAATATAAGACCAACTTAAAACTTTAAGACTATTTACCCGATCACGTCTAACAACTTGAAATGTCCTTCGACCAACAATATGTGGTACAACATGATGCTTTCTATTATCTTTGTTTCTTAAACTTTTTTCCTATAGAAGACCAAACTCACAAAAGACAAAAAGAGGTAAGGTATAATTATTTGCATTGACCTAAAATAGCAAAACAACTTAAGAACACCTCAATGGTTGTCACAATGAAAAATTCAAACCTGAAAAGAAGGACTTCCAAAGTAGGACACCAAAATCTCCCATGTCTCCGGTAGAATATTGTTTGGTGGATTTTGAAGGCGCTCCTCATCAGTTTGATACAACTCATAGTGCTCACGCAATCTTGAGCGCCAACTTCGATAACATATGTTAGCCTTAGCTAAAATTATTTTGCGCATTACTTGCGTATCTGCTATATCAAACTTTTCCTACATATGATTTGTCAAAGTTAGTTAGCAGAAATAAAGCCTATAATATACATAATAGCAGAAAATATAAATATGTATTACCAAAACAAGGTCGCATATTTTTTGCTTGACTTCATCTCCAACTTGGCTCCATTTCTCTACATCCAAAGGAGCATTTTGTCTTGTAACAATACCCACTTCAGATGCAAATAGATCAGCATGGATGCCAATACGCCTATCAACAAGGGCAGTGAATGGTGCTGAAGTAGGGTCTGCCGGGGCTGGGGTAGGGGCTGCAGGGGCTGCCAAGTCTGGGGCAGGGGCTGCAGGGGCTGCAGGGGCTGCAGGGGCTGGGGGAGGGGCTGTCGGGGTTGGGGCAGGGGCACGGGCTGCCGGGGCTGGGGGCAGGTGCTCGTGGTGTATAAGTAGATGCAGCAGCCCTTGTCAATCTCTGTGTAGCCATTATGTTACGCAATCTACAATAAAGTTAACAGAGATAAAATTAAAGAAATGAAATAATAAAATATCTACATCATTTAATATACAATTACACAAAGAAAAGCACATCAATAAAAGTTGGACATGATTCAAAATATATTATACTTTTCAAAAAAGTTAAACAAATGGAACAAAGAGTGAATAACTTAGCAATTGCAAATATGATGTGAATTCTTAAAGTTTAACTACTTTAAAGTCAATCACCATCCTATACAAAAAATGGATAATTTAGCAATTGCAAATATCTTGTAATCCCCAAAATAAAAATACTAAGAAGTCAATCACTATCATTTGAATCTTCTTCTTCTTCTTCTTCTTCTTCTTCTTCTTCTTCTTCTTCTTCTTCTTCTTCTTCTTCTTCTTCTTCTTCTTCTTCTTCTTCTTCTTCTTCTTCTTCTTCTTCCATAGACATAGGCACGTCCACACTTGATCCCTCTATGTCACCTCTACCTAATTCCATCAACAAATTGATATCACCCGAAGATGGTACTTGATTAAAGCTTCCCATTTCAGCTTGTTGGTATGCCTCTTTTTGCATGATATCTTGCTCAGGCACATAATATGTATTGTGAGACTTTACTCGGACCACAGTACACCAATTAGGCCTTTTAATTGCCTTTACATAGTATACTTGCTCAGCTTGACATGCTAAAATGAAAGGCTCATCCTTATATCTAACATATGTGACATCCACATTTATGAATCCATACTCATCTTTACAATATCCCCTACTTTAATTTCGTCCTATTGGAGGAACATCAAACCACTCACACTTAAATAAGATCACTTTATGTTTTCCGACATAATCTAACTCAAAAATATCAGTCAACACGCCATAATAATCCACATCCCTAGTAAATTCATCTCCCTTCACAACTACTTGATGCACGGAAACTTGTCTCTCAACAAATTTTCCTTCGGCAAGTATACCGAATTGTCGTCAAGTAAAAACTCATAATAGAGTGAGGTCGAATCCCACAGGATTAACGGATTAAGCAATCAATGGTTAATTGATTATCCTAGTTAGACAAATCATATTGGAGTGATAAGCAGCAGGAATTGTAAATTGACAGAAAATAAAAGAAAAGTAATAAAGTGCAGGAAGAAGAATGACAGGAATGTAAAATAACAAGAAAGTAAATAACTAAAAGTAAAAAGAAAAGAAAGCATTGGGATAGAAAGATATAGCAATCTCCAGATCAATTGCTTTCATCTCTTCCTTAATCAATGCATTCATTGATCTCCTTGGCAATCTTAAGTGATTGGATCCCAATTCCTTGGCAACGCAATCTCTCTAAGCTTGAACAATTGCCCAATTCCTTGATTTAATTGCTCATGGGAAGAGATGAAGTATGGTCACTGATTATACCACATGTATTTCCAAATCAAAGTGTTGGTAGGATTATATTTCACTATATCCATCCAAACCCCAATTTGGTCCAACATGAGAAAGCAATTCTAGCATGATCTCCTCATCCCTTTTCCAAGGCTCAGAGGAGATCCAATTATCGAGAGTTTCTTTTCCAAGACAACTAACCAATTGATTTAAGATCAAAAGCTTTCTAGTAAAATCAAGAGAAAAGAAAGAGGAAGATGAATGATAAAAACAAATTAATCCATTGAATTGTAACAGAGCTCTCTAACCCAATTAAAAGAGTTAGTTGTTCATTGCTCTATTCAACAGAGGAGAAAAAAAGTGCAGAAAAATAAAGATGAAGATTAAAACTGAAATTGAGACTTCAACATTCATAATTGGAAAATTACAAACTATAAAATGAACTACTACTAAGGGAAGAAAAAGAAAGAAAAGTGTGTGACGGGAGGGAGTCCAAAGGCCCGAATACAGAATCCCCCCTCCAGTCCCGAAATTCCTTGAATGTAAAAACTAAGGCCTTTATATAGGCTCTCCTAAATTACAAAATGAAATGAAACTAAAAGTAAATTACAATTAAATGAAAATTCCTATTCTAGATGCTTCTTGTGACTTTGATTGGTTGACACTTGTGGGCTTGCTTCCTTGTGGTTAGGTGGTCATTGAAAGAGAAGTGAATCAAGTTGAGGTCCAGGTGCTAATCGTTAGTGCTACCGTTAGCCACACTAACGGTACAAGTGTGGCGTTAGTGCTGAAGTTAGTGTGGCTAACATCACATTTACTACCCAGTTGGTGTTTTTGGGGCTTAAAAGATGCCTCTTGTTTGTACTCCAATTTCATGCTCACTATAGACTATTATATATCGTTGGAAAGCTCTGAATGTCAGCTTTTTAACGCAACTAAAATCACCTCGATTGGACTTCTGTAACTCAAATTATGCTCCCTTGAAAGGGATAGGGTTGCTGGCATAGTTGCTGGCGTTATTGGCAAAAGTGAGTGCTAATAACATTAGCGTTCAGGGGATTAATATTGCTAGTTTCTGGAACTCAAGCTTAATGTTCACCCCATACTATTATATATTATTGGAAAGCTCTGGATGTCTACTTTCCAACGCCTTTGAAAGCGCATCATTTGGAGCTTTACAACTCGAGTTACACTTCTTGGAAGGTGAAGAGGTCAGCTGGCCTTACTACAGGTTGATACCATGTTCATCTTTGCACTTTCGGGGAAGGTTTTCTCCCTCAAATTTAGTGTCCACCATGTAGTGCCATATATTCTTGGAAAGCTATGGAATCCTACTTTCCAATGCCACTGGAATCACCTCATTTGGAGCATTGTGGCTCAAGTTATTCTTGTTTGAAGAAGGCATGGTCAGGCTGCCGGATGAGATTTTGCCCACATTAGTGTTCACGTTAGTGGCACTAACGTGGCCAGTAACGTAGGCCTTTTTTGCTTCACAAACGTTAGTGGCGTTCACTTTTTCACTAACTTTAATGCCCACGTTAGTGGCACTAACGTGGGTGTTCTTGGCTTCGCAAACGTTAGTGGCGTTCACTTTTTCTACTAACGTTGGAGTTTCCCTTTCCTTCCACGTTATTTCTCATGTTAATGTAACTAACGTGGAAACTAACGTAGGTCTTCTTGCCCTTCGCTAACGTTAGTGGTGTTTACTTTTACCACTAACGTTCCAAACTTTCCTTCCTTCCACGTTAATGGCCACGTTAGTGGTACTAACGTAGCCACTAACGTAGCTCTTCTCTGCTTCTTGTTACCTGAAATCAATCAAACAAAGTGCATCAAAGTCTTGCTCTTAATCATGAGATCATGCATCATCCATTTTATCATTCAATTCATGCATAATTCTCATGAAATCATTCAAAATTCACAATGTTTGCTTGAATCATGGTTTGAATGCATTTTCAACCAAATACTTTCTTATTTCCTAAGAAAATACATAAAACCAACCTAAAGCATACAAAAAATGGCTAGTAAAACTATCCAAGATGCCCTGGCATCACTACTCCACTATTTTGAGTCTTCAAAGATGCTTCATGGTTGACAGCACATGTGTTGTAGAAGTGTGCACAACGATCAGGACCTCTTGCTAGAGAAAACAGTTGATTATTCACCCATGCACTCCTTACTTTGTGTAGATCTGAAATCTACATTAACGAATAGCAATTAAAACTAACTACTACCAAGAGACTCTTCAATTCTACAATTATCAAAGTTTACTCATTTACCTTCCTTTCAAACCATTTCACAAATTGATCCTTGTGCCTTTTCTGCAGATTTCTTGGATTTTCTCTTGTTAAAACTGCCATATGTTCATCAACCCATGGTTGAAATTCTTCACAATTCTTCAGCACATAGAATTGAGCTTCTCAATGCTCTAAGATACTAAGTTCTTTGTATGCCCCTTTACAACTAAACTGGCTAAGTACTTTGAACACAACTATGCCTCGCATAGATTCATTCTCGCCAGGGTAAGAAATCTTAGAATTTTCATCTAAATATCTCCCCACAAGGGTCATTGATTCTTCAGAGATATAACCCTCAGATATGACCCCTCAGAACGTGCTTTGTTTCCCACATAACTCTTTAGTGTGCGCAAATATCTAAAATTGAATTTTTAAGGAATGTTAGAAACCTACAAATAGAATACTATAAGGCAGATTCTAAGTTGTTGTCAATTCTAAAGGGCTAACCTCTCAACGGAGTACATCCAGCGATATTGAACTAGTCCGGCTAACTTAGCTTCATAGGCAAGATGAACGGTTAGGTGAACCATCACATCAAAAAAGCCGGAGAAAAAATTGTCTCTAATTTACAAAGTGTTATTGCAATCTGGGTTTCAAGTTTGTCTAGAACGTCCACCTTCAATTCCTTAGAACAAAGCTCTCCAAAGAAAATACTTAGATGTATCAACGGTTCACAAACTTCTTTGGGTAAAAGCTCACGAATTGCAAGTGGTAGCAGCCGTTCTATTAGGACATGGCAATCATGGCTCTTCAAGCCATAAATTTTGCAATCTTCAACGTGCACACACCTTCCAATATTTGATGAATACGAATCAGGCAACTTGAGTTCTTTCAAGAACTGACAAAGAATTTGCCTTTCATTCTCCTTCCTAGTCTTTGACAAAGTATATTTGGCTATCGGCATCACAAACTTGTTGCCCACTCTACGAGGATGAAGGTCTCTCTTGATACCCATAAGTTGAAGATCAAGTCGTGCATTAAGATTGTCATTTGTCTTTCCATCTAAATTTAACAGTGTACCCCACTACAACAAATAAGGCTTTTCGCAGCGGTCAAAAACCGTTGCCATAGATTGAAAAACCGTTTCCAAAACTTTAGGCAACGCTTTGGCAACGATTTTTGACCTGTGGTATATGCGACCGTTGCCAATGCTCAAAGGCAACGGTTTTTTACCTAAGGCAACGGTAACAGAAAAACCGTTGCCACAGTTAGTGGCATAGACAACGGTTTTGACGGAAAATTTTAAACAACGGTTTTCATCCGTTACTCAATAAGCAACGGTTCAAACCGTTCCTATTAATATGACAATGGTTTAAACCGTAACTAAATAGGCAACGGTTTTAAACTGTTGTAATTTTATTATTCACAAAGCCAACGGTTTTAAAGCGTTGCCATTGATGTCATTTTTTGGCAACGGTTTTAATACCATTGCCATTTTATAGTTGTCTTTGACAACGGTTTTAACACCATTGCTTTTTGTGACTTTTGACAACTGTTTTTTGTAAGATATAATTCTTTATTTACAATAGTTTTCTCATTAATGAAATTAGTTCCAACTTATTTTTTTAATTTAGTGTCAATAAATAACCTAAACTATTTGAATCAAATTACTAAAGAAAACTTATTGAACATTTACCATCAAATTTGACTTATAAAAATTGTTGTAAGATCTACAATCGCATTATATCATCATTGTAAAATAATACTAGTCTAGGTCATAACTGCTTTTACTTATATCATCATCATTTTTCAAAACACCATAATAGTATACCCTAAGGTTGACAATTTCTTCATTTTTCTTCAACAAAGTTGGTGTGGTAACTCTTCCATCACATTGCACTCCCCCGGCCTTCTCTTTCCCAAATATGGATTGGAAAGCTCTAATTGCTGATTCTTTAGACTTTTCATTCTCAGCTTGCAAATGTGCCTATATTAATTTGAAAAAAAATAAGAATAATTAAAAAAAAATAACTACACAATTCGACTAAAAACATATATCATTTGACAACATCAAAGTAAATAGTAGAAATTAAAAATAATACCAGGAGTCTTTAACTCAACTGTAAACGTAAAAGTAACAACAATCGATGGACAAATTGCCAAGAGACAAGAAATCTATAACCTATTTTAACTCAACCCCAAAGCTAGCTCAAAGGCGAAGAATGTCTCACATTTATAAACCACCAAGAAACCTCATCTTTGAATGATGTTGGATTTGTAATGCTGGCAATGTTCATTACCTCACAAAAGTCACCAGAAATCTGCTTAGATTTTGCTTGTAAAGTCGTATGGTACTCACGCAACAAGCACTGGTCAAGAGTTTAAAATCTACCCTTTCGTATCTGCATCAGTTAGACGGTTTACATTATAGTAAGTAGCTTTTTGTATGGAAGGAAGAAAGCATAGTAATCAAGAACTCAAATGAGTTTTGACAAGAAAAAGTTAGACGGTTTACATTATAGTAAGTAGCTTCTCGTATGGAAGGAAGAAAGCATAGTAATCAAGAACTCAAATGAGTTTTGACAAGAAAAAGAAACTCACTGATCTCAGGGAAACCTTCAAGCTCAATGGCAAAGCTTCTTTAAGTCTATTTAGGGTAGAAATGCACCATGCATCATTTGTTTCACTTGCCACTCTTTCCTAATGGAAATTTAAGTAATTAGATGGAAAAAGAAACCGTAAACTGTTACCAGAAAGTTAAGCCACTCACAATAGATAGATGTTAATCAAGACTAGCTGGTACAAATAGAGTTAACGAGATAAGAGACTACAACTAAGAGCAACACTAAAGGCATTTTAGCAGCAGAATAAATGAAATTCTAAGATAAAGTTGTGCTGGAGGTACTTAAATTTAATGGAAGATGCAAAGCTCGCCAAAGAATCAACAATCCGTTCCATTGTGTCATGGCAAAAGCATTTATCTACAATTTCAATCCTGAAGAAAATGAAACGTAGAAAAAAGGGCTATCTTAAACTGTGAATCAGAATATAAGAAACAAAGTTAGTAAAGAGAGCATCTAAACAGCTATAGGAATTTTTCATTTTTAGAGAACAACATTAGACATGTATCTTCTCAACACACTCTTGTAGACTACAGCATACACATATCAACATGTTCTACCTTACTATGGTAAAATCAACAAGAGGCACAACCAGTCACACATTTAATCTACAACCAAAATCCATTACATATGAAGCATTCAACTATTCGTAATAATCCAGTAAACTTTTCAGGCATTCAAAGTTTAAAATATTTAATTTAATAAAATATTCCCTACCTCGATGTCACAACTCGCAAAAATCACTAAAAACAGCAGCTCCATCAGTGGTTCCAATACCAGCTCCCATGGCAGCAGCAGTAGTGATTCTAGGCAGCTCCAGTGCTGGTTCCCGGTGGCTGAGGACTCTGGGAACTTGCAGAACCTAGAGGCGAGGCAGAACAAAGCCGTTTTCCTCAAATCCCAAGTAGCAGCTTCCCTGTTTCCTTTTCCATTCACGTTCCTCTCCATGGCCACGGTGAAACAACGGCGGCACCCAGCGGCTCTCCATCCTCGACGTGACCTTTTCTCCTTACAGAGCATGAGCAAGAGTGTTACAGTTTCAAGAATGGAATTGGGAACACAGGGGAAGCTGCTGTTGGGAAATAGCAGTTTAGCTTCCCTTCAGGCTTGATGGTGATTGAACTGTGATGGCGAGGTTTCCTTCGACAGCAATAGTGACAATGGCGTGCGGCGTTGGCGTCGAAGACTCCAGTGCGGCGACGAGAACGAAGCTTCTTCTCGGTCAGTGGCTCACAGCTCGCGGTTCCCTCTCAACGTCTCTCTCTCATCTCTGTTCCACAGCAGCGGCCTCAACTGGCGCCAGCGGCGGACTTCACCCACGGTGATGGGGACGGCTCGAACAACAGCGACGGCACACGACGGCGCGCAATGACAACAGCAAATCCCTCTCTGTGCGACGTTGACTCTATGCCTCCCTCTTTCTTCGACTCGGACTTGACGACAGACTCCAAGGCGACGGCAAGAAGCTCGACGGCGTTTGGTCTCCATAGTGACAGCGGTGAGACACCAGTGATGGCGAGCCAGACAGCGACTGGACGGCGACGTGGCGCAGCTCCCTCTCTTCCTCTCTGTGGCTGGTGTCGGTGTGTTGTGCGTTGAGTGGGTGAAGGAGAAAGGGGTGAAGGCTGCGTGTTTCAGCCTCTAGGAAAAGGGGAAAATGAGGGTTAGGTTCCCAATTTGGGAATTAGGGTTTCTGATTAAATTGGGGGATTTTGAGATTTAGGGTTGGAAATTAGGATTTTAGAAAAGAATATGGATAGATATGAATAGATATTTTAATAAAATTATAGGGTAGAGTAATTTTAAAATTAAATATGCTCTATTAAAAATATTTAGGAACATTATGTATCAACATATTTCTAAGCTCAATCAATTATTTCTAATTTAAAATATAAAATGAACATATTAATCACATTTTTATAAAATATAGTTAAAACTCAATATTAATTATTCAAATGGGCCAATGAGTAATAGCTCAAATGGCATAGTCTCCCCATACTCAATTAAGAGGTTGCGGGTTCGAGTCTCCTATCTTTGGTAAAAAAAAATTATTCAAATGGAATGATATAACTTTCCATTATTTTTCTATCACCGAAACTTTAATTTCAATTTATAAAATTACTAATTATAATAAAAATTATACATAAATATTAATTGACTTAAACTTAAAGTATTTATAAAAATTAATCTAATCATTTCTAGTAAATTAATTCCTAAGAGTTCAAATTAATAACATAATTCATTCAAAATAGAATTTATTTAAATTAAATTATACAATTCTTTCTTATTTTTCAATTACTAAAATTATAATTTTAATTATATCAAATATCTAATAAAATTTATATAAAAATTCTAATTAATTTAAACTTCAATTATCATGAAACTCTATTTAATTACCTTTAGCAAAATAATTTTCTTAAAATAAATCACAAATAACTAATTATTTAATTTTCAAAAAGTAGGGTTGTTACACCTGGCTCATGCGTAGTTCTTTCTCTCCGCAACATGAAAGTGACGGAAATGGAAGCTTCTGTGACAAAAACGCACGCGACAGCGACTGCGACTGCAGCGGCTCCGCGACCCCTCAACGGCTCCTTCTCCTTTCTCGCACGATGATGGCGACCGCTCAACGGAGATGACGACGCAGTGGCGTTGCGGGGTTGGCGCGGCTTCTCTTCTCCGTCCCTCGCTCTCCCTTTGCAGACTCTCTTTCTCCTTCGGGCTTGGCAACGACGGCGACGGCTGCACCTAACCCGCCGGCGCCGTCCTTTTCTCCTTCCTCCTTTCTTGTTCGTGTGTGTGTATGTGTTACGCTTATGAGTGGGGGGTTGTGTGCTCAGTGAGGGGGTATTTAGGGTTTTGGAATTTGGAAATTAGGATTTTTTATTTAATTTGAGAATTTAGAGTTAGGAATGAGAGATTTTATAAAAGAATATAGATAAAATACATATTTTGCTAAAAATGGGTGGATAGAATAATAATTTTAAAATCTAATATACTATATTAAAATTATTTAAAAATATTATTTATCAATGAATTCAAATAATTATTTCTAACAAAAAATATATATTTGTTATAACAAAATAATTATTTATAATAAAAATATATAATATTTATTATAAATTTATTTTAATTTTATTTTTCCAAAAATAATATTTGCTATATATTTGCTATATAATAATCAATAATAGATATATAATATTTATTTTAAAATTATTTTAATTTTATTTCTTTATATTAATATTTATTATATATTTATAATAAAAATATATAATATTTTTTATAAATTTATTTTAGCTTTATGTTTTCAAAATATAATATTTTTTATATATTTATAATAAATTTATTTTAATTTTATTTTTTTAAAATAATATTTGTTATTTATTTATAACAATAGTTTTTGAGTATTTTATAAATTCAGTATTTATAGAAAAAATAGTTTCAATTTATATAATTATCTGAAATTATTTTTATTAGTATTGTTTAATTTGTATAATTATTTAAATAATATTAGAAAATAGTTGTTTCATAAATAATTGTTGTAATGGTTGTAAAACCGTTCTTTAAAATAGTCAAAGAGAATGGTTTTATTTTGTTACTATAGCATAATGAAAAAATGAACTTCAACAACAACACCGTAAAAATCGTTGTGTAAGACCATCTAATGGAACGGTTTTAAAGTGTAGCATTTTGGCAACGGTTTTAATGCGTTTCTTTTGTACAATTCTTTAAACAACAAAAAAAAAACCGTTGCTTAAAGCCAAATCATGGTAACGGTTATAAAACCGTTCTTTAAAATAGTCAAAGAGAACGGTTTTAATTTGTTGCTAGAAATTGATGAAAAACTGAATTCAACAGTAACACTTTAAAAAACCGTTGTCTAAACCTATCTAAGAGAACGGTTTTAAGGCATTGCAAAATTTGGCGTTGCTAAAGGCCATATTTGTTGTAGTGCCCAGTATATTATCGAAGACGTTCTTCTCTATATGCATTACATCTAAATTATGACGTAACAATAATGTCTTCCAATAAGGAAACTAAAAAAAAATGCTTTTCTTTTTCCAATTTCCAGCCACCTTGTCATGCTCAGACTTCTTTCTCTTTTTAGTATTGTTCCCAAACTCCGTTTGTTCAAACTCTTGAATTCTTCTAGGACATCATAACCAGAAAGTGGCTTAGGTGCTTCACCAAGTTCCCTGGTATTGTCGAAAGAACTCTTATTTCTTCGCCATGGATGATCATGTGACAAATAGCGGTGATGACCCATATAGCAATGCTTGTGTCCATGTTTCAGCCTCTTAGAACTAGTTTCTCTGTGGCAAAACGCACATGCTAGTGCACCTTTAGTGCTCCAACCGGATAACATGGCATAGGCTGGATAATCATTTATTGTCCATAAAACTGCAGCAGACAACTTAAAGTTCTGTTTCTGAACCACATCAAATATTTCAACACCCTCTTCCCACAATTCTTTCAACTCTTCAATTAAGGGTTCTAAGTATACATAAATAGAATTGCCAGGGGATTTAGGGCCTAGAATAAGTAGAGATAACATCCAATTTGAATGTTTCAAAACCATCCAAGGAGGATAGTTATATGGAATGAGAACAACTGGCCAAGTACTATAGGAAATGTTCATATTGCTGAACGGATTGAATCCATCACTAGCAACTCCAAGCCTGATATTTCTAGCATCACGTGCAAACCATTTGTGCTCCTCATCAAATGTCTTCCACGCCATCGAATCTGCTGGGTGTTTTAGGACTCCATCATTAAGTCGTTTCTCTTTATGCCACCTTATTGCTAGCGCTGTTTCTTCACACATGAAGATCCTTTGAAGCCTAGGTTTTAACGGAAAGTATCTTAGTATCTTTTGGGGTACCTTCTTCCGAAGGTTATCCTTTTCATTCCCCTTCCCCTTCACCCATCTAGATTGCTTACACTTTGGACATTCATCAAAATCAGCATATGCTTGCTCCCGAAACAAAATGCAATCATTCACACAAGCATCTATGTTCTCGTAATCTAATCCCAAATGTCGAGTCACTTTTCGAGCATCATAAAATGAAGTTGGACAAGAATTTTTCTTTGGAAATATGCTTTTTAGAAAGAGCAACAAAGCATCAACTGAATTGTTGCTCCATCCATAGCGACATTTCATTTGAAACAACTTGACAATGAAAGATAACCTTGATATCCCACTGTCCGGATACAGGCTTTGCTCATAATCCCTCATTAGCCTCTGGAACCTCTTTGCCCCCTGATGAGGTTCTTCTTCTATATTGTCATCTACGTTGGTAGCGGAATCTCTCGGTGTCTCCCCTAGTGTTTCTCCTCTAAAGATGTTATACAACATCTCATAAGTGGAAAAATCATTATCCCTTTCACAATCAATTTCATTTAGATCAGACACATCTACAGTGGATGTATCTTGAAGTATCTCACCATGATGCAACCATGTTTTATAAGAGGTCACTATCCCCCATTGGCGCACATGATGATGAACTTCATTTCTAAATTTGAACAAAAAATTGTTGCATTTGGGATAAGGACAACGTATTTGATTTTTCACACCGGGTTGAGAGAAGGCAATATCCAAAAATAATTCATCGAGGCACTTCCTAAACTCAGGAGTACGCCTATCAAAATTAACCCAATATTTCTGGTAATTGACCATTGGACTAATGTTTGCAGGAGATGAGAATGGATAGAAGGATGTAAAGAGTGAAAAAAAGAGAGCAGCATGACATAACATAGCATCACAGCGACTATCACTTTCAAAATCACCAAAAAAAGTGCAAAAAATAGAATCAAAATAATAAAACCCAGAAACAAAAAGTAGAATAAAAATATCAACTCTCCAAATAACCTAAAAATCAGATAATCAACCATGTTACACACCAGTACTTTCGACCACAACAACATTAGCATAAGCAACTTACAATATTTTCAACCACAATATCAGCAGAATCAAGGTTCAATATTTCAGCTAAGATTATCAACTAACAGCATATTTAACAATACTCAAATAAACTGAAGTTACCTTTAGCAGAAACATAATTGGACCAGACCAGACCAGCAGGAGAAGAAGGACAGTCGAATCAGACCAGCAGAGGCAAAGGACATCGCCGGATGAGCAGAGCAGCATAAACTATCCTAAATCAATGCAATGTAAAATACACAAAATTAATAACAAAATTTAATCAATATTTCTATGTTACTAAGGATCACATAGTTACCTACTTTACTCAATTCACAAACACAAAAATATAAAAAAAAAAATAGAATCGAAATCACTAAAAAGAAAGCAAAAGCTAATAACACTAATATAGTCAAACAGAGATAAAACTAATATTTTTAGTCACAACATCAGCAGAATCAAGGTTCAATACTAAATTAAACTGCACTTACCTTCAGCAGAGGAGACGATCAGAGCAGACCGGCAGCAGACCAACGAAGCACGGCTGAACCAGAAGAAATTAAAGACTGCTACACAACACCAGAAGAAGACCCTTTTATTAAATCTTCATCATTTCACTATCAAGCTAGGAGACAAATTTTTTAGTGCTAATAAAAATTTTTTCTGCTTTATTATCTAACTCAGTTTTTCCAACTTTAGTATACAAGCCTCAAGAAAGGAAAAAGAACAAACAGAACAACATATTGAATCATTTAGTTTTACATACAGATACAGTTAGGAATTAGCATCAATTTTTCTCTTCTAAACCTACAATAAAACAGCAAGAATGAAGTTCACAAAATTAATATAGAATAACTACATATTAGAAAATAAACTCATCTCTACACTGCAGGATGTTAGAAGCAGAACCAAACTCAGCACTCAGCGACGGGTTGGGGCCGTTCCACCGTCGAAGACGCAGGCCACCAGCGAGGAGAGGTGATCGCACGAGCAGAGCTTCGGCACGAGCAGAGCTTCGGCACGAACAGAGCACAGCCAGCAGAGGAGTCAACCAACAAGACGACAACAGAAAGGAGGTAGCAGATACAGAAGAGGCACGACGCAGAGGCAGAGAAGGCGGAATGCAGCGGAGCCAAGACGACCAGGACGACACAGACAGAGGTGAGCATTGGCGCAGACGAAGCAGATTCGAAGAGCGACTGGAGGCGCTTGCGACGGAACAGACACTAAGGAGGACCACGACGCCGCCGGAGATGTTTCCCAGGGGCTACGCCGGTGACTCTTCCTCCTGCAGCAGCTCCATCTTCTCTCGCAGATAGGGTATGTAGACGACGCGATGAGGGTTGAGAGTGACTGAGTGAGACTTAGAGTGAGGTGGGGGGAACTTAGGGTTTTTTTACAGTTTTACATTCACTATCAGCCCTTGGATTTTTAAGATCTGCCTTTAGTTTTTAAATTTTTTTTGTAATATTTTTAATTATTGTTATTTATATTTATAAATTAATAAAAAAATTTTAAATTTCACAAATTAGTTTTAAGTTACTTTAAAATTCTGATTATTAAAAATTATATACTAATTTTCTAAAGGCATATAAATTAATATTTACATCATTTAAAAATGAATGAATATGTAAAAAATAATATATAAAATATATTTTAAAAGAATTATATGAACAATTTTTTTAATTTCTGAAACAAAATAAAATTATTTTAAAAAATTATATAGACAATTTTTTTAATTCTTAAAGTTTTTAACATTTTGAAAAAAAAATTATAAATTATATATTTTGTGACAAAAAAAAAACTTGTTACAAACAATGTTAAATTTTGTGACAAATTAATTTTTTGTTACAAAATAATTTGAGTTTTTCAGACAAAAAGATATTTTGTTACAAAACATTTGGAGTTTTTGAAACAAAAACTATTTTGTTACAAAATACTACGAATTTTTGCAACTACTTTACTTTTTGTAACAAAATATTACAATATTTTGTAACAATACACCAGCGCGTTACAAAAACTACCATAATTTGTAACAAAATAAAATAGATTGTTACAACATATCTGGATGTTTTGTAACAACTTGTAATGTTGTTACAAAACATAGTTTTTTTTGTAACAATCAGCAATTATTATTACAAAAAAATAGTTTTTTGTAACAATTTTAAAATTGATACAAAATTTTTGTTACAAATGTTCCATTTTCTTGTAGTTATAGGAAGACCTTTCCTAGCAACTGGACGAACCCTCATTGACGTCCAAAAAGGGCAGATAACCCTGAGAGTCAATGAGGATGAGTTTAAGTTGAATGTTGTCAAAGCTATGCAGCATCCAGACACATCAAAAGACTGCCTGAGCGTTGATATTATTGATTCCCTGGTGGAAGAGGTCAATATGACTGAGAGTCTTGAATCAGAGCTAGAGGACATTTTTAAAGATGTTCAGCCTGATATGGAGGAACCAGAGAAAACAAAAGAACCTCTGAAGACTCCTCAGGAAGAGGAGAAGCCTCATAAACCCGAGCTCAAACCACTACCACCATCCATGAAATATGCATTTCTGGGAGAAAATGACACTTTTCCCGTGATCATAAGCTCTGCTTTAGAGCCACAGGAAGAGAACGCACTAATTCAGGTGCTAAGGACTCACAAGATAGCTCTTGGGTGGTCCATAAGTGATCTTAAGGGCATTAGTCCAGCCAGATGTATGCACAAGATCCTACTGGAGGATGATGCTAAGCCAGTGGTTCAACCACAGAGGCGGCTAAATCCCGCCATGAAGGAGGTGGTGCAGAAAGAGGTCACCAAGTTACTAGAGGCTGGGATTATTTATCCTATTTCTGATAGCCCCTGGGTGAGCCCTGTCCATGTTGTCCCCAGGAAGGGAGGAATAACAGTGGTTCATAATGAAAAGAATGAATTGGTTCCTAGAAGAACAGTTACAGGGTGGCGTATGTGTATTGACTACAGAAGGCTCAATACAGCCACCAGGAAGGATCATTTTCCTTTACCATTCATAGACCAGTTGCTAGAGAGACTAGCAGGCTATGAATATTACTGCTTTTTGGATGGCTATTCAGGTTACAATCAAATTGCAGTAGATCCTCAAGACCAAGAGAAAACAGTATTCACATGTCCATTTGGAGTGTTTATCTACAGAAGGATACCATTTGGTCTGTGCAATGCACCTGCAACCTTTCAGAGGTGCATGCTCTCTATCTTCTTTGATATGGTAGAGAAATTTCTGGAAGTCTTCATGGATGACTTCTCAGTATTTGGAGACTCATTCAGCTCCTGTCTTGACCATTTAGCACTTGTTCTGAAAAGGTGCCAAGAGACTAACCTAGTTTTAAACTGGGAGAAATGTCACTTTATGGTGACTGAAGTAATTGTCCTTGGGCACAAAATTTTGAACAAGGGAATAGAGGTGGATCAAGCTAAGATAGAGGTAATTGAAAAATTACCACTACCTGCCAATGTTAAGGCAATCAGAAGCTTTCTGGGGCATGCAGGATTCTATAGGAGGTTTATAAAGGATTTTTCAAAAATTTCAAAACCTCTGGGCAATCTGCTAGCTGCTGACACGCCATTTGTCTTTGACACAGAGTGTCTGCAGGCATTTGAGACTCTGAAAGCTAAGCTGGTCACAGCACCAGTCATTTCTGCACCAGACTGGACATTACCATTCGAACTAATTTGTGATGCCAGTGACCATGCCATTGGTGCAGTATTGGGACAGAGGCATAACAAGCTTCTGCACGTCATTTACTATGCTAGTCGTGTTTTGAATGACGCACAGAAGAAGTACACAACCACAGAAAAGGAGTTGCTTGCAGTGGTTTATGCCATTGACAAGTTCAGATCCTATTTAGTAGGATCAAAAGTGATTGTGTACACTGACCATGCTGCTCTTAAATATCTACTTACAAAACAGGATTCAAAACCCTGGCTCATAAGATGGGTGTTGCTTCCGCAAGAGTTTGATATAGAAATAAGAGATAGAAAAGGGACAGAAAACCAAGTGGCTGATCATCTGTCCCGGATAGAACCAGTAGAAGGGGCGTCCTCCCCCTCTATTGAGATCTCTGAAACCTTTCCAGATGAGCAATTGTTTGCTATTCAGGAAGCTCCGTGGTTTGCAGACATTGCAAACTATAAGGCTCAGTAATGTCAAGCTATTGACAGTAAAGAAGCGCTTATTGGGAGGCAACCCAATCTTATTTATCTATGTTAATTACTTTTTCATTTCATTTTCCATTGTTATTTTATGTTTTCTTTAGGTTGATGATCATGTGGAGTCATAAAAACAGCTGCAGAATTAAAGCAGAATCAAAAACAGCATCAAAAATAGCACACCCTGGAGGACAGACTTACTGGCATTTAAACGCCAGTAAGAGTAGCAGAATGGGCATTAAACGCCCAATCTGGCACCATTCTGGGCGTTTAACGCCAGAAAGAAGCAACAAGCTGGTGTTTAACGCCAGAACAGAGTACCAAGTTGGCGTTAAACGCCAGAAAGGGAAGAAAAGTTGGCGTTAAACGCCAAAAATAGGCTGCAACCTGGCGTTAAACACCAGAAATAGGCTGCAACCTGGCGTTTAACGCCAGAATTGCACTCTAAGGGCGTTTTGCACGCCTAAATGGAGCAAGGATTAGAAGTCCTTGACCCCTCAGGATCTGTGGACCCCACAGGATCCCCACCAACCTCCATCTCCTCCACTTCTCCTTCTACTCCCTTCTTTCTTCTTTTGCTCGAGGACGAGCAAACCTTTTAAGTTTGGTGTGAAAAAAAAGCATTGCTTTTTTCTTTTCCATAACCATTTATGGCACCTAAGGCCGGAGAAACCTCTAGAAAGAGGAAAAAGAAGGCAGTTGCTTCCACCCCCGAGTCATGAGAGATGGAGAGGTTCATCTCAAGGGTCCATAGTTCAGTGGTAGAGCATTTGACTGCAGATCAAAGAGCCATAAGGGAGGATCAACAAAGGCAAGGAAGAGACATAGAGGAGCTCAAGAGCACCATTGGTTCTTCAAGAGGAAGAAGACGCCACCCTCACTAAGGTGGACCCGTTCCTTAATCTTCTTGTCTATTTGTTTTTCTGTTTTCGGTTTTGAGCTTTATGTTTAACTATGTTTTGTGTCTTTACTACATGATCATTAGTGTCTAGTGTCTATGCCTTAAAGTTATGAATGTCCCATAAATCCTTCACCTTTCTTAAATGAAAAATGTTCCTAATTACAAAAGAACAAGAAGTACATGAATTTCAATTTTTATCTTGAAATTAGTTTAATTATATTGATGTGGTGGCAATACCTTTTGTTTTCTGAATGAATGCTTGAACAATGCATATTTTTTATAGTGGAGTTTATGAATGTTAAATTTGTTGGCTCTTGAAAGAATGATGAAAAAGAGAAATGTTATTGATAATCTGAAAAATCATAAAATTGATTCTTGAAGCAAGAAAAAGCAGTGAATAACAAAGCTTACAAAAAAAAAAAGAATAGTGGTGAAAATTACAAAAAAAGAAAAAGAAAAAGCAAGCAGAAAAAGCCAATAGCCCTTAAAACCAAAAGGCAAGGGTAAAAAGGATCCAAGGCTTTGAGCATTAATGGATAGGAGGGTCCAAGGAAATAAAATCCAGGCCTAAGTGGCTAAATCAAGTTGTCCCTAACCATGTGCTTGTGGCATGAAGGTACAAGTGAAAAGCTTGAGACTGAGTGGTTAAAGTCGTGATCCAAAGCAAAAAGAGTGTGCTTAAGAACTCTGGACAACTCTAACTGGGGACTTCAGCAAAGCTAAGTCACAATCTGAAAAGGTTCACCCAGTTATGTGTCTGTGGCATTTATGTATCCGATGGTAATACTGGAAAAAAAAGTGCTTAGGGCCACGGCCAAGACTCATAAAGTAGCTGTGTTCAAGAATCAACATACTAAACTAAGAGAATTAATAACACTATTTTAATTCTGAGTTCCTATAGATACCAATCATTCTGAACTTCAAAGGAAAAAGTGAGATGCCAAAACTGTTCAGAAGCAAAAAGCTATAAGCCCCGCTCATCTAATTAGAACTAAGATTCATTGATATTGTAGGATTTATAGTATATTCTCTTCTTTTTATCCTATTTTGTTTTCAGTTGCTTGGGGACAAGCAACAATTTAAGTTTGGTGTTGTGATGAGCGGATAATTTATACGCTTTGTGGCATTGTTTTTAAGTAGTTTTTAGTATATTTTATTCACTTTTTATTATATTTTCATTAGTTTTTATTCAAAAATCACATTTCTGGGCTTTACTATGAGTTTGTGTATTTTTCTGTAATTTCAGGTATTTTCTGGCTGAAATTGAGGGACCTAAGCAAAAATCTGATTCAGAGGCTGAAAAAGGACTACAGATGCTGTTGGATTCTGACCTCCCTGCACTCGAAATGAATTTTCTGGAGCTACAGAAGCCCAATTGGTGCGATCTCAATTGCGTTGGAAAGTAGACATCCTGGGATTTCCAGAAATATATAATAGTCCATACTTTGCCCGAGTTGAGATCACGCAAACTGGCGTTTAACGCCAACTTTCTACCCTATTCTGGCGTTAAACGCCAGAACTGGTATAAAAACTGGAGTTAAATGCCAGAAACAGGCAGCAACCTAACGTTTAACTCCAAGAAAAGGCTCTACACATGGAAGCTTCAATGCTCAGCCCAAGCACACACCAAGTGGGCCCAGGAAGTGGATTTCTACACTATCTATCTTAGTTTACCCATTTTCTGTAAACCTAGGTTATTAGTTTAGTATAAAAACTACTTTTAGAGATTTATTTTGTACCTCATGACATTTTATATCAGAACTTGTATTCTCTATGGCATGAGTCTCTAAATTCCATGGTTGAGGGTGAGGAGCTCTGCTGTGTCTCGATGAATTAATGCAATTAATACTGTTTTTTATTCAATCACGCTTGTTTCTATTCTAAGATATTCACTCGCACTTCAACCTGATGAATGTGATGATCCGTGACACTCTTCATCATTCTGACCTATGAATGCGTGCCTGACAACCACCTCCGTTCCATATGCAATAGCTTGAGTGCATATCTCTTGGGTTTCTAATCTAAGATTAGAACCTTCGTGGTATAGGCTAGAATTATTGGTGGCCATTCTTGAGATCCAAAAAGTCTAAACCTTGTCTATGGTATTCTGAGTAGGATCTGGGATGGGATGACTGTGACGAGCTTCAAACTCGCGAGTGCTGGGCGTAGTGACAGACGCAAAAGGATCAATAGATCCTATTCCAACATGAGCGAGAACCGACAGATGATTAGCCATGCGGTGACAGTGCATTTGGACCATTTTCACTGAGAGGACGGATGGTAGCCATTGACAACGGTGATCTACCAACATACAGCTTGCCATGGAAGGAGCCTTGCGTGCGTGAAGAAGAAGACAGTAGGAAAGCAGAGATTCAGAAAAGAGAGCATCTCCAAAACCACAACATGTTCTCCATTACTGCATAACAAGTATTTATTTCATGTTCTTTTACTTTTTACAATTAAAACTAAGAATCATTACTGATATCCTGACTAAGAATTACAAGATAACCATAGCTTGCTTCAAGCCAACAATCTCCGTGGGATCGACCCTTACTCACGTAAGGTATTACTTGGACGACCCAGTGCACTTGCTGGTTAGTTGTGCGGAATTGCAAAAGTGTGATTGTGATTTCGTGCACCAGAGACTCCGGTTGTTGAGACTAGATCTGAAACCAAGGCGAAAAAGGGTAGGTTGCCTGCAATTTATACGTGTCCCATGGCATCCCGGAGGTGTCTTGGTAGGTTGAGAGGCTGGTCTGTAAGGACACACCAGAGAAGAACAGCCATATCTACAGTGAAGGAGGACTCGTGAGTTCTCGAAAAGACGTAGTGGGACATAATCTATGCCCACACTCGAGCCTCCAAGGTGAGTGCTAAAGCCAATATTCCCTTAGGTCGGGATCGATGGTATCCATAAATCCATCTTCTGCCAGATTGTGCTATAACTATGAGAACAGTGTCCCAGTCAAATTGGTATGTTTGGCACTTGAAAAAGGCTTCTTGAAATGCGTCCAATCCTTCTGGAGCAGGGGGAAGATCTAAAACTCGTTGAATAGCCTCTTCTGTTATGGGGACTTGCTTCTGACGGACATAGACAGACTGCAGGATTGGCATGTGAAAATTGGAGTAGAATTCAACTACCCATGAAAGATTAACCTGCCATGGCTGTCTCCGTAGGAATCCCCATTGTCTTCGCTCAATGCGGGGCTCAACAAATTCAATAATGTGGGTCGGGAGGATGAGTAGGTGCTCATTGTTATAGTTTTGCTCAGCCAGGATGGGGAACATCTGCTCATAGTAGCGGTTAGAGAACCGCACAGTGTCCTTTTCTGGAAAGGCTTTCTCTTTTTCATCGACCTTGATGATCCTCTTTACTCACTTTGTTGAGGGCTTTACTGCTGTTGGAGATGGTTCCGCAGCTAGTGCTCTTTTTGTTCCTTTTCTTGCAGGTGGTTTTGGAGTAGCTTTCTCTTTACCCTTCTTGGTGGCCATCCTGAAAAGGAAAAAGGAAAGTAACATGTAAAGCTAATGGTTAAAGCAAGGAAGGGACGGTACAAGTGATAATCGATGCCAAGGTAAAGAAGGATGTCATTAACACATGGTTGCAACTACATGTGATAAGTTCATCAATGGAAATATAGCAAGTGCATGTTATGGCAAGTAGATGCAAGACATTTATTGGCATGCCAGCAAAGGCATGAGTAGCATAGATCAAGCATTAATTACCAAATTTGATTATCAAATGTTTCAAACTAACAATCTATTTGTATTGACAATTATATTCAATCAATAAAATATTAAAAGGGGTTTTGTGAAAAACAGGCATTAAGTAGAAGAATAGAATAATTTAAAAATGCACAATGTCATACGGGCTTTTTCACAAACACTTAGCATGCATGGTAAATATGTTATTGAAAGTATTAGATTTGAACATGCAAGCAACCCAAAAATAATTATTGATAATTGTCAAAAAAATCCGTAATAATCCACAAGCAATTATAGAAGAAAATAATCACCCAATTAAATCTTTAACACCAATCAAAAGAATGTAAAAAGAAAAAGAAAGACAAAGAAAACATCGATAATGAAATTAAAAAGAAAAAGAAGAACAAAACATAAATAAAAATAATAATGGAAAAGTAAAAAGGGAAGAAGAAAAGAACCTTGAGGAAGAAGATGAAGATGGAGGGAGAAAGTAGTAGAAAGTAAGAAAGAATAAAGAAGAAAGAGGGAAGAAGAAAGAATAAAGAATGATAAGAGAAAGATAAGTAGGATTGGGGAAGAAAAGATAAGAATTTTGACGCTGACCTAGGTAAACTGTGCATAGCAAACGACGCGTATGCGTGGGGCACGCAGTCGCGTGGCTCGTGCTAATTTCAACCGATGCGTGCGCGTCAGGGACGCGTACACGTGACATGGATTGTGCGTTTGGTGCGGAAGTAGCCTCGTGCACGCACAACTCTCTGTTTCAATACGCACATTGCCAAAATTTAGGGCGACACGTACGCGTCAAGCCTGAATTGGAAAAATGACGCGTACGCGTGAGAGACGCGTACGTGTGATGGGGTTTTGTGCTTCTAGCATAATTCCAGCCCCACACCATCATAACTCTCTGGCCATACACTCATTTATGCCGATTTGCAGGGCTACGCGTACGCGTGGGTGACGCGCACGCGTGGAGGGCTGATTTTGTAAGCGATGCATTCGCGTCGGGGACGCGTGCGCGTGGGCCTGTTTGTGCCTAGGGCACGCCTCCAGCCACGCTCCCGCGTAACTTTCTATTTCATTCTTATTTGTTTCACATGCACACAGGACGCGTATGCGTCAGCGACGCTTGCGCATCGTGTGCTTTTTTTTTTTCAATTTATTATGCAAATGCAAATGCAGACTATATGCAGATGAATATGCAGAAATTATGAGAAGAGTCACTATGAAGAAAAATAATGTAGGATAAAATAAAATAAAACTAAGACTGAAACGGAATGATCATACCATGGTGGGTTGTCTCCCACCTAGCACTTTACTTCTACGTCCTTAAGTTGGACGGTCTTCAAGCTCATTCTGCTTCTGTTGGTGGGTCCTCCAAGAGGAAGACCTCTAGCTCTTTGTGTTCCTTCATCTTCTCACCATGCTAAAGCTTTATGTGATGTCCATTGACCTTGATGCAATTTGAACTTGAAGGATGACGTAGGTGGAAAACTCCATATGGCTATGCTTTCTCCACTCTGTAGGGACCTTCCCATCTGGATCTCAACTTGCTTGGCATGAGTCTCAGCCTGGAGTTGTAAAGGAGAACTAGATCTCCTGGTCTGAACTCTCTTCTTTTGATATGCTTGTCATGCACGGCCTTCATCTTCTCTTTGTATAATCTGGAGTTATCATAAGCTTCGAGTCGAAGGGTCTCCAGTTCTGCTAGTTGCAGCTTCCTTCCAGCATCAGCTTACTCGAATCCCATGTTGCACTCTCTCACAGCCCAGAAAGTCTTGTGTTCCTCCTCCACTGGAAGATGGCAAGCCTTTCCGTACACTAAACGGAAGGGGCTCATCCCAATGGGTGTCTTGTACGTTGTCCGATACGCCCAGAGCGCATCAACAAGTCTGGTGCTCCAGTCCTTCCTATGGGGCTTGACAATCTTCTCCAAGATACGCTTTATCTCTCTGTTAGATACCTCTGCTTGTCCATTGGTCTGGGGATGGTATGCTGTTGCTACCTTGTGAACTATCCCATGCTTCTTTAGTAATCCTGCTAATCTCCTGTTACAAAAGTGAGTGCCTTGATCACTCACGATTGCTCGTGGTGATCCAAAGCGATAGATAATATGGTTTCTAACAAAGGAAACAACAGTGTTAGCATCATCAGTATGGGTAGGAATCTCTTCTACCCATTTAGAAACATAATCTATAGCTAATAGTATATAAAGGTAGCCACTAGAGTTTGGAAATGGACCCATGAAGTCAATGCCCCAAACATAAAAAATTTCACAGAATAACATAATCTATTGGGGCATCTCATCCCTCTTGGATATATTACTAAACCTTTGGTATGGAGAACAAGATTTACAAAAAGCAGCAGCATCTTTAAAAAGAGTAGGCCACCAGAATCCATAGTCTAAGATTTTTCTAGCTGTTCTTTGAGGGCCAAAATGTCCTCCACTCTTAGAAGAGTGGCAGGCCTCTAAAATGGACTGGAATTATGATCGAGGCACACACTTTCTAATTACTTGGTTAGCACCACGCCTCCATAGATATGGATCATCCCATATATAATATTTGGACTTGCTTTTCAGCTTGTCTCTCTGATGCTTAGTAAAATTAGGAGGAAAAATATGGTTAACTAGATAATTAGCTACAGGTGCATACCAAGGAACTACTTCCGATACTGCGTGCAAGCTATCAAATGGAAAAGCATCATTGATAAGAGTGGAGTCATCCTTAATGTGCTTAAGGCGACTCAAGTGGTCTGCCACTAAATTTTGGTTACCACTCCTATCCTTAATTTCTAAATCAAATTCTTGTAGCAACAGTATCCAATGTATTAGCCTTGGTTTGTACTCTTTTTTAGCTTATAAATACTTTAGAGCTGCATGGTCTGAGTACACTACCACCTTAGTACCAAATAAATAGGCTCGGAATTTATCTAGAGCAAAAACAATAGCCAAAAGCTCTTTCTCAGTGGTAGTGTAATTAGATTGAGCAGCGTCTAAGGTCTTAGACGCATAAGCAATTACGAAAGGATCCTTACCTTCGCGCTGAGCCAGCGCCGCTCCTACTGCATGGTTGGAGGCATCACAAATAATCTCAAAAGGCTGGCTCCAGTCTGGTCCTCTCACGATTGGAGCTTGAGTCAGGGCGATCTTCAGCTTATCAAATGCTTGCATACAACCCTCACTGAACTCAAACTCAACATCTTTCTGCAGCAGTCTGGATAAAGGCAATGCTACCTTACTGAAGTCCTTGATAAATCTCCAGTAGAAACCTATATGGCCAAGGAACGAACGGACTTTCCTCACGGAGGAGGGGTAAGGTAAACTAGAAATGACATCTACCTTTGCTGGATCTACAGAAATACCAGTATTAGAAACAACATGTCCTAGAACAATACCTTGTTTTACCATAAAGTGACATTTTTCAAAATTTAAAACAAGGTTTGAGCTAACACACCTGTCTAATACTCTAGCTAAACTATCCAAGCAAAGGTTAAACGAATCACCATATACGCTGAAATCATCCATAAAAACTTCCATACAGCTCTCAATAAGATCTGAAAAGATACTCATCATGCATCTTTGGAAAGTAGCTGGTGCATTGCATAGGCCAAAAGGCATCCTCTTATATGCATACGTTCCAAAGGGACATGTAAAAGTAGTCTTTTCCTGATCTTCAGGAGCTATATGAATTTGAAAGTAGCCTGTATAACCATCTAAAAAGCAGTAATGGGATTTACCTAACAGGTGATCAAGCATCTGATCAATAAATGGCAAGGGGTAGTGATCCTTACGAGTAGCTTGGTTGAGACGCCTATAATCAATGCAAACTCTCCATGAATTCTGCACTCTAGTTGTCAGGAGCTCTCCATGCTCATTCTTTACTGTTGTGACTCCAGACTTCTTGGGCACTATGATGAGCGGATAATTTATACGCTTTTTGGCATTGTTTTTAGTATGTTTTTAGTAGGATCTAGTTACTTTTAGGGATGTTTTCATTAGTTTTTATGTTAAATTCATATTTCTGGACTTTACTATGAGTTTGTATGTTTTTCTGTGATTTCAGGTATTTTCTGGCTGAAATTAAGGGACTTGAGCAAAAATCAGATTCAGAGGTAGAAGAAGGATTGCTGATGCTGTTGGATTCCAACCTCCCTGTACTCAAAGTGGATTTCCTGGAGCTAAAGAACTCAAAACGGCGCGCTTCTAATTGCGTTGGAAAGTAGACATCCAGGGCTTTCCAAAAATATATAATAGTTCATACTTTGGCCGAGTTTAGACAATGCAAAAGGGCGTTGAACGCCAGTTCTACGCTGTAGTCTGGAGTTAAACGCCAGAAACACGTCACAAACCAGAGTTGAATGCCAGAAACATGTTATAAACTGGTGTTCAACTCCAAGAATGACCTCTCCACGTGTAAACTTCAAGCTCAGCCCAAGCACACACCAAGTGGGCCCCGGAAGTGGATTTATGCATCAATTACTTACTTCTGTAAACCCTAGTAACTTGTTTAGTATAAATATGACTTTTTACTATTGTATTAGACATCTTCGGATCATCTTTTGATCATTTTTAGATCTCTAGACCTCCATGGGAGGCTGGCCACTCGGCCATGCTTACCCTATATTCACTTATGTATTTTCAACGGTAGAGTTTCTACACTCCATAGATTAAGGTGTGGAGCTCTGCTGTTCCTCATGAATTAATGCAAAGTACTACTGTTTTTTATTCAATTCAACTTATTCCGCTTCTAAGATATTCATTCGTACTCCAACATGAATGTGATGAACGTGACAATCATCATCATTCTCCCACGAACACGTGCCTGACAACCACTTCCGTTCCACCTTAGATTGGATGATTATCTCTTGGATCTCTTAATCAGAATCTTTGTGGTATAAGCTAGATTGATGGCGGCATTCATGAGAATCTGGAAAGTCTAAACCTTGTCTGTGGTATTCCAAGTAGGATTCAGGGATTGAATGACTGTGACGAACTTCAAACTCGCGAGTGCTAGGCATAGTGACAGACGCAAAAGGATAGTAAATCCTATTCCAGTATGATCGAGAACCTCCAGATGATTAGCCATGCAGTGACAGCGCATCAGACCATTTTCACAGAGAGGATGGGATGCAGCCATTGACGACGGTGATGCCTCCAGATGATTAGCCATGCAGTGACAGCGCATCAGACCATTTTCACAGAGAGGATGGGATGCAGCCATTGACAACGGTGATGCCTCCAGATGATTAGCCATGCAGTGACAGCGTATCGGACCATTTTCATAGAGAGGATGAAAAGTAGCCATTGACAACGGTGATACCCTTACATAAAGCCAGCCATGGAAAGGAGTAAGACTGATTGGATGAAGACAGCAGGAAAGCAGAAGTTCAGAAGAACGAAAGTATCTCTATACGGTTATCTGAAATTCTCACCAATGATTTATATAAGTATTTTTATCTTTATTTTCTGTTTATTTATTATTATTGTTCAAAAAATACTATAACCATTTGATATCCGCCTGACTGAGATTTACAAGGTGACCATAGCTTGCTTCATACCAACAATCTCCGTGGGATCGACCCTTACTCACGTAAGGTTTTATTACTTGGACGACCCAGTGCACTTGCTGGTTAGTTGTGCGAAGTTGTGAAGATATGTTTGGACCATGGTATTGTGCACCAGTTATTGGCGCCATGCTAGGGAGAGAACGAACAACAAATTTTACAACCTCAGAGTAACAATTTCGCATACCAAGTTTTTGGCACCGTTGCCGGGGATTGTTCGAGTTTGGACAACTGGCGGTTCATCTTGTTGCTCAGATTAGGTAATTTTCTTTTCAAAAAAGTTTTCAAAAAAAAAAATTCTTTCAAAAATTTCTCCTTTATTTTCAAAAAAAAAAATAATTAAATCTTTTCAAAAAAAAAAAATTATTTATGTTCTTCAGAATTTTTAAGAATGAATTCTAGTGTTTCATGAAGCATGTGAAGCCTGACTGGCTGTAAAGCCATGTCTAAATTCTTTTGGACTGGGGCTTCCAACCCAACATTATCAAGAGCAAGCTAGTTGTTGCTAATCCATCAGCTGCTGTATGCTTAATTTGTCACTTAAAGCTTGGCTGGCCATTGGCCATGTCTAGTGTTTTGGACCGGAGCTTTCATTGAAAGCTTGGCTGGCTAGTGAGCCATGTCTAATTCCTGGACTGAAGCTTTAGACTAAGAATGCAAGATTCCTGGAATTCATATTAAAAATTTTGGAATCCTTATTTTCCTTTTTCAAATTAATTTTCGAAAAATACCAAAAAAAAAATTTAGAAAATCATAAAAATAAAAAATATTTTGTGTTTCTTGTTTGAGTCTTGAGTCAGATTTTAAGTTTGGTGTCAATTGCATGTTCATCTTGTATTTTTTGAAAAAAAAATCATGCATTCATAGTGTTCTTCATGATCTTCAAGTTGTTCTTGGTAAGTCTTCTTGTTTGATCTTGATGTTTTCTTGTTTTGTGTCTTTTCTTGTTTTTCATGTGCATTTTTGCATTCATCGTGTCTGAACATGAAAGATTTCTAAGTTTGGTGTTTTGCATGTTTTCTTTGCATATAAAATTTTCAAAAATAAGTTCTTGATGTTCATCATGATCTTTAAAGTGTTCTTGGTGTTCATCTTGACATTCATAGCATTCTGGCATGCATTCATTGTTTTGATCCAAAATTTTCATGCATTGCATCATTTTCATGTTTTTCTCCTTCATCATTAAAAATTCAAAAATAAAAAAAAAATATCTTTCCCTTTTTCACTCATAAATTTCAAAAATTTGAGTTGACTTTTTCAAAACTTTTTAAAATTTAGTTGTTTCTTATGAGTCAAATCAAATTTTCAATTTAAAAATCTTATCTTTTTCAAAATCTTTTTCAAAAATCAAATCTTTTTCATTTTTCTTATTTATTTTCGAAAACTTTAAAAATATTTTTCAAAAATCTTTTTCTTAATTTCATCTCATAATTTTCGAAAATATCATCAACAATTAATGTTTTGATTCAAAAATTTCAAGTTTGTTACTTACTTATTAAGAAAGATTCAAACTTTAAGTTCTAGAATCATATCTTGTGATTTCTTGTGAATCAAGTCATTAATTGTGATTTTAAAAATCAAATCTTTTTCAAAACTAATTTCAATCATATCTTTTCAAAAATATCTTTCTATCTTATTTTTTTTAAAATATCTTTTCTAACTCCTTATCTTCTTATCTTTTAAAATTTGATTTTCAAAATTTGTCTCAACTAACTAATTGACTTTTTGTTTGTTTCTTATCTTTTTCAAAACTACCTAACTAACTCTCTCTCTCTAATTTTCGAAAATCCCTTCCCTCTTTTTCAAAAATTCTTTTTAATTAACTAATTGTTTCAATTTTTAATTTTAATTTGATTTCATTCCTAATTTTCAAAAATCACTAACCCCTTTTCAAAATTTTATTTTCGAAAATCCTCTTTCTCTCTCATCTTCTTCTATTTATTTATTCATCTACTAACACTTCATCTCACCCAAATTCGAACCCCTCTTCTATCTGTGTTCGAATTTTCTCTTCTTCCCTTCTTTACATTACTTTCTTTTCTTCCTCTACTCATACAGGGGAACCTCTATACCTGGGTAAAAAGGATCCTTATTATTATTTTTCTGTTCCTTCTTTTTCATATGAGCAGGAGCAAGGACAAGAACATTCTTGTTGAAGCAGACCCTGAACCTGAAAGGACTCTGAAGAGGAAACTAAGAGAAGCTAAAATACAACAATCCAGAGATAACCTTACAAAAATTTTCGAACAGGAAAAGGAGATGGCAGCCGAAAATAATAACAATGCAAGGAGGATTCTTGGTGACTTTACTGCACCTAATTCCAATTTACATGGAAGAAGCATCTCCATTCCTGCCATTGGAGCAAACAATTTTGAGCTGAAACCTCAATTAGTTTCTCTGATACAGCAAAACTGCAAGTTTCATGGACTTCCATCTGAAGATCCATTTCAGTTCTTAACTGAATTCTTGCAGATCTGTGATACTGTTAAGATTAATGGAGTAGATCCTGAAGTCTACAGGCTCATGCTTTTCCCATTTGCTGTAAGAGACAGAGCTAGAGTGTGGTTGGACTCTCAACCTAAGGATAGCCTGAACTCTTGGGATAAGCTGGTCAAGGCTTTCTTAGCCAAGTTCTTTCCTCCCCAAAAGCTGAGCAAGCTTAGAGTGGATGTTCAAACCTTCAGATAGAAGGAAGGTGAATCCCTCTATGAAGCTTGGGAGAGATACAAGCAACTGACCAAAAAGTGTCCTTCTGACATGCTTTCAGAATGGACCATCTTGGATATATTCTATGATGGTCTGTCTGAATTAGCTAAGATGTCATTGGATACTTCTGCAAGTGGATCCATTCACCTAAAGAAAATGCCTGCAGAAGCTCAAGAACTCATTGACATGGTTGCTAACAATCAGTTTATGTACACTTCTGAGAGGAATTCTGTGAGTAATGGGACGCCTCAGAAGAAGAGAGTTCTTGAAATTGATACTCTGAATGCCATATTGGCTCAGAACAAAATATTGACTCAGCAAGTCAATATGATTTCTCAGAGTCTGAATGGAATGCAAGCTGCATCCAACAGTACTCAAAAGGCATCTTCTGAAGAAGAAGCTTATGATCCTGAAAACCCTGCAATAGCAGAGGTGAATTACATGGGTGAACCATACGGAAACACCTATAATCCCTCATGGAGAAATCACCCAAATCTCTCATGGAAGGATCAACAAAAGCCTCAACAAGGCTTTAATAATGGTGGAAGAAACAGGTTTAGCAATAGCAAGCCTTTTCCATCATCCACCCAGCAACAGACAGAGAACTCTGAATAAAATACCTCTAATTTAGCAAACCTAGTCTCTGATCTATCTAAGGCCACTATGAGTTTCATGAATGAAACAAGGTCCCCCATTAGAAATTTGGAAGCACAAGTGGGCCAGCTGAGTAAAAGAATCACTGAAACTCCTCCTAGTACTCTCCCAAGCAATACAGAAGAAAATCCAAAAGGAGAGTGCAAGGCCATTGACATAGTCAACATGGCCGAACCTAGAGAGGAAGGGGAGAACGTGAATCCCAAGGAGGAAGACCTCCTGGGACGTACAGTGATCAATAAGGAGTTTCCCTCTGAGGAACCAAAGGAATCTGAGACTCATCTAGAGACCATAGAGATTCCATTGAACCTCCTTATACCATTCATAAGCTCTGAAGAGTATTCTTCTTCTGAAGAGAATGAAGATGTTACTGAAGAGCAAGTTACCAAGTTCCATGGTGCAATCATGAAGCTGAATGCCAATTTATTTGGTAATGAGACTTGGGGAGATGAACCTCCCCTATCCACCAATAAACTAAATGCTTTGGATCAACTGAGATTGCCTCAGAAGAAACAGGATCCTGGAAAGTTCCTAATACCTTATACCATAGGCACCATGACCTTTGAAAAGGCTCTATGTGACCTTGGGTCAGGAATAAACCTCATGCCACTCTCTATAATAGAGAAACTAGGAATCCTTGAGGTACAAGCTGCTAGAATCTCATTAGAGATGACAGACAATTCCAGAAAACAAGCTTATGGACAAGTAGAGGACATGTTAGTAAAGGTTGAAGGCCTTTACATCCCTGCTAATTTCATAATCCTAGATACTAGGAAGGATGAGGATAAATCCATCATCCTTGGAAGACCCTTCCTAGCCACAGCAAGAGCTGTGATTGATGTCAACAGAGGTGAACTAGTCCTTCAATTGAATGAGGACTCCCTTGAGTTTAAAACTCAAGGACATCCTTCTGTAAACATGGAAAAGAGGCACAATAAGCTTCTCCCACTGTAGAGTCAACTAGAGCCCCTACAGTCAAACTCTAAGTTTGGTGTTGGGAGGCCACAACTAAACTCTAAGTTTGGTGTTGGGAAGTCTCAACAATGCTCTGAACATCTGTGAGGCTCCATGAGAGCCCACTGTCAAGCTATTGACATTAAAGAAGGGCTTGTTGGGAGGCAACCCAATTTTTATTTAATTATTTTTTTATTAGTTATATGTCTTCATAGGTTCATGATCATGTAGAGTCACAAAAACAACTGAAAAAAATTGAAGAAAAATCAAAAACAGCAGAAGAAAAATCACACCCTGGAGGAGGATCTTACTGGCGTTTAAACGCCAGTAAGGAGCATCTGGCTGGCGTTTAACGCCAGACAGAGCATGGATCTGGCGTTGAACGCTAGAAACAAGCAGCATCCTGGCGTTCAGACGCTAGAAATACACACTGAGGAAGAGCTGGCGCTGAACGCCAGAAACAAGCATCTGGCTGGCGTTCAACGCCAGAAATATGCTACAGATAGGCGCTGAACGCCCAGAACAAGCATCAATTCGGCGTTTAAACGCCAGAATTGCATGCAAAGGCCTTTTACATGCCTAATTGGTGCAGGGATGCAATTCCTTGACACCTAAGGATCTGTGGACCCCACAGGATCATCTCAGCATCTGTGGACCCTACAGGATCCCCACCTACCTCCACTCACTCTCTTCCCTCTTCTCAATGTTCATCCTCTCTTCCTAATAAACACTCTTCCCCAAAACTCTTCACCAATCACCTCAATCTCTCTTCCCTATCACCACTTTACCACTCACATCCATCCACTCTTCCCCATAAACCTACCTCATAAACTCCACCTACCTTCAAAATTCAAAATCAATTTCCCACCCAAACCCACCCTATATGGCCAAAACTAAACCCCCCTCCCCTCCCTATATAAAGCCCTCCATTCTTCCTCATTTTCACACAACACAACCCTCTCTTCCCCTTCTTGGCCGAATACACCTCTCCCTCCTCTCCTCCATATTTTCTTCTTCTTCTTCTTCATCTATTCTTTCTTCTCTTGCTCGAGGGCGAGCAATATTCTAAGTTTGGTGTGGTAAAAGCATAAAGCTTTTTATTTTTCCATTACCATTGATGGCACCTAAGACCGGAGAATCCTCTAGAAAAGGGAAAGGGAAGACAAAAGCTTCCACCTCTGAGTCATGGGAGATGGAAAGATTCATCTCCAAAGCTCATCAAGACCACTTCTATGATGTTGTGGCCAAGAAGAAGGTGATCCCCGAGGTCCCTTTCAAGCTCAAGAGAAATGAGTATCCAGAAATCTGACATGAAATCCAAAGAAGAGGTTGGGAAGTTCTAACAAACCCCATCCAACAAGTCGGATTCCTAATGGTTCAAGAGTTCTATGCTAATGCATGGATCACTAGGAACCATGATCAAAGTAAGAACCCGAACCCAAAGAATTATCTTACCATGGTTCGGGGGAATTACTTAGATTTTAGTCCGGAAAATGTGAGGTTGGCGTTCAACTTGCCAATGATGGAAGAGAACGCACGCCCCTACACAAGAAGGGTCAACTTTGATCAAAGGTTGGACCAAGTCCTCATGGACATATGTGTGGAAGGAGCTCAATGGAAGATTGACTCAAAAGGCAAACCGGTTCAACTGAGAAGACTGGACCTTAAGCCTGTAGCTAGAGGATGGTTGGAATTCATCCAACGCTCCATCATCCCCACTAGCAACCGATCTGAAGTTACTGTGGATCGGGCCATCATGATCCATAACATCATGATTAGAGAGAAAGTAGAAGTTCATGAAGTCATCTCCCTTGAACTCTACAAAATAGCCAAAAAGCCCTCCCCCTTGGCAAGGCTAGCTTTCCCTCATCTTATTTGCCATCTATGTTACTCAGCTGGAGCTTTCATAGAAGGAGACATTCCCATTGAGGAAGAGAAGCCCATCACTAAGAAAAGGATGGAGCAAACTAGAGAGCCCACTCATGGAGCTCAAGAAATGCATGAGGAAGCTCACCATCAAGAAATCCCTGAGATACCTCAAGGGATGCACTTTCCTCCACAGAATTTTTGGGAGCAAATCAACACCTCCCTAGGAGAATTAAGTTCCAACATGGGACAATTAAGGGTGGAACATCAAGAGCACTCCATCATCCTTCATAAAATTAGAGAAGATCAAAAAGCAATGAGGGAGGAGCAACAAAGACAAGGAAGAGACATAGAAGAGCTCAAGGACATCATTGGTTCCTCAAGGAGAAAACGCCACCATCACTAAGGTGGACTCATTCCTTGTTCTTACATTCTCTGTTTTTCGTTTTCTTTATGTTAAGTGCTTATCCATGTTTGTGTCTTATTACATGATCATTAGTATTTAGTAACTTTGTCTTAAAGTTATGAATGTCCTATGAATTCATCACCTCTCTTAAATGAAAAATGTTTTAATTCAAAAGAACAAGAAGTACATGAGTTTCGAATTTATCCTTGAACTTAGTTTAATTATATTGATGTGGTGACAATACTTTTTATTTTCTGAATGAATGCTTGAACAGTGCATATGTCTTTTGAAGTTGTTGTTTAAGAATGTTAAATATGTTGGCTCTTGAAAGAATGATGACAAGGAGACATGTTATTTGATAATCTGAAAAATCATAAAAGTGATTCTTGAAGCAAGAAAAAGCAGTGAATACAAAGCTTGCAGAAAAAAATGGTGAAAAAAATAAATAGAAAAAGAAAAAGCAAGCAGAAAAAGCCAAAAGCTCTTAAAACCAAAAGGCAAGGGTAAATAAAAAGGATCCCAAGGCTTTGAGCATCAGTGGATAGGAGGGCCTAAAGGAATAAAATCCTGGCCTAAGCGGCTAAACCAAGCTGTCCCTAACCATGTGCTTGTGGCGTGAAGGTGTCAAGTGAAAACTTGAGACTGAGCGGTTAAAGTCAAGGTCCAAAGCAAAAGAAGAGTGTGCTTAAGAACCCTGGACACCTCTAATTGGGGACTTTAGCAAAGCTGAGTCACAATCTGAAAAGGTTCACCCAATTATGTGTCTGTGGCATTTATGTATCCGGTGGTAATACTGGAAAACAAAGTGCTTAGGGCCACGGCCAAGACTCATAAAGTAGCTGTGTTCAAGAATCAACATACTGAACTAGGAGAACCAATAACACTATCTGAACTCTAAGTTCCTATAGATGCCAATCATTCTGAACTTCAATGGATAAAGTGAGATGCCAAAACTATTCAAGAGGCAAAAAGCTACAAGTCCCGCTCATCTGATTGGAGCTATGCTTCATTGATAGTTTGGAATTTATAGTATATTCTCTTCTTTTTATCCTATTTGATTTTTAGTTGCTTGGGGACAAGCAACAATTTAAGTTTGGTGTTGTGATGAGTGGATAATTTATACGCTTTTTGGCATTGTTTTTAGTATGTTTTTAGTAGGATCTAGTTACTTTTAGGGATGTTTTCATTAGTTTTTATGTTAAATTCACATTTCTGGACTTTACTATGAGTTTGTGTGTTTTTCTATGATTTCAGGTATTTTCTGGCTGAAATTAAGGGACTTGAGCAAAAATCAGATTCAGAGGTAGAAGAAGGACTGCTGATGCTGTTGGATTCTGACCTCCCTGTACTCAAAGTGGATTTTCTGGAGCTACAAAACTCAACACGGCGCGCTTCCAATTGCTTTGGAAAGTAGACATCCAGGGCTTTCCAGAAATATATAATAGTCCATACTTTGGCCGATTTTAGACGATGCAAAAGGGCGTTGAACGCCAGTTCTACGTTGCAGTCTGGAGTTAAACGCCAGAAATACGTCACAAACCAGAGTTGAACGCCAGAAACATGTTTCAAACTGGCGTTCAACTCCAAGAATGACCTCTCCACGTGTAAACTTCAAGCTCAGCCCAAGCACACACCAAGTGGGCCCCAGAAGTGGATTTATGCATCAATTACTTACTTCTGTAAACCCTAGTAACTAGTTTAGTATAAATAGGACTTTTTACTATTGTATTAGACATCTTCGGATCATCTTTTGATCATTTTTAGATCTCTAGACCTCCATGGGAGGCTGGCCACTCGGCCATGCTTACCCTATATTCACTTATGTATTTTCAACGGTAGAGTTTCTACACTCCATAGATTAAGGTGTGGAGCTTTGCTGTTCCTCATGAATTAATGCAAAGTACTACTGTTTTTTATTCAATTCAACTTATTCCACTTCTAAGATATTCATTCGTACTCCAACATGAATGTGATGAACATGACAATCATCATCATTCCCCACGAACGCGTGCCTAACGACCACTTCCGTTCCACCTTAGATTGGATGATTATCTCTTGGATCTCTTAATCAGAATCTTCGTGGTATAAGCTAGATTGATGGCGGCATTCATGAGAATCCGGAAAGTCTAAACCTTGTCTGTGGTATTCTGAGTAGGATTCAGGGATTGAATGACTGTGACGAACTTCAAACTCGCGAGTGCTGGGCGTAGTGACAGACGCAAAAGGATAGTAAATCCTATTCCAGTATGATCGAGAACCTCCAGATGATTAGCCATGCAGTGACAGCGCATCGGACCATTTTCACAGAGAGGATGAAAAGTAGCCATTGACAACGGTGATGCCCTTACATAAAGCCAGCCATGGAAAGGAGTAAGACTGATTGGATGAAGACAACAGGAAAGCAGAAGTTCAGAAGAACGAAAGTATCTCTATACGCTTATCTGAAATTCTCACCAATGATTTACATAAGTATTTTTATCTTTATTTTCTGTTTATTTATTATTATTATTCGAAAATACTATAACCATTTGATATCCGCCTGACTGAGATTTACAAGGTGACCATAGCTTGCTTCATACCAACAATCTCCGTGGGATCGACCCTTACTCACGTAAGGTTTTATTACTTGGACGACCCAGTGCACTTGCTGGTTAGTTGTGTGAAGTTGTGAAGATATGTTTGGACCATGGTATTGTGCACCAGTTATTGGCGCCATGCCAGGGAGAGAACGAACAACAAATTTTACAACCTCAGAGTAACAATTTCGCATACCACACTACTTGTACTGGACTGACCCATTCACTGTCTGAGATGGGGTAGATGATATCTGCTTCAAGTAGCCTGGTCACTTCTTTCTTGAAAACTTCTGAGATAGTGGAATTCAATCTTCTTTGGGGTTGACGGACAGGCTTTGCTCCTTCTTCTAAGAATATTCTGTGCTCACAAACTCAAGGGCTAATGCCTGCTATATCCGCCAAGCTCCACCCAATTGCCTTCTTGTGTTTTGTCAGCACACTGAGCAGCTGCTCCTCTTGTTGGGGAGTGAGTTCTCTTGCAATGATAACTGGAAGCTTCTGATCATCCTCAAGGTAAGCATACTTGAGGTGGGGTGGAAGGGGCTTTAATTCCACTATCTGCTCATGGTTGGGCTCTAGATCATCTGGAGCTAGTGATAATGGCAAAGTGTCCTCACTGTGTTCAAAGGGTGTCCCCACAATTGGGCCTTACTCCATGTGCCTCTCTTCTACTTCTTTTTGGTGAACTTCAGCTACAGTTTCATCAATGATGTCGCACTAGAAGATAGAATGATCTTCTGGAGGGTGCTTCATAGCTTTATTTAAACTGAAACTTACAGCTCTGCCATTTATCTCAAAGGAGTAAGTTCCTGAGAATGCATCTAGCTTGAACTTTGAAGTCTTCAGGAATGGTCTTCCAAGCAGGATTGATGATGGTCTTCCTGAGTCATTAGGGGGCATTTCCAAGATATAGAAGTCAATGGAAAATGTGACCCCCTTAATGCTCACTAGCACGTCTTTAGCAATTCCAACCACTGTAATAATGCTTTTATCTGCTAACATAAAACGAGCTGCCAACCTTTTTAAGGGAGGGAGCCTCAAAGCATCATATATAGACAATGGCATTATACTAACACACGCTCCTAAATCACACATGCAGTCAGAAAATATTACACCTCCAACGGTACAGTTAACCATGCATGGACTTGGGTCACTACATTTTTCAGGTATACCCCCCATTAAAGTAGATATAGAACTACCTAAAGGAATAGTTTCTAATTCATTAATTTTATCTTTATGTATGCATAAATCTTTCAGAAACTTTGCATATTTAGGTACTTGTTGAATAATATCAAAAAGGGGAACAGTTACCTCAACCTTTTTAAAAATTTCTACCATTTTGGGATCAAGTTCCATCTGCTTCCTGGACTTCCTTGCAAGGTGTGGAAATGGGATAGGAATGGCGCCACTTGCAGCTTCTGTGTCCTTTGGTGCTCCATTCCTTGGCTGAACTACTTCTTCTTCAACCATGTCTTGTACTTCCTCTTCCTCTTCAGCATCTTCCACTTCAACTAAGTCTTCAACTTGGGCGTGTTCTTGTGGGTTTGGCTCCTCCTGGTTCCTATCTTTCAGTGTGGTTCCGGACCTCAAAGTGATGGCATTGATGCCACCTTTGGGATTAGGTAAGGGTTGAGAAGGAATTCCACTGGAGTTTGAAGGCTGATAGGTGGAAGCAGGCAATGAATCTATCCGGGAGACGAGAGCTTGTAAAGTGGCATTCAAACCATTTAGAGTAGAGTTCAGTGTAGTCTGCATGTCTTGTTGTCCTTGTGCAAGAGAACGAAGCATATCATCATTTGATGAGGAAGAAGGATAAGTGATCTGAGGGGCCTGTTGTTGGTTATGCTAGGGTCCTTGGGACTGCCTTAGCTGAGGTGCTCTATAAGGCTGTTCTGATTCTACTGTCTGTTGTTGTTGTTCCACCTCTGATTTCCATTGTTGTCTCTGCCTCTTCTGTTATAGTTGTCCCTCCAGCCATGGTTAGAATTATCTCTCCAACCCTAGTTGGAGTTGTCTTGCCACCCTTGGTTATAGTTCCCACCTTGGTTGTAGTTGCCGCCTTGTTGATTGTATCCTTGATTCGGGCGGTCATAGAAGTTATGAGTAGCTGCCACAGTGTTGTCTTCTTGTTGGAGCTGCGGAGACTCATCAGTGTAATGACTATAATCAGCACAAATTCCGCATACTCTTTGGGGGACCAACTGTTGGCTTTGTTGTGGTGGGGTAGGATGAGCTTGTTATTGATTCAATTGCATTTGCTTCAGTAGGTTGGTCATTTCACATATAGCTTGTGTGACGACAGTAGTCTCACTGCTAGAGGAAACCTCTGCAACAGCCTTTGAGTGGCTGTTCCTGTGCCTGTGATTCCGAGTGGACTCAGCTAAGTCGATGATCAATTGCCATGCTTCATCTGCGGTCTTGTACTTTTTCAGAGAACCATTACTAGTGCCATCCAATGTAGTTTTATCCTGAGACTTCATGCCTTGAGTGAAGTAGCTGATCAACACCAACTTGTCAATCATATGATGGGGGCATGCGTCCAGAAGATTCTTGAAGCGCTCCCAGTACTCATAAAGAGTCTCAAATTCACCCTGAACAATGCAGGAGATCTCTTTCCTCAATCTATCTGTAACTTCAAATGGAAAGTATTTTTCCAGGAATTCTCTCCTGAGCGTATCCTAGTTAGTGACTGTCGCTTCAGGTTGAGTGTAGTACCACTCCCTCGCTTTTCCCTCAAGAGAAAACGAGAAGGCGGTCAGCAAAATAGAAGTTTCATCTGCACCATGACGCCTTACAGTAGAACAGGCTGTCTGAAAATCCGTTAGGTGCTTGATAGGCTCCTGAGCAGGTAAGCCATAAAACTTTGGGCATCAAGTTGATTAGTGCGATCTTCAGTTCAAAATCTGCAGCCCGATTTGGGTAACGCACTTGATACGGTTGCAGAGTAAAGTCTGGGGCTCCTGCCTCCTAGAGAGTGATCCTCCTGGGTGCCGCCATGTTACCTACGTGTAAATCAACTGAATTAGTAGTAGAGGAGCTTGTTTCTTCCTCAGATGGTGGTTCAGATTCGCCTTCAGAAGAGACTGGTGAATTGATAATAATCACTTCACCACCCTAAGAGGCTAAGCTACGCCGAGCTCGCCTAATACGTGAAAGAGTTCTTTCAATTTCAGGATCAAATGAAGCTAAGCTCGGATCAGGCAGTGAATGCATCATTCAATAAAAGAAACATACATCTCATGGTAATAAAATAAAATAAAATACGTGAAAATTAAAAATATGTACACTAATTAATAATTTAGCACACAATTGCAACTCCCCGGCAACGGCGCCAAAAATTGACGGGTGCGGAAATTTGACCAATTAAGAAATCAATATAGGAAATACGTTGTGAGTATAGCTCTTAACCAGCGAAAATTCGCCTCATCAATTTAGAAAGATTGTCACAAAATTTAGAATAAAAATACTGGGAGTATGAGTCCCAGGTCGTCTCCCAACGAGTTGACAAAGGGGTGCTAATTTATTAATCAGGAGTTTTTCGGAAAATTTTGAGTTTGGGCAATGGGCACACGCATATGATTGTAAATTAAAGCAATGAAAGTTAAAAGGGATTTATATTATTCTAAATAAAAGGCCTTGACTGGGGGAATGATTAATTGGAAGTTCTATCCTTATTGGAATTTTCTCAAGTGTAGTATGAAGATGTTGTTATTTTCACTTAGTTAACCCTTACTAAATAAAGGAAAGTTAAGTGATTGAGCTAACCCTTATTCGCAAATCTTAGTCCTCTCCCTTGCGAAGGTCTAGCGTTAGTACATACAGAATTAGCCAACAACTTCCAATTTAACTAATCACATGAGCATTCCAACTCAAGTGTCTCCTTTTAATCAACCCCCATGTCAAGTTGAGAATCTACTCCATTGACATGAGAATTACTTGCATAGAATTAAATAAGGAATAAAAGGAAGACATGATAGACAATAACTATGATTCAATTAAAAGTAAAAGTAATCCTTTGCATTAATAAATTCCAGAAATAATTCAATTGTAACTCTAAACAAGAATTAAGAATATGGAATAATAAAAGAGTAAGAAAACAAACTAGAATAGTATCTTCAACGGAGGTGATTACTCTTCAATATCTAAGGCAAAAGCATAAAACTAAGAATATGTGAATGTAAAAGAAAACCTAGAGGAAGAGTAGTTTTTCTCTAGATTCCGATCTAAAAAACTAAAACTATGCTAATGACAATGTGTATTGAGTCTCTGCAGGTTCCCTGGCTCTAGTTTGTGTTTCTGGGTCGGAAACTGGGTCAAAACTCGGCCCGAAATTGCCCCCATCATTTTCTGTTATTTCTGCAGATCGCGCATGTCACGCGTACGCATCAGTCACGCGCACGCGTCTTCGTGCAAACTCCAATCCATGCGTACGCGTCAGGCACGCGCACGCGTCGCTGCAATTTTTTCCGTATCGCGCGCTCACATGAGCCATGCGTGCGCGTCGATGCTCGCTGGTTACCTCCTTGGTTTCTTGTGTTCCTTCCATTTTTGCAAGCTTTCTCTCCATTCTCTAAGCCATTCCTGCCCTATAAAGCCTGAAACACTTAACACACAGTTCACGGCATCGAATGGTATAAAGGAGAATTAAAATATACAGATTAAAGATTTCTAGGAAGCAAGTTTTCAACCATAGAACAAAACTAGGAAGAAATTGTAAAATCATGCAAATCATATGAATAAGTGGCTAAGGACTTAATAAAAACCACTCAAATGAGCACAAGATAAACCATAAAATAGTGGTTTATCAAAACCATTGGTAGATTTATGCCTAGAGGCTCGTACCTTATTATTTAATATATGAGGGTCATTGTAATACCCCCGCTATCAGAATGGCACACCCAAAAGTGTTATATTCTGATAGTAAAGATTTTACTAGCTTAGCTTTTAGAGTCTCAAAGGCATGCATGCAGTCATCGGTAAAACAAAAAGGGACATCTGCAACCAAGAAGTTGCTCAGAGGTCTAGCAATTTTTGAAAAAAATATTTTATGCACCTTCTGTAAAAACCTGCATGGCCTAAGAAACTCCATATTTCCTTCACATTAGTGGGTGGTGGTAATTTCTCAATTACCTCCACCTTGGCTCTATCGACCTCTATTCCTTTGCTTGATGGTGCCCAAGAACAATACCTTCTATCACTATAAAATGGCATTTTTTTTCCAGTTTAAAACAAGGTTTGTCTTTTGGCACCTTTTCAAGAATAAGGATAGATGGTACAATCAAGTAGCAAAAGAATTAGCAAATGCAAAAAAGTCATCCACAAATACCTCAGTAAACTTTTCAACCATTTCAGAGAATATGGAAAGCATGCACCTTTAAAAATTTGCTAGGGCATTGCACAGTCCGAACGACATCCAGTGGTAAGCAAACATACTAAAAGGACAAGTGAATGCCATCTTCTCTTGATCTTGAGGGTCCACTATAATCTGATTATATTCTGAATAGCCATCCAAAAAATAATAAAACGCATGTCCAGCTAACCTCTCAAGCAACAGATCAATGAAAGGCAGGGAGAAATGGTCCTTCCTAGTAACAGTGTTGAGCCTCCTATAGTCAATGCACATAACCAATCGGTGATGGTTCTTATAGGAATCGGCTCATTCTTTTTATTTGCGACCACTGGGACTGCTCTCTTCTTGGGAACAACTTGCATAGGACTTACCCAAGGGTTATCAGAAATAGGGTAAACGATCCCGGCTTCCTACAACTTCATAACCTCTTTCTAGACCACCTTTTTCATAGTTGGATTAAGCCGCCTCTGTGGTTGTACCATAGATTTAGAATCTTCCTCAAGTAGGATTTTGTGCATACACATGGCTGGGCTTATCCCTTTTAAGTCACCAATGGTCCACCCAAGAGCTGTTTTATGGTCTCTCAGCACATGTATTAACGCCTCCTCTTCACTACTGCTTATAGAGGAGCTTATAATCATTGGATAAGAATTTTGCTCACCTAGGAAAGCATACTTGAGAGAGGAAGGTAAGGGCTTCAATTCAAGCTTTGGTGGCCCCTCTACCTCATTAAGCACGTTAGACCCCCCTCTAGGTGGTGGTGAATCGTCAAGCTCAGTCAAATCATCCTCTAACGGGGCTCTAAAATACTCTCAAGTTCCTTTGCTTCCAATACCTCTTTAATTAGTGGCTCAATCAAATCAATTTTCATGCACCCTTCAGAATCACTAGGGTATTGTAAGGCCTTAAGAACTTTGAGAACAATCTACTCATCATTAACTTTCAAGGTTAACTCGCATTTTTGTACATCAATGAGAGCTCTCCTAGTTGCCAGAAAATATCTTCCAAGAATGATGGAAGCATTAACATCTTCCTCCATATCCAAGATCACAAAATCAGTAGGAAATATAAAGGCTGCCGCCTTCACTACTCCAAGTAGAAATTTAATAGAATGGTCAGCAAGTTGAAGAAAAATTTTAGTGGGTTTTACCTCATCAATGTGGAGTTTTCTCATCAAAGAAAGTGACATGAGGTTGATGCTTACTCCAAGATCACACGATGCTCTTCGAATAGTAACATCACGAATGGTGTAAGGAATAAAAAAGCTTCCCGAATCCTTCATCTTTTCAGGGAGGTTTTGTTGGATAATTGCACTGCATTCCTTAGTAAGCACCACGGTCTCACTCTCCTTCCAGTTCCTCTTATTTGTCAAAAGCTCCTTCATAAATTTAGCATAAAGAGGCATTTGTTCTAGAGCCTCAGTAAAAAGAATATTAATTTGTAATTTCCTAAAAACTTCCAAGAATTTTGAAAACTGTTTGTCCTTGGCCTCCTTTTGAAACCTTTGAGGATATGGAATTCTAGGCTTATACTCTGGTACTAGAGTCCTCACCTTGGGTTGCTCTATAGGTATGGCTTCCTTCATAGCTTCTGCAGCGCCTTCCTCATCACCCTTGACTTTTGTGCCTACCATTTTTCCACTTCTCAGACTAATGGCATTGCACTATTCTCTTGGATTTAGGATTGTGTCACTAGGGAGGGTGTTGGTAGGCCTTTTAGCAACTTGCTTACTTAATTGACCCATTTGAACCTCTAAATTTTGGATGGAGGCTCTAGTTTCATGTATGAAGCTATTTGTATTTTTGGAGAGTTCTGCTAATGATGCTTCCAAGTTGAAGGTTTCTGAGGAACTGGGGGTGGATTATGTGATTGAGGAGGTTGATATTGATGGTTGAAATTATTCTGGTGGGGTTATTGTTGTTGAAATTGGGATTCCTTTTATTTTGATTTCTCCAGCCAAAGTTTGGATGATTTCTCCATCCCAGATTGTAGGTCTTAGAAAAGGGATCATTGTTGGGTGGTCTTGAAGAATTACCTATATAATTAACCTGTTCAGCAAAATTTTGCTCATAGCCATAACTTCCAAATTGAGATACTCCACTACTCATGTCATAAGAGTTATCCTGGGTCGCTGATAAACCACTATTTTATGGTTTATCTTGTGCTCAATTGAGTGGTTTTTATCAAGTATTTGCACACTTATTCATACTAATTGCATGTTTTACATTTTCCTTCCTAAATTCTGTGCTATGATTGAAAACATGCTTCTTTGGCCTTATATTTGCTAATATTAATCCTCTCTTATTACCATTCAATGCCGTGATATGTGCGTTAAGTAATTTCAGGGATTATAAGGCAGGAATGGCTTAGAGGATTGACGAACAGGATTTCTGCCAGTAAAGAAATTTTATAAAATTAATCACGTTATAAGTATAGTTTCTAAACCAGCAAAGAATCCTTTCGTACAAAAACTTTGGTTGTCACAAGTAACAAAACCCAATAAAATTTATAACCAAAGTATTTAAACCTCGGGTCGTCTCTCAAGGAATTGTAGGGAGGTGTATTTATTATTGGTTATGGGTTCTTCTGAGAAGATTTTGAGTTTGAGAACAGAAAAATAAATAATTGTAATTTAAAGCGGTGGAAATTAAAAAGAGAATTTATATAATTAATTAAAAAGCCTTGACCGGGGGTGTGATCAATTGGAAGTTCTATCCTTGTTGGAATCTTCTCAAGTGTAGTATAAAGAGGTTGTTGTTTTTCACTTAGTTAACCCTTACTGAGTAAAGGAAAGTCAAGTGATTGAATTGACTCTTATCCACACATCCTAGTACTTTTCTTGGGAAGGTCTAGTGTTAGTTGATACAGAATTAGCCAACAATGTCCAATTTAACTAAGCACTTGAGCATTCCAACTCAAGTGTCTCCTCTTAATGAACCCCTATGTCAAGTGAAAAATCTACTCCATTGACATGGATGCCAATTTCACATAATAAATGACTAAATAAATAATTGAAGATAATCAAACAAATAATGAGGTAAATAGAAAAATACTCTTTGCATCAATAATGTCATAAAAGTTTTCCAATTGTAACTCGGAATAAGGATTAAAAATATAAAAGAGTAAAGATGATAATTGAAATAAAATTGGAAGCGAGTAAATAAACAATAAAATTTAAATGGAAAAATACTATGGAATAAGTGAAAATATAAGAATCCTAATTTAAAGGAACATTAAACCTGAGAAGAAGTTGAAATCCTAATCCTAAAACTTAAGAGAGAGGAGAGAGCCTCTCTCTCTAAAAACTACATCTAAAACCTAAAATTATGAATTATGATTGTTGTATCAATTGTTCTAATCGTTCTCTTTGATTCCCCCATTCTCTGGCTTATATTCTGTGTTTCTGGCTTGGATTTGGGCCAAAAAAGGGTCCAGAAATCGCTGAGGGTGTTTTTTGCAGATTCCTGCACGTGGCGTCCGTCACTCGTGCGCGTGGGTCACGCATTCGCGTGGTCTGGAGTTTTTCCTTGTCACGCGTATGCTTCGGTCACGCGTACGCGTCATTTACGTTTTGCTCAAGGCACGCGTCTGCGTCGTTTATGCGTACGCGTCGCTGCCATTTTACGCTAGCCACGCGTCTGCATCGTCCTTGCGTGCGCGTCGCTTCCCTTTCTTCAAAACTCCATTTTTGTGCTTTCCTTCTATTTTTGTATGTTTCCTTTCTGTCCTCTAAGCCATTCCTGCCCTATGAAGCCTGAAAATACTCAACACACAGATCACGGCATCGAATGGTAATAAAGGACAATTAAAATTAATATTTTTAAAGCATAGGAAACATGTTTTCACATATATTATAAAATAAGGAAGGGAAAATAAAACCATGCAATTTATATGAATAAGTGGGTGAAGAATTGATAAAAATACTCAATTTTGAGCACAAGATGAATCATAAAATAGGGGTTTATCAACCTCCCCACACTTAAACAATAGCATGTCCTCATGCTAAATCCAAGAGAAAAGAGTAAAGGTAGAATGGTAGAATCTTATGCAATGCAACATATTCTAAATGCGAGCTACCTAAATGAATCATGCAATTCTAATTATCATCCACCTATATATATAGAGCTTACATGTGGTTAATTTGATTCATAATTTCAAGGAATCATATATGCATAGCCAAACCTAAATCATGTTAAAGCACTTTTATAATTGAGTTGATCAAAGGGATTCGCAAACTTGCAAGACAATTAACAATTAAACAGAGATATATGGAGATGTGCTATTGAACCCTCACTGGATTTTTGTGTTTACTCTCTAATTACTCAGTGTTTGGGATTAATCACTCTATTTTTTTCTATTCATACTTTCTAAAACTTTGTTCTTCATCTAACCAATCAACAAATACATAATGTATACATACAAACATCATGAGGTCTTTTTGAAGGTTGTAATGGAGCCAAGGTAAATGTGAGGATATATATAAGGCTAAGTGAGCTATAAGTTGAATCTTTGATTAGTCTAAGATCTCACCTAACATATACATACTCTGTATAATTTATAATTATCCTGGTTTTCCCAATTTTTCCACTTTCTTGTTACATACTCATGTACCAACTTTATTTTGATTTTACCTTATGTGCATTGATTTCTTCACTAAACTTATTATTGGGGTAATTTTGTCCCCTTATTTATTTATATAATTAAAAGGGCTTTTTTTTTAACATAAACACAACATATATCAATGCACATGGTATTTTAATTTAAATTGGTTTTACATGAGCATGCTCCCAAATTTCTGATTATTTTACTAATTTAATCCTTTCCTATCAACCCATGTTCCCATGTTTCCCCACACTTAGTGGATACACAATCTCTATCTTAAGCTAACCAAGGATTCAACTTCGAATTTTTTTTTTTAATTTGTTTTTCTGCTTAAAGCTAGTGATGTGGTTATAGAACAAAAGGGGATTAAAAGGCTCAAGGGGGATAACAAGGGTGACGTAGGAGGTAGGCTTATTTGGGATAAGTGAGCAAAATAAGCAATGACCTCAATCATATGTGGGTATATATCTACATTCTATATTGGACATATAGATTGAAACAAAGTAAAGATAGCAAGCATAAAAAAGAAGTGCGAAACACACAGGAATGAAATTTATGGTTGAATATAACCATACAATTAAGCTCAAAAACTCACGGGTTGTGTATTCTCTGGCTCAAAAACCATATATCAATTATGTATGTCATGCAAGTAGAGAGCAAGAAGTTCCATTCAACTCAATGTGAATCTTAGAATGGCTTTTATAAAATTTAGTATTTTCCTTGAAAAATGTTGTCAATTAACCAACATTTATTGCTATATATATATATATATAAAGTGTGTGGATTGTTGTGATTCTGTTATATTAAAGTTTCTAGTTTACTCTTTTTATTTTCAATTAAACCAAATTATCATATGATAAAAGAGTAAACTAAACTAATTAATCCATATTTTCTATATCACAACTTAATAAGCTAAAAGTGCAAATTAAAATAAATATCTAATATATATATATATATATAAACCAAAGTGCAAAATGCCGAAATAAAGTAAAAATACAGAAAAGAAACAAAATAAGATAAAAGAGAGTCTGGAACGTGGTTCACCAAAATAAAGTTCGCCAGAGATGGCGACCTCCCCACACTTAAATAAAAGCATCGTCCTCGATGCTCACTCAAGCTGGGTGTGAGGAAGTGTCATCTCCAGAAGGATGTGCTGCTGGTGTCTCGGTGGTGGTCTGAGGGTCTACAGTCTGTATGAGGGTCGGAGGGTCTGCCTGCTGAAGCGAAGGCTCTGTCCATAGAGGGATCTCTGGATCAGTCGACTGTATCTAATAGGGCTCCTCATGATGTGGCGCATCCTGCTGATGAGCGGATAATTTATACGCTTTTTGGCATTGTTTTTAGGTAGTTTTTAATATATTTTAGTTACTTTTTATTATATTTTTATTAGTTTTTAAATAAAAATCACATTTCTGGACTTTACTATCAGTTTTTGTGTTTTTCTATGATTTCAGGTATTTTCTGGCTGAAATTGAAGGACCTGAGCAAAAATCTGATTCAGAGGCTGAAAAAGGACTGCAGATGCTGTTGGATTCTGACTTCCCTGCACTCGAAGTAGATTTTCTGGAGCTATAGAAGCCCAATTGGTGCGCTCTCAATTGCGTTGGAAAGTAGACATCCTGGGCTTTTCAGCAATATATAATAGTCCATACTTTTTCTGATTTTTGATAACACAAACTGATGTTTAAACGCCAACTTTCTACCTTATTCTAGCGTTAAATGCCAGAACTGGCATAAAAGCTGGTGTTAAACGCCCAAACTGGCACCAAAACTGGCGTTTAACTCCAAGAAAAGTCTCTACATGTGAAAGCTTCAATACTCAGCCTAAGCATACACCAAGTGGGCCCGGAAGTGAATTTCTGCAACATTTACTCATTTCTGTAAACCCTAGGTTACTAGTTTTCTATAAATAGGACCTTTTGCTATTGTATTTTCATCTTCAAATCATTTTTAAGACTCTCTTTGTATCACTTTTGATCTCTTGATCACGTTTAGGGGGGCTAGCCATTCGGCCATGCCTGGACCTTGTTCTTATGTATTTTCAACGGTAGAGTTTCTACACCTCATAGATTAAGGTGTGGAGCTCTGCTATTCCTCTTGAATCAATGCAAAGTACTACTATTTTTCTATTCAATTCATGGTTATTCTTATTCTAAGATATCCATTCGCACTTCAACATGATGAATGTGATGATTATGTGACACTCATCACCATTCTCACTTATGAACGCGTGCCTGACAACCACTTCCGTTCTACATGAAAATGAGCTTAAATGCATATCTCTTAGCCTCCTGGTTCACGATCAGAGTCTTCGTGGTATAAGATAGAATTATTGGCAGCCATTCCTGAGATCCGAAAAGTCTAAACCTTATCTGTGGTATTCCGAGTAGGATCTAGGAAGGGATGACTGTGACGAGCTTCAAACTCGCGAGTGTTGGGCGTAGTGACAGACGCAAAAGGATCAATGGATCCTATTCCAACATGAGTGAGAACCGACAGATGATTAGCCATGCGGTGACAGCGCATTTAGACCATTTTCACTGAGAGGACGGACGGTAGCCATTGACAACGGTGATCCCCAACATACAGCTTGCCATAGAAAGGAGTATGAATGATTGGAAGGCAATAAGAAAGCAGAGGTTCAGAAGGAACAAAGTGTCTTTATACGCTTATCTGAAATCCCACCAATGAATTACATAAGTATTTCTATCTTATTTTCTGTTTTAATTATATTTTAATTATCAAAATCCCATAACCATTTGAATCCGCCTGACTGAGATTTACAAGGATGACCATAGCTTGCTCCAAGCCGACAATCTCCGTGGGATCGACCCTTACTCATGTAAAGTATTACTTGGACGACCCAGTTCACTTGTTGGTCAGCTGCACGGAGTTGTGTGAAAAGTGTGCGATCACGATTTCATGTACCAAGTTTTTGGCGCCGTTGCCGGGAATTGTTCGAGTTTGGACAACTAACGGTTCATCTTGTTGCTCAGATTAGGTAATTTTATTTTATTTTTAAGCTTCTTGTTAATTTTTGAAAAAAAAGTTTCAAAAAAAATTTATAATAACATAGTTTTCGAAAAAATAAATTATTCTATGTTCTTCAAACCTTTTAGAAATGAATTCTAGAGTTTCATGATGATCTGTTGAAGTCTGGCTGGCTGTGAAGCCATGTCTAATCTTTTGGACCAATATTTCAACTTATCATCATAAGAGCTTATTGATTTCTATCAATCTTTCTGTTGAATGTAATGATCTGCTAAAGCTTGGCTGGCCATTGGCCATGTCTAGTGTTTTGGACCGAAGCTTTCACTGAAAGCTTGGATGGCTAGTAAGCCATGTCTAATTCCTGGACCGGAGTTTTAGACTAACATCGCATGATTCCTGGAATTCTCATTAAGAATTTTGAATTCCTTATTTTCTTTTTCCAAATAATTTTCGAAAAAAATACAAAAAAGTTTAACAAAATCATAAAATCAAAAATATTTTTGTGTTTCCTGTTTGAGTCTAGTGTCAAATTTTAAGTTTGGTGTCAATTGCATGTCTTTATTCTTCTTGCATTTTTCGAAAGTATGTTCTTGTGCTCTTCATTGATCTTCAAGTTGTTCTTGATGATTTTCTTTGTTCTGATCTTTAAATTCTCCTGTTTGGTGTCTTTTGTTGTTTTTTCACATGTATTTTCAAATTGTTATTGTCCCTAGTATACAAACTTCTAAGTTTGGTGTCTTGCATGCATATTGTTTTGATCTTGATTTTCCATGTTTAGTTTCATTCTGTTGTTTTTCTTTCTTATCATTAAAAATTCAAAAAAAATTTCAAATTTATGTCTTTTCAAGTCAATAATATAGAGAATTGAAGATTCAGAACATACAGCAGAGGAATTACAGAGAAAAAGCTAGGCATTCAAAACGCCCAGTGAGGAAGGAAAACTGGCGTTTAAATGCCAGCCAGGGTACCTGGCTAGGCGTTAAACGCCCAAAAGGGTAGTATTTTGGGCGTTAAATGCCAGAATGTATACCATTCTAGGCGTTTAACGCCAGAACAACACAAGGGAGTTAAGTTAGTTTTTAATTCAAATCTTTTTCAAATCATATCTTTTTCAAATCATATCTTTTTCAAATCATATCTTTTTCAATTTTCTATTCTTTTTTTGAAAATTCCAAAATGATTTTCAAAATATTTTTCTTATTTTTATTTCATTTAATATGATTGATTCAAAATCTCAAGTTGTTACTTGCCTATTAAGAAAGGTTCAATTTTTAAATTTTAAAAATCATATCTTTTAGTTTCTTGTTAGTCAAGTAATCAAATTTAATTTTCAAAGTCAAATATTCTTAAATTGTTTTTCAATCATATCTTCTCAATCATATCTTCTCAATCAACCACATCTTTTTCAAAATAATTTTCAATCATATCCTTTTGATTACTGATTTCAAAATCTTTTCTAACTTTTTATCTTTTCAAGTTTGATTTTCAAATCTTTCCAAATTAACTACTTGACTTTTTGTTTGATTTTAAAAGCTTTCTATTTCAATCATATCTCTTTCAAAATCGCCTAACTACTTCTCTCTCTCTAATTTTCGAAAATCACTAACCACTTTTTCAAAAATCTTTTTAATTAAGTAATTTATTTAGTTTTTTTTTTATTTTTCATTTTTTTCCCTTTCTAAATTTTCGAATTCTAACCATATTTTAAAATAAAAACAAAGATATTTTCCTTTTATTTTAATTTAAATTCAAAATTTTTCCCCCTCCTCACCTTCTTCTATTTAAGGACTAGCACTCCTCCTCAATTAGCAATTCGGACTCTCTCCTTCTTTATATGTTCGAATTCTTCTCTATCTACCTCATCCTTTCATTCCTCTTTTCCTCTGATACATTAAGGAATCTCTATACTGTGACATAGAGAATTCCATACTTTCTTTGTCTTCTTCTCTATCATATGACCAGGAACAAAGATAAAGGCATTCTTGTTGAAGCTGATCCTGAACCTGAAAGGGCTCTGAAGAGGAAGCTAAGAGCAGCTAAAGCACAAAACTCTGAAGAGGACCTGACAAAAATTTTCGAAAAGGAAGCAGACAAAACAAACATGGCCGAACCCAACAACAATGGTGGAGATGCAAGGAAGATGCTTGGTGACTTCATTGCACCTTCTTCTGACTTCTTTGGAAGGAGCATCTCAATTCCTGCAATTGGAGCAAACAACTTTGAGCTTAAGCCTCAATTAGTTTCTCTAATGCAGCATAATTACAAGTATCATGGACTTCCATTGGAAGATCCTCATCAGTTCTTAGCTGAATTCTTGTAAATCTGTGACACTGTTAAGACCCATGGGGTTGACCCTAAGGTCTACAGACTTATGCTCTTCCCTTTCGCTGTAAGAGACAGAGCTAGGACATGGTTGGACTCACAACCTAAAGAAAGCCTGTACTCTTGGGAAAAGCTGGTCAATGCCTTCTTGGCAAAGTTCTTTCCACCTCAAAAATTGAGTAAGCTTAGAGTGGAAGTCCAGACCTTCAGACAGAAGGAAGGCAAATCCCTCTATGAAGCTTGGAAAAGACACAAGCAATTGATCAGAAGGTGTCCTTCTGGCATGCTTTCAGAATGGAGCATCATATGCATATTCTATGATGGTTTGTCTGAACTATCCAAGATGTCATTGGACAACTCTGCTGGTGGGTATCTTCATTTGAAGAAGATGCCTGAAGAAGCTCAAGAACTCATTGAAATGGTTGCAAATAACCAATTCATGTACACTTCTGAAAGGAATCCTGTGAACAATGGGACAACTCAGAAGAAAGGAGTTCTTGAGATTGATACTCTGAATGCCATATTGGCTCAGAATAAAATATTGACTCAGCAAGTCAATATGATTTCTCAGAGTCTGTCTGGAATGAAAGCTGCAACAGGCAGTACTAAGGAAGCCTCTTCTGAAGAAGAAGCTTATGATCCTGAGAACCCTGCAATGGAAGAGGTGAATTACATAGGAGAACCCTATGGAAACACCTATAACCCTTCATGGAGAAATCATCCAAATCTCTCATGGAAGGACCAATAGAAGCCTCAACAAGGCTTCAACAATAATAATGGTGGAAGAAATCGGTTTAGCAATAGCAAACCTTTTCCATCATCTTCTCAGCAACAAATAGAGAACTCTGAACAGAGTCGTTCTGACTTAGCAAACATAGTCTCTAATCTATCTAAGGCCACTCTCAGTTTCATGACTGAAACAAGGTCCTCCATTAGAAATCTGGAGGCACAAGTGGGTCAGCTGAGTAAGAAAGTTACTGAACTCCCTCCTAGTGCTCTCCCAAGCAATACAAAAGAGAATCCCAAGAGAGAGTGCAAGGCCATAAACACCTCCCACATGGCCAAATGTATAGAGGAGGAAGAGGCAGTGATTTCCACTGAGGAAGACCTCAATGGACATGCACTGGCCTCCAAGGAGTTTCCTAATGAGGAACCAGAGAAATCTGCGGCTCAAATAGAGACCATAGAGATTCCACTGAACCTACTTCTGCCATTCATGAGCTCTGATGAGTATTCTTCCTCTGAAGAGGATGAAGATATTGCTGAAGAGCAAGTTGCTAAGTACTGGTGCATGAAATTGTGATCATCAATGGCGGCAACAACTTGGTACGCACAATTGTAATCTCAACTCTTTATCACAACTCTGCACAACTAACCAGCAAGTGCACTGGGTCGTCCAAGTAATAAACCTTACGTAAGTAAGGGTCGATCCAACGGAGATCGTCGACTCGAAGCAAGCTATGGTCATCTTGTAAATCTTAGTCAGGCGGATTCAAATGGTTATGGAGAATTGATAATTAAAATATGAATAAAACATAAAATAGGATAGAGATACTTATGTAATTCATTGGTGAGAATTTCAGATAAGCGTATGAAGATGCTTTGTTCCTTCTGAACCTCTGCTTTCCTATTGCCTTTTTCCAATCATTCATACTCATTTCCATGGCAAGCTGTATGTTGGGTTTTACCGTTGTCAATGGCTACCTCCCGTCCTCTCAGTGAAAATGTTCCAAATGCACTGTCACCGCATGGCTAATCAGCTGTTGGTTCTCGATCATGTTGGAATAGGATCCATTGATCCTTTTGCGTTTGTCACTACGCCCAACACTCACGAGTTTGAAGCTCGTCACAGTCATCCCTTTCTTGATCCTACTCGAAATACCACAGACAAGGTTTAGACTTTCCGGATCTCAGGAATGGCCGCCAATTGATTCTAGCCTATACCACGAAGGTTCTAATCTTAGATTAGAAACCCAAGAGATACACATTCAAGCTTGTTTGCATGTAGAACGGAAGTGGTTGTCAAGCACGCGTTCATAGGTGAGAATGATGATGAGTGTCACAAATCATCACATTCGTCAAGTTGAAGAACGAGTGTATATCTTAGAGAAGAAGTAGGCATGAATTGAATAGAAAAACAATAGTACTTTGCATTAATTCATGAGGAACAACAGAGCTCCACACCTTAATCTATGGTGTATAGAAACTCCACCATTGAAAATACAAAAGTGATAATGGTGATCATTGGCTTCGGCCCCAGAGAGGGAACCAGAAGAACCAAGATCAAAAGTATGATCAAGTTTGTAAAAGTCTATAGCAAAAGGTCCTATTTGTAGAAAACTAGTAACCTAGGGTTTACAGAAATGAGTAAATGATGCAAAATCCACATCAGGGCCCACTTGGTGTGTGCTTGGGCTGAGCGTTGAAGCTTTCACGTGTAGAGGCTTTTCTTGGAGTTAAACGCCAGCTTTTGTGCCAGTTTGGGCGTTTAACTCCAACTTTTATGCCAGTTCTGGCGTTTTGATGCCAGAATTTCTATGCTGACTTGGAACGCTGGTTTGGGCCATCAAATCTCAAGCAAAGTATAGACTATTATATATTTCTGGAAAGCCCAGCATGTCTAATTTCCAACGCAATTGAGAGCGCACCAATTGGACTTCTGTAGCTCCAGAAAATCCACTTCGAGTGCAGGGAGGTCAGAATCCAACAGCATCTGCAGTCCTTTTTCAGCCTCTGAATTAGATTTTTGCTCAGGTCCCTCAATTTCAGCCAGAAAATACCTGAAATCATAAAAAAAAACACAAACTCATAGTAAAGTCCAGAAATGTGATTTTTATTTAAAAACTAATAAAAACAATAAAAACTAACTAAAATATACTAAAAACATACTAAAAATAATGCCAAAAAGCGTATAAATTATCCGCTCATCAAGTACCTTGGAGCAATCATGACGCTAAATGCCAAGTTATTTGGTAATGAGACTTGGGAAGATGAACCTCCATTGCTCATCAATGAACTTAATGATCCGGTTCAACTGAAATTACCTCAGAAGAGACAGGATCTTGGAAAGTTCTCAATACCTTGTACCATAGGCACCATAACCTTTGAGAAGGCTCTTTGTGACCTAGGGTCAAGTATAAACCTCATGCCCTCTCTGTAATAGAGAAATTAGGGATCCTTGAGGTGTAAGCTGCAAGAATCTCACTAGAGATGGCAGACAATTTAAGGAAACAGGCTTATGGACTTGTAGAGGATGTCTTGGTGAAGGTTGAAGGCCAGTACATCCCTGCTGATTTCATAATCCTGGAAACTGGGAAGAGTATAGATGAATCCATCATCCTTGGCAGACCCTTCCTAGCCACAGCAAAAGCTGTGATTGATGTTGACAGAGGAGAGCTGGTCATTCAAGTGAATAAGGCCTGCCTTGTGTTTAAGGCTCAAGGATCTCCTTATGCACACATGGAGAAGAAGCATGACAAGCCTCTCTCAATGCAGAGTCAAACAGAGCCCCCACATTCAAACTCTAAGTTTGGTGTTGGGAGGCCATCATCATGCTCTGAGTATCTGTGAAGCTCCATGAGAGCCCACTGTCAAGCTATTGACATTAAAGAAGCGCTTGTTGGGAGACAATTGATGAGCGGATATTTTATACATTTTTTGGGGTATTTTCATATAGTTTTTAGTAGAATTTAGCTACTTTTTAGCATAATTTTATTAGTTTTTATGCAAAAATCACATTTCTAGACTTTACTATGAGTTTGTGTGTTTTTCTGTGATTTCAGGTATTTTCTAGCTGAAATTGAGGGACCTGAGCAAAAATATGATTCAGAGGCTGAAAAAGGACTGCAGATGCTGTTGAATTCTGACCTCTCTGCACTCGAAATGGATTTTATGGAGCTACAAAAACCCAATTGGCATGCTCTCAATTGCGTTGGAAATAGACATCCAGGGCTTTCCAGCAATATATAATAGTCCATACTTTACCCGAGTTTTGATGACGCAAACTGGCGTTTAAACGCCAACTTCCTGCCCTATTCTGAAGTTAAACGCCAGAAACAGGTTACAAACCAGAGGCTAACGCCACAAACAAGTTGCAACCTGGCGTTTAACTCCAAGAGAAGCCTCTACACATGTAAAGCTCAATGCTCAACCCAAGCACACACCAAGTGGGCCCCGGAAGTGAATTTCTACACTATCTATCTCAGTTTACTCATTTTCTGTAAACCTAGGTCACTAGTTTAGTATAAAAACTACTTTTAGAGACTTACTATGTATCTCATGACATTTTACATCTGAATTTTGTATCTTTTACGGCATGAGTCTCTAAACCCCATGGTTGGGGGTGAGGAGCTCTGCTGTGTTTCGATGAATTAATGCAATCACTTCTGTTTTCTATTCAATCACGCTTGTTTCTATTCCAGGATATTCATTCGTACCTAACCGTGATGAATGTGATGATCCGTGACACTCATCACCATTCTCAACCTATGAATGCGTACCTGACAACCACTTCCGTTCTACCTTATATTGAATGTATATCTCTTGGATACTTGGTTCACGAGGTTGACTGCCTCTCCTGACAACAAAGCATTCAAATCTGTGAGATCAGAGTCTTTGTGGTTTAAGCTAGAATCAATTAGCAGCATTCCTGATATCCGAAAAGTCTAAACCTTGTCTGTGGTATTCCGAGTAGGATCCAGGAAGGGATGACTGTAACAAACTTTAAACTCATGAATGTTGGGCGCAGTGACAGTGTGCAAAAGGATCAATGGATCCTTTTCCAACATTAGTGAGAACCGACAGATGATTAGCCATATACATGGACCCTTTTCACTGAGAGGAAGGCTGGTAGCCATTGACAACAGTGATCCACCAACATACAGCTTGCCATGGAAGGAGACCTGCGTGCGTGAAGAAGAAAACAGTAGAAAAGCAGAAATTCAGAAGACAAAGCATCTCCAAAACCTCAACCTGTTCTCTATTACTGCATAACAAGTATTATTTAATCCATGCTCTTTTACTTATTCCAATTAAAACTGAGAATTGTTGTTGCTATCCTGACTAAGAGTTACAAGATAACCATAGCTTGCTTCAAGCCGACAATCTCCGTGGGATCGACCCTTACTCACGTAAGGTATTACTTGGACGACCCAGTGCACTTGCTGGTTAGTTGTGCGGAATTGCAAAAGTATGATTGTGATTTCGTGCACCATGTTTTTGGTGCCGTTGTCGGGGATTTTTCAAATTTGGACAACTGACGGTTTATTTTGTTGCTTAGATTAGGAAAAAATTTTCTTTTTGGTTTAGAGTCTTCTATTATTGTTTTTGGTTAAAATTTTAAAATCCTTATTTTGTTTTTCTAAATTATTTTCGAAAATTTTCAAAACCAATAACTTCATAATTTAATCTTCTGTTTGAGTTCAGATTCATATTTTAAGTTTGGTGTCAATTGCATAAGTTTATTTTTCTTTCATTTTTTTCGAATTATTAGTGCTTAGAGTACAAAAGTTTTTAAGTTTGGTGTCATTTGTGTTTTTGTTTTCTTAAAAATCTTTCGAAAATTGCTCTCAGTGTTCATCTTGATATTCAAAGTTTTCCTGTTTGTTTTCTTTGTTTTGATCTAAAAATTCTAAGTTTGGTGTCATTTTACTGTTTTTCTCTTTCCTCATTAAATTCAAAAATATCTTCCATATTTATTTAATTAAGATTTCAAAAATATCATTTAAAAATTCAGATTTTTTTTTTAAATTTTTATTCTATCTTATCTTAGTTTTGAAATTTCAAAATTCAAAAATTTTTTTCAAAAATCATATCCATAATTTTTTCAAATTCTCTTAATAAATCAATCAATTTAGTTTTCGAACTTTTATTTTAGTTTCCAATTATTCTACTTTATTTTTTTATTTTTTCGGTTGTTTTTAATTAAATAAATTAAAAAAATAAAAATATATTTTATTTGCAATTCACATCAATTCCCTTTTTTCCATCATAGACCAAAGTGGAAATGAACAGTCCAGAAGGACTCTGGGGTTATATGCTAACCCCATTACTGCTGCATATGGGAGTAGCATCTGTATACCTCCCATCAAAGCAAGCAGTTTTGAGCTAAATCCTCAGCTCATTGTCATGGCAAAATTGCCAGTATTTCGGTCTTCCACAGGAAGAACCTACTGAGTTTCTGGCACAATTTTTACAAGAGATGCTACAAGAAACCAAAATTGCTAACAAGAATATGGAATCACAATTGAATCAGACAAAACAGCAGTTATCAAAACAGATAACAGAGGAGTTCCAAGCAGTTCAATTAAGAAGTGGAAAAACATTAAATATCTCAACTCAAAACAGCAGAAAGCCAAGAAAGGAACAGCTGACAGAGGATGAGCAACCTGCTACCCAAAATCCCTCTGAGGATAGTAAGAGCCCAGAGAGGAATAAGTATGGCGTTCAAACGCCAGAAAAGGGTGAAAAACTGGCGTTAAACGCCCAATCCATGTCCAATCCTGGCGTTCAAACACCAATGAGGGATCAGACACCTGCAAGTGATGATAATAACTCCCTCAAGAAGGCTTCTCAACCTGCCTCTACAGGAAATAAACCTGCAGCAATTAAGGTTAAAGAATATAAAGCCAAAATGCCTTATCCTCAGAAACTCCGCCAAGCGGAACAGGATAAACAATTTACCCGCTTTGCAGACTATCTTAGGACTCTTGAAATAAAGATTCTGTTTGTAGAGGCACTTGAGCAAATACCCTCTTATGCTAAGTTCATGAAAGAGATCTTAAGCCATAAGAAGGATTGGAGAGAAACAGAAAAAGTTTTTCTCACTAAAGAATGCAGTGCAGTCATCCTAACAAGCTTACCAGAAAAGCTTAAGGATCCCAGAAGCTTTATGATACCAGGAACATTAGAGGGTACTTGTACCAAGACAGCTCTATGTGACCTTGGGGCAAGTATCAATCTAATCACTGCATCCACTATCAGAAAGCTTGGCTTGACTGAAGAGGTCAAACCAACCCGGATATGTCTTCAACTTGCTGATGGCTCCATTAAATATCCATCAGGCATAATTGAGGACTTGATTGTTAAGGTTGGGCCATTTGCCTTTCCCACTAACTTTGTAGTGCTAGAAATGGAGGAGCACAAGAGTGCAACTCTCATTCTAAGAAGACCTTTCCTAACAACTGGACGAACCCTCATTGATGTCCAAAAAGGGGAAGTGACCTTGAGACTCAATGAGGATGAGTTCAGGCTGAATGCTGTTGAGGCAATGAAGCATCTAGACACATCAAAAGACTGCATGCGTGTTGATATTATTGACTCCCTAGTAGAGGAGATCAACATGGCTGAGAGTCTCGAATAAGAGGAAATAAAAGAGCCTCTGAAAATTCCTCAGGAAGAGGAGAAACCTCCTAAACCCGAGCTCAAATCACTACCATGATCCCTAAAATATGTATTTCTGGGAGAAGGTGACACTTTTCTGGTGATCATAAGCTCTACTTTAAATCCAAAGGAAGAGAAAGCACTACTTCAAGTGCTAAGGACACACAAGACAGCTCTTGGGTGGTCCATAAGTGACCTTAAGGGCATAAGCCTAGCTAAATTCATACACAAGATCCTATTGGAGGATGATGCTAAGCCAGTGGTTCAACCACAGAGGCGGCTGAATCCAGCCATGAAGGAGGTGGTGCAGAAGGAGGTCACTAAGTTACTAGAGGCTGGGATCATTTATCCTATTTTTGATAGTCCCTGGGTGAGCCCTGTCCAAGTTGTCCCCAAGAAAGGAGGAATGACAGTGGTTCATAACGAAAAGAATGAACTGGTTCCCACAAGAACAGTTACAGGGTGGCGTATGTGTATTGATTACAGAAGGCTCAATACAGCCACCAGGAAGGATCACTTTCCTTTACCATTCATAGACCAGATGCTAGAGAGACTAGCAGGTAATGAATATTACTGCTTTTTGGATGGCTATTCAGGTTACAACCAAATTGCAGTAGATCCTCAGGACCAAGAGAAAACAGCTTTCACATGTCCTTCTGGAGTGTTTGCCTACAGAAGGATGCCTTTTGGTCTGTGCAATGCACCTGCAACTTTTCAGAGGTGCATGCTCTCTATCTTTTCTGATATGGTAGAGAAATTTCTAAAAGTCTTCATGGATGACTTTTCAGTATTTGGAGACTCATTCAGCTTCTACCTTGACCATTTAGCACTTGTTCTGAAAAGATGCCAAGAGACCAACCTAGTTTTAAACTGGAAAAAATGTCACTTTGTGGTGACTGAAGGAATTGTCCTTGGGCATAAAATTTCAAGCAAGGGAATAGAGGTGGATCAAGCTAAAGTGGAAGTAATTGAAAAATTACCACCACCTGCCAATGTTAAGGCAATCAAAAGCTTTCTGGGGCATGCAGGATTCTATAGGAGGTTTATAAAGGATTTTTCAAAAATTGCAAAACCTCTGAGCAATCTGCTAGCTGCTGACACGCTATTTGTGTTTGACACAGAGTGTCTGCAGGCATTTAAAAATCTGAAAGCTAAGCTGGTCACAGCACCAGTTATTTCTACACCAGACTAGACACTACCATTCAAACTAATGTGTGATGCCAGTGACTATGCCATTGGTGCAGTATTAGGACAGAGGCATAACAAGCTTCTGCATGTCATTTATTATGCTAGCCGCATTTTAAATGATGCACAGAAAAATTACACAACCACAGAAAAAGAGTTGCTTGCAGTGGTTTATGCCATTGACAAGTTTAGATCATACTTAGTAGGATCAAAAGTGATTGTGTACACTGACCATGCTGCTCTTAAATATCTACTTACAAAGCAGGATTTAAAACCCAGGCTCATAAGATGGGTGTTGCTTTTGCAAGAGTTTGATATAGAAATAAGAGACAGAAAAGGGACAGAAAACCAAGTGGCTAATCATCTCCCGAATAAAACCAGTAGAAGGGGCGTCCTCCCCCTCTATTGAGATCTCTAAAACCTTTTCGGATGAGCAATTATTTGCCATTCAAGAAACACCATGGTTTGCAGACATTGAAAACTATAAAGCTGTAAGATTCATACCCAAAGAGTACAGCAGGCAGCAAATAAAGAAATTGATTTCTGATGCAAAGTACTACTTATGGGATGAACCATATCTCTTTAAGAGATGTGCAGACGGAATAATCCATAGATGTGTGCCCAAGGAAGAGGCACAGAAGATCTTATGGCATTGCCATGGATCACAATATAGAGGCCATTTCAGAGGTGAGCGAACAGCCACCAAGGTTCTCCAATGTGGCATCTACTGGCCTACTCTCTATAGAGATTCCCGAGAGTTTGACGTAACTGTGACAGCTGTCAGAGAGCTGGTAATCTGCCTCATGGTTACGCCATGCCTCAACAAGGGATCTTGGAGATTGAGTTGTTTGATGTATGGGGTATTGACTTCATGGGGCCTTTCCCACCATCATACTCAAACACGTATATTCTGGTGGCAGTAGACTATGTATCTAAATGGGTAGAGGCAATTGCCACACCCACTAATGATACTAAGACAGTGATGAAGTTCTTCCAGAAACATATCTTCAGCAGGTTTGGTGTCCCTAGAGCACTAATCAGTGATGGGGGCACTTATTTCTGCAATAAACAGCTTTACTCTGCTATGGTCCGGTATGGAATTAGCCACAAGGTAGCAACTCCATATCATCCACAGACAAATGGGCAAGCTAAAGTCTCTAATAGAGAACTAAAAAGAATCCTGGAACGGACTGTAATTGCCCGTAGAAGGGATTGGACAAAAAGCTTGGATGATGCTGTGGGCATACAGAACAGCATTCAAGACTCCTATAGGAACCTCTCCATACCAGCTTGTGTATGGCAAGGCCTGTCATCTACCCGTGGAACTGGAGCATAAGGCCTACTGGGCAACCAGATTCCTAAACCTGGATGCTAAGTTAGCTGGAGAGAAGAGATTACTCCAGTTAAATGAGCTAGAGGAATTCAGACTCAATGCTTTCGAAAATGCAAAAATTTACAAGGAGAAAGCAAAAAGGTGGCATGATAAGAAACTGTCATCCAGAGTGTTTGAACCAGGACAAAAGGTTCTGCTGTTTAACTCTAGGCTCAGATTATTCCCCGAGAAACTGAAATCCCGGTGGAGGGGACCATATGTGATTACAAGTGTGTCACCATATGGCTATGTGGAGCTTCAAGACATTGATTCTGATAAGAAGTTCATTGTTGATGGACAGAGAGTCAAGCATTATCTTGAAGGAAAAATTTGAGCAAGAATGCTCAAAGCTGAGACTAAATTAAAAGCTTAGTAAGGTCCAGCTAAAGACAATAAAGAAGCGCTTGCTGGGAGGCAACCCAGCCATTAGCAACAGTTACAGAAGAATTTAGAGTATAAAGCAGAGAAAAGGAGCTCACTAGCACAAAAATGCCAGTAAGGGGTATTGTGGGTGTTAAACGCCCAAAAGAAGCACCAACTGGACGTTTAACGCCAGTAAAGATACCTTTCTAGGCGTTAAACGCCAGAATGGGTACCATTCTGGGCGTTTAACGCCAGAATTGCAGCATCCTGGGCATTTAGAAAAATGTCCAGTGACAAAAGATTTCTGGCGTTAAACACCCAAAACAAGCAACAAATGGGCGTTAAATGCCAGAATGAGTGCCATTCTGGGCGTTTAACGCCAGGAATGTGGAGGGGAGGAAGTTTTGTTTCCAACTCAAATTTTTTTCAAATTTCCATGGTTTCATCCAAAATTTCTTGCATAATCGTGTTACAAACTATCATCTTTCAATTTCAATTTCAAAAAAAAAAAATCTTTCTCAAATCTTCTTCAATTTCTTTTCAAATCTTTTTCAAAACTAATCTATCTTTTTAATTTCTTCTCAAATCTTTTTTTCAACTCATATTATCTTTTCAAATTCAATTTTATCTTTTTCAAATCTCTCTCATATCTTCCTCTCCTTTCCTTTCTTTTGCTTGAGGAAAAGCAAACCTCTAAGTTTGGTGTATTTTTCCGTGATCACCAAGCTGCAAGAAGCTATGGACCAACTGAAAGAAGAACACCAAGTTCAAAATAGCATGCTCTGCAAACTGCTGAAGGAACAAGAGAAGCAGGGGCATGAGCTACAGGAGCTGAAGCGACAGAAGCTGTCTCTTGAAGGACCAGACACCCCACAGATTGAAGGAGCATCCATCTCCCAAAATAAAGGTTGTTGAGTCCTAATCTTAACTCTATGATAACTTTTGCTATTAGAGATCTACCTTAGGAGTCACATGAATAATAGTAATTAGTACCTTTATTTTTATTTTTATTATCTCCAAGTAAGCTATAATTTATTTTTCTCATCATCATTAAACATGAATAAAATAGCAGATTTTTAGAATAAAGAGGTAGTTTTATTTTCGAGTTCTTAATAAGAAAAATTCAAATTATTTATATGTGGTGGCAATACTTTTTGTCTTCTGAATGAAAGTTTGAACAGTGCATAATTTTTGATAGTGAAGTTTATGAATGTTAAAGTTGTTGGCTCTTGAAAGAATAATGAAAAAGGAGAAATGTTATTGATAATCTGAAAAATCATAAAATTGATTCTTGAAGCAAGAAAAAGCAGTGAATACAAAGCTTGCAAAAAAATGGCAAAAAATAAAAGAAAAAGAAAAAAAGAAAAAGCAAGCAGAAAAAGCCAATAGCCCTTTAAACCAAAAGGCAAGGGTAAAAAGGATCCAAGGCTTTGAGCATTAATGGATAGGAGGGCCTAAAGGAATAAAATCCTGGCCTAAGCGGCTAAACCAAGTTGTCCCTACCCATGTGCTTGTGGCGTGAAGGTGTCAAGTGAAAAACATGAGACTGAGCGGTTAAAGTCGTGGTCCAAAGCAAAAAGAGTGTGCTTAAGAACTCTGGACACCTCTAACTGGGGACTTTAGCAAAGCTAAGTCACAATCTGAAAAGGTTCACCCAGTTATGTGTCTGTGGCATTTATGTATCCGGTGGTAATACTGGAAAACAAAATGCTTAGGGCCACGGCCAAGACTCATAAAGTAGCTGTGTTCAAGAATCAACATACTAAACTAGGAGAATCAATAACACTATCTGAATTCTGAATTCCTATAGATGCCAATCATTTTGAACTTCAAAGGATAAGTTGAGGTGCCAAAACTGTTCAGAAGCAAAAAGCTACTAGTCCCGCTCATCTAATGAGAATTTGAGCTTCATATAAAACTCTGAGATGTTATTGCCTCTTGATTTTCTTTCTATCTTGTTTTATTTATCTAGTTGCTTGAGGACAAGCAACAGTTTAAGTTTGGTGTTGTGATGAGCGGATATTTTATACATTTTTTGGGGGTATTTTCATATAGTTTTTAGTATAATTTTATTAGTTTTTATGCAAAAGTCACATTTATAGACTTTACTATGTGTTTTTGTGTTTTTCTATGATTTTAGGTATTTTCTGGATGAAATTGAGGGACCTGAGCAAAAATCTGATTCAGAGGCTGAAAAATGACTACAGATGCTGTTGGATTATGGCCTCCCTGCACTTGAAATGGATTTTATGGAGCTACATAAACCCAATTGGCGCGCTCTAAATTGCGTTGGAAAGTAGACATCCAGAGCTTTCTAGCAGTATATAATAGTCCATACTTTACCCGAGTTTTGACGATACAAACTGGCGTTTAAACGCCAACTTCCTGCTCTATTCTGAAGTTAAACGCCAAAAATAGGTTACAAACTAGAGTAAAACGCCACAAACAAGATGCAACCTGGCATTTAACTCCAAGAGAAGCCTCTACACGTGTAAAGCTCAATGCTCAGCCTAAGCACACACCAAGTGGGCCCTGGAAGTGGATTTCTGCACTATCTATCTCAATTTACTCATTTTCTGTAAACCTAGGCCACTAGTTTAGTATAAAAACTACTTTTAGAGACTTACTATGTATCTCATGACATTTTACATCTGAATTTTGTATCTTCTACGGCATGAGTCTCTAAACCCCATGGTTGGGGGTGAGGACCTCTGCTGTGTTTCGATGAATTAATGCAATCACTCCTGTTTTCTATTCAATCACGCTTGTTTCTGTTTTAAGATATTCATTCGTACCTAACCGTGATGAATATGATGATCCGTGACACTCATCACCATTCTCAACCTATGAACGCGTGCCTGACAACCACTTTCGTTCTACCTTAGATTGAATGTATATCTCTTGGATACCTAGTTCACGAGTTTGACTACCTCTCCTGACAACAGAACATTCAAATCCGTGAGATCAGAGTCTTCGTGGTATAGGCTAGAATCAATTGGTAGAATTCCCGAGATCCAGAAAGTCTAAACCTTGTTTGTGGTATTCCGAGTAGGATCCGGGAAGGGATGACTGTAACGAACTTCAAACTCATGAATGCTGGGCGTAGTGACAGTGTGCAAAAAGATCAATGGATCCTATTCCAACATTAGTGACAACCGACAGATGATTAGCCATGTTCATGGACCCTTTTCACTGAGAGGAAGGCTGGTAGCCATTGACAATAGTGATCTACCAACATACAGCTTGCCATGGAAGGAGACCTACGTGCGTGAAGAAGAAGACAGTAGGAAAGCAGAAATTCAGAAGACAGAGCATCTCCAGAACCTCAACCTGTTCTCTATTACTGCATAACAAGTATTATTTAATCCATGCTCTTTTACTTATTCTAATTAAAATTGAGAATTATTGTTGTTATCCTGACTAAGAGTTAAAAGATAACCATTGCTTGCTTCAAGCCGACAATCTCCGTGGGATCGACCCTTACTCACGTAAGGTATTACTTGGATGACCCAGTGCACTTACTGGTTAGTTGTGCGGAATTGCAAAAGTGTGATTGTGATTTCGTGCACCAGCAACCCAATCTTTACTTATCTATGTTAAATTTCTATTTTCTATTGTTATTTTATGTTTTCTTTAGGTTGATGATCATGTGAAGTCACAAAAACAACTCAAAAAGCAAAAACAGAATGAAAAATAGCACACCCTGGAGGACGATCTTACTGGCATTTAAACGCCAGTAAGGGTAGTAGAATGGGCGTTAAACGACCAGTCTGGCACCATTTTGGGCGTTTAACGCCAGAAAAGGGCACCAGACTAGCGTTTAACGCCAGAAAAGGGCACAAAGCTGGCGTTTAAACGCCAGAAAAGGAAGAAAAGCTGGCGTTAATCGCCAGAAATGGGCAGCAACCTGGCGTTTAACGCCAAGATTGGCAGTCTAAGGGGCGTTTACAAGCCAACATGGTGCAGGGATGAGAAATCCTTGACACCTCAGGATTTGTGGACCCCTCAGGATCCCCACCTACCTCAACTCTCTCTCTGTCTTCTTCACACTTTCCAATAACACCCTTCCACAAATATCCTTCACCAATCACCTCCATCCACTCTTCCCCAAAAACCCCACCCACCTCACAATTCAATTTCAAATCTTTTCCCTCCCAAACCCTACCCCTCTCTCCACTCCTATATAAACCCTTCATCCCTCCTTCATTTTCACACATCATAAACACTTTTTTCCCCCTTGGCCGAACCTACACCAACCCTCCATCTCCTCCATTTCTTCTTCTTCTACTCACTTCTTTCTTCTTTTTCATGAGGACGAGCAACCATTCTAAGTTTGGTGTGGCAAAAGCGTTGCTTTTTGTTTTTCCATAACCAATTATGGCACCTAAGGCCAGAGAAACCTCTAGAAAGAGGAAAGGGAAGGCAATTGCTTCCACCTCTGAGTCATGGGAGATGGAGAGATTCATCTCAAAGGTCCATCAAGACTACTTCTATGAAGTTGTGGCCAAGAAGAAGGTGATCCCTGAGGTCCCTTTCAAGCTCAAAAAGAGTGAATATCCAGAGATCTGACATGAGATTCGAAGAAGAGGTTGGGAAATTCTCACCAACCCCATTCAACAAGTCGGGATCTTAATGGTTCAAGAGTTCTATGCTAATGCATGGATCACCAAAAACCATGATCAAAGTGTGAATATGGACCCAAAGAATTGGCTTACAATGGTCCGGGGGAAATACTTAGATTTCAGTCCGGAAAATGTAAGGTTGGCATTCAACTTGTCAATGATGTAAGGAAATGCACGCCCCTACACTAGAAGGGTCAACTTTGATCAAAGGTTGGACCAAGTCCTTATGGACATTTGTATGGAAGGCACTCAATGGAAGAGAGATTCAAGAGGGAAGTCGGTTCAACTAAGAAGGCTTGACCTCAAGCCAGTGGCTAGGGGATGGTTGGAGTTCATCCAACGCTCAATCATTCCCACTAACAACTGGTCTGAAATTACTATAGACCGAGCTATCATGATCGATAGCATCATGAATGGAGAGGAAGTAGAAGTTCATGAGGTTATATCCCTAGAACTCTACAAAGTGGCGGACAAGTCCTCTACTTTGGCAAGGTTAGCCTTCCCTCATCTCATTTGTCACCTATGCAATTCAGCTGGAGTTGTCATAGAGGAAGACACCCTCATTGAAGAGGACAAGCCCATCACTAAGAAAAGGATGGAGCAAGCAAGAGAGCCCACTCATGGACCTCAACAAGAGCATAAGGAAATTCCTCATCATGAAATCCCTGAGATGCCTCAAGGGATGCACTTCCCTCCACAAAATTATTGGGAACAAATTAACACCTCCCTAGGAGAATTAAGTTCCAACATGGGACAATTAAGGGTGGAATACCAAGAGTATTCCATCCTCCTTCATGAAATTAGAGAAGACTAAAGAGCCATGAGGGAGGAGCAACAAAGGCAAGGAAGAGATATAGAGGAGCTCAAGCATTCCATTGAATCTTCAAGAGGAAGAACTAGCTGCCATCACTAAGGTGGACCCGTTCTTTAATCTCCTTGCTCTTATTTTTTCTGTTTTTCGTTTATTAAGCTTTATGTTCTATCTATATTTGTGCCTTTATTACATGATCATTAATGTCTTAGTGTCTATGCCTTAAAGCCATGAATGTCCTATGAATCCTTCACCTTTCTTAAATGAAAAATGTTTTAATTGCAAAAGAAAAAGAAGTACATGAATTTTGAATTTTAAAATAGTTTAATTATTTTGATGTGGTGGCAATACTTTTTGTTTTCTGAATGAATGCTTGAACAATGCATATTTTTTAATTTGTTGTTTATGAATGTTAAAATTGTTGGCTCTTGAAAGAATGATGGAAAAGGAGAAATGTTATTGATAATCTGAAAAATCAAAAAATTGATTCTTGAAGCAAGAAAAAGCAGTGAAAAGCTTGCGAATAAAAAAGGCAAAAAAAATAAAGGAAAAAGAAAGAAAAAGAAAAAGCAAGCAGAAAAAGCCAATAGCCCTTTAAACTAAAAGGCAAGGGTAAAATAAAAAGGATCCAAGGCTTTGAGCATCAGTGGATAGGAGGGCCCACAGGAATAAAATCCTGGCCTAAGCGGCTAAACCAAGCTGTCCCTAACCATGTGCTTGTGGCATGAAGGTGTCAAGTGAAAAGCTTGAGACTGAGCGGTTAAAGTTGTGGTCCAAAGCAAAAAGAGTGTGCTTAAGAGCTCTGGAAACCTCTAATTGGGGACTCTAGTAAAGCTGAGTCACAATCTGAAAAGGTTCACCCAGTTATATGTCTGTGGCATTTATGTATCCGGTGGTAATACTGGAAAACAAAATGCTTAGGGTCACGGCCAAGGCTCATAAAGTAGCTGTGTTCAAGAATCAACATACTGAAATAGGAGAATCAATAACACTATCTGAATTCTGAGTTCCTATAGATGCCAATCATTCTGAACTTCAAAGGATAAAGTGAGGTGCCAAAACTGTTCAGAAGCAAAAAGCTAATAGCCCCGCTCATCTAATTAAGACTGATCTTCATAGATGTTTTCGGAGTTTACTGTATATTCTCTTCTTTTTTCCTACTTTGTTTTTAGTTGCTTGGGGACAAGCAACAATTTAAGTTTGGTGTTGTGATGAGCGGATAATTTTTACGCTTTTTGGCATTATTTTTAGGTAGTTTTTAATATGTTTTAGTTACTTTTTATTATATTTCTATTAGTTTTTAAATAAAAATCACATTTCTGGACTTTACTATGAGTTTGTGTGTTTTTCTGTGATTTTAGGTATTTTCTGGCTGAAATTGAAGGACCTGAGCAAAAATCTAATTCAGAGGCTGAAAAAGGACTGCAGATGCTGTTGGATTCTGACCTCCCTGGACTCGAAATAGATTTTCTCGAGCTACAGAGACCCAATTGGCGCACTCTAAATTGTGTTGGAAAATAGACATCCTGGGCTTTTCAGCAATATATAATAGTCTTTACTTTGCTCGAGTTTTGATAACGCAAACTAGCATTTAAACGCCAACTTTCTACCCTATTCTGGCGTTAAACGCCAGAACTGGTATAAAAGCTGGAGTTAAATGCCCAAACTAGCACCAAAATTGGCGTTTAACTCCAAGAAAAGTCTCTACATGTGAAAGCTTCAATGCTCGGCCCAAGCACACACCAAGTGGCCCCGGAAGTAGATTTCTGCAACATTTACTCATTTCTGTAAACCCTAGGTTACAAGTTTTCTATAAATAGGACCTTTTGCTATTGTATTTTCATCTTCAGATCATTTTTAAGACTCTCTTTGTATCACTTTTGATCTCTTGATCACGTTTAGGGGGGGCTGGCCATTCGGCCATGCCTGGACCTTGTTCTTATGTATTTTCAATGGTGAAGTTTCTACACCTCATAGATTAAGGTGTGGAGCTCTGCTGTTCCTCATGAACCAATGCAAAGTACTACTATTTTTCTATTCAATTCATGCTTATTCTTATTCTAAGATATCCATTCGCACTTCAACATGATGAATGTGATGATTATGTGACACTCATCACCATTCTCACTTATGAACACGTGCCTGACAACCACTTCCGTTCTACATGAAAACGAGCTTGAATGCATATCTCTTAGCCTCCTAGTTCACGATCAGAGTCTTCGTGGTATAAGCTAGAATTATTGGCGGCCATTCCTGAGATCCCGAAAGTCTAAACCTTGTCTGTGGTATTCCGAGTAGGATCTGGGAAGGGATGACTATGACGAGCTTCAAACTCGCAAGTGTTGGGCGTAGTGACAGACGCAAAAGGATCAATGGATCCTATTGCAACATGAGTGAGAACTGACAGATGATTAGCCGTGCGGTGACAGCGCATTTGGACCATTTTTACTGAGAGGACGGACGGTAGCTATTGACAACGGTGATCCCCAACATACAGCTTGCAATAGAAAGGAGTGTGAATGATTGGATGAAGGCAATAGGAAAGAAGAGGTTCAGAAGGAACAATGCGTCTTCATACGCTTATCTGAAATCCCACCAATGAATTATATAAGTATTTCTATCTTATTTTCTGTTTTAATTATATTTTAATTATCAAAATCCCATAACCATTTGAATCCGCCTGACTGAGATTTACAAGGATGACCATAGCTTGCTCCAAATCGACAATCTCCGTGGGATCGACCCTTACTCACGTAAGGTATTACTTGGACAACCCAATGCACTTGCTGGTCAGCTGCACGGAGTTGTGTGAAAAGTCTGCAATCACGATTTCGTGTACCACCTGCTCAGGTCCTCCCTGCTCAGCCTCTGCACGTGCCTCCTCCTCGTGATTGTCCGCCTCCGCATCAGATGGCTCCGATGGTGTGTCAGGACTGCGTCCCAGTCAAATCTCATGAATCTCATATCCTCCTCAGCCTTTTGGTAACTGTCTGGCTGATCTGACTTAGGCTAAAGTTGGAGGATTTCTTCAATGGCTTCCTCAGTAATCAGAATTCGCTTTCCTCTAAGCTGTACTGCATCCAGGGACATTTTGAAGTAGTTACAGTAGAATTCTCTGACCCAGGATGAGTTGACTTCAATCAAGTTTCTTTCCAAGAAGAACCAGCCTCTCTGTTTAATTTGTTCTGAAGTGTATTGTTTGAGTTCTTCTGGAATTTTGAGGGTCCTTTCCAGGTATAGGTTCCTGGAAGTGGCAAAAACTGGATACTTTAGCTCACAGTATCTGTTGGAAAACTTGATAGGGTCTGTGGCAAGTAGTAGCTGATCGGCCTTTTCCTGCGGGGTAAAGTTCTTCTCTCGCCAGGAATCATCGTGGAGAATATCCAAAATAGAGGTAGAGGATTCTCCTCTTTTCCTTTTGCCAGTGGTTGCTTTACCCTTTCCTTTACTTTTAGGGTCAGACATCCTGAAAAGCAGAAATTCTAGGATACAGTTTAAGAATTAAAGCAGGAAAACAGGTAAGCAAATAGGAATATATCAATAGAAGCATAGAGGGGCAAAAGAGGAATAAAGTGGCAATATAAGCATGAATTGAGTTAAATTGATGTAAAATTTTGGATTGTAGGCAAGTTAAAAGTTGAAGAATAGAAATCACAATCTAAAATATATGATGTGCAGAATTGTTGTTAATCAGGAAAAATAGTAATCATGCCTTGAAGTGGTTTGAAAGTGGTTAGTTGAAAGCGAATAGGAAAGTTAGAAAGTTAAAGTAGTTAAGAGTTAAAAATGAAGTTAAAGTAAGTGGCATGGTGTTTTGGTTCCCAATTAACTAAAATTGCACAAATTTGAATAGCAAGTAACTCACGTTCAAGTCAATATTGCATATAATTGATGATCAATCATGGAAAAGAATTGCAAAATTAAAGTGAAATCATCAATAATTTGATTTAATCAAATAAGGGAATCAGAAAGAATAAGAAAGCTAGCTCGTGCATTCATGAATTGCTTTGGTTGAAAACAATTAGTGCAAACTTAAAATTTTCAAAACTAATTCATGAATGGTGGTTTAGTTGAAACAATTTGCTGAAAAAAATTGGGCAGCATTTTGTCTAAAAATTGGACATTCCCGGGTAATAAATAACCGCAAAAATAGTTCATATGATAATAAGGTAGTGCAGAAAAGAGTAACAAATAGTAATTCACATGAATTCAAATTAAACAAACTCAATCTGCATCAAAGAATAGTAAAGAGCAGCATATGAACATCATTAACATCACAGCAAATTCAAATTGCGAAACAGATTAAACAATTAACAAGAACGGCACAGTTATCAAGCCTAAATCCACTAACCACATCCTAGCTACCTAACCACCTAAAATCCACTACGATCATGCATCTCTAACTATCCTAATTCGAACATAATTTGAAAAAAAAATGTAACTAACTAACGGAAAGAGGAATCACTGTTTGGCGGAACCTGGTGTGCAGAGGAACAAGAATTGGGCTCAGGGAGATGGTGGTGGTGTGGTAGTAGCTGTGGTGATGCGGCGGCTGGGAGGAGAAGCGGCGGCAGTCCGTGGAGGCAGGGCGGCGGTTCTGAATGGTTGGGGTGGAAAGGGGTATGGGTGGGAAGGGAAGAAGGGGGGCGAGGAAGGAGGGGGTTTTGGGGGGTGGTGGTCGGCTAGAGGTCCTGGGAGGTGACGGCGCTGGGGTTTTGGGCGGCTCGGTGGTGGTCGTGGAGGGAGGAGGGGAGAGGGGAAGGAAGAAGAATGGGACGGAGGAGGGAGGTGCTGTGAGGGAGACGCGGTGGTAGGGGCACGGCACGGCGGGGGCGGCGTTCCTGGTCGGCGATGGTGGTGGTATGGTGATTGGGGAGTGGAGAAGACAGAGTGCAGAGGGGGATTGGGGGGAAGTGACGCGAAATGGGTTAGGGTTTCGCGTAGGTGGTGTTTAGTGGATTCGAATCCACGCGAATGCGTGGGTCACGCGATCGCATGATTGAGGCGAAAAGGGCTCTGACGCAAATGCGTTATTGACACGATCGCGTCATTGAGAAATAATAAAAGTGACGCGTACGCGTGGGGCACGCATACGCGTCGCTCAGAATTGTGCTAAACGCACAATTCCAGCGTCGTTTTGGCGCAACTCTCTGTTTCTAATTAGGGGGCAATAATATTAACGCGACGCGTATGCGTCGCCCACTCTTTCGCGTGGTGTGCGTGAAGTGAAGGTGATGCGTCTGCGTCACTGACGCGATCGCATGGTTGAGATATAATAAAGGTGACGCGTTCGCGTCACGGACGTGATCGCATGGCCCAAATTGTGCCTAACGCATACCAGCCGCACGATTCCAACCCAACTTTCTGAGCGTTGGATTTTTTTATGCCGATTTGCAATCGACGCCCACGCGTGGCCCATGCGCACGCGTGTGGTGCTTTTTTTTTTATGCAGGATGCGAAATGCAATGCCGATATGCATGTTATGAATAATTTCAGGTTCAATTAAAATAGAATAAAATAAAACTTAAAAACAAACAAAACGAAATAAAATTAAAAGTGAAAAAGGAACGATCATACCATGGTGGGTTGTCTCCCACCTAGCTCTTTTGGTTAAAGTCCTTAAGTTGGACATTCTGGTGAGCTTCTTGTTATGGTGGCTTGTGTTTGAATTCATCCAAAAATCTCTACCACTGTTTGGAATGCCAACAGCCTCCGGGGTCCCAAACTAGGCATGTAAAGCCTTTGAGTAGATAAAAATAGGTGTTCAGGTTCTTGGTGTGTTGAATGTCAGAATAGATTCCAGGATCCCAAACCTTGCTTTTATATCCGCCTTTGTTTCGATTTGCATTTGTCCAGCCGGGCGGTATAGAATTTGTATTCTCACTAAGATGACCAAACATCTTTCGAGACCCATTTAATTGAATTCTGTACCAATCCCTGCACCTTAAATTGAAGTGTGGAACTTCATGGAATCTTGCATACCAGCTCTGAGTGCGAACCATTTCTCTTTTACTCTTAAAGCCGCAAAGAGCTCTAAGCTGGCCATCTGTTTCAAGCAAACCATATTTAAGTGGAAAAGTAAAGATAAAGGCTAAGGATTTTACCCACTTGAAGTTTGTATTAGATGGTAATGGCCTCGGAAAAGGTGTTTCCATGGGTTTCGCAAGCTCTACTCCCTTGTATTCTTCTGTGAATTCTTCCACTTTCTTGCAAACTTCTTTAACTGCAACCACGTCTTGATCAAAGTCTTCGATATCCTCCTCATCACTCACGTCATAACTTGGAGGTTGAGAGAAGTCTACCTCTGCATCATCTTCGTATTCACTTGGGAAAGATTCTTCAGTCTCAAAGAATTCACTTGCGGATGCAAGTTCATTACTAGGAGAACTTGACTTGTGATTATCATTATCAAGGAAAGTCGCTTCTTGAGTTGTTCCGTCCGGTTCTTCATAAGATATCTGATTTGGGGGCTGTGTACCATCCTCCTTAGCATCAATTGCAAATTCCTTGATGGAATTCTCCACAATTCTGGATTCCCATGGAGGTTCAGCATCTCCTAAGTCTACAACCAATTCTTCTTCTTCGATAATTTTAGCTTCCTCCACTTGTTCCAGTACAAAGTCATGCTCCTTACTGTCCATTAGAGTTTCTAGTATCTCCTTCATGCTACGTTCTTCATTAGATTGCCCACAGGAAGCCATGGGGGTTCCTTGAGTGTCCGAACATCGGGAAGGTAATCGATTGATCGCTTGCTCCAGTTGGTGAAGGGTTGCATGAAATTTTTCCACTGTTTCCTTGAGACGCTCCCGTGATTCTTGGGTCGATGGATATGGACATAGTACATAGGGAAGTGGTGGTTCTTGGGGGTAATGGGATTGGAATTGGGGTAGATATGGGTTAGGGTCATATGGAGGTGAATGGTGGTAGGGGGCTTGTGAGTATGGTGGTTCAAAGCTATGCTGATGAGGTGGTTCATAGGCATATGATGGGGCTTGTTGGTAACTACAAGATGGTCCACCATATCTATCATCTTAGTACGCACCTCGGAATGGCTCTTGACCATAGTAATTTGGTGGAGGTTGGTTGTCACGAAGTGGTCCGTCGTAACTATTGTCTTGGCATGCATTGTAGAATGGTCGTTGTCCATGGCATCTTGGAAGGTGTTGTTGCCGAAAGGGTTGATCAGATCCTCGTCGCTCCGTCCATCTCTGATTGTTTTGACCTTGATGCATGTTCCTATTATAATTTCCATTCCCTGCAACAACATTGGAACCAAACTCAAAGCGATGGCGGTGAGAACTCATAATAGCTAATAAAAATTAAAAGCAAAAATAAAAACAAATAAACAGGTAAAAGCAAATATTTACAATAACCAATAATAAGGCACACGTTTGCAATACCCCGGCAACGGCGCCATTTTGACGAACGGGATTTCTGCCAGTAAAGAAATTTTATAAAATTAATCACGTTGTAATTATAGTTTCTAAACCAGCAAAGAATCCTTTCGTACAAAAACTTTGGTTGTCACAAGTAACAAAACCCAATAAAATTTATAACCAAAGTATTTAAACCTCGGGTCGTCTCTCAAGGAATTGCAGGGAGGTGTATTTATTATTGGTTATGGGTTTTTCTGAGAAGATTTTGAGTTTGAGAACAGAAAAATAAATAATTGTAATTTAAAGCGGTGGAAATTAAAAAGAGAATTTATATAATTAATTAAAAAGCCTTGACCGGGGATGTGATTAATTGGAAGTTCTATGCTTGTTGGAATCTTCTCAAGTGTAGTAAAAAGAGGTTGTTGTTTTTCACTTAGTTAACCTTTACTGAGTAAAGGAAAGTTAAGTGATTGAACTGACTCTTATCCACAAATCCTAGTCCTTTTCCTTGGGAAGGTCTAACATTAGTAGATACAGAATTAGCCAACAATGTCCAATTTAACTAAGCACTTGAGCATTCCAACTCAAGTATCTCCTCTTAATCAACCCCTATGTCAAGTGGAAAATCTACTCCATTGACATGGATGCCTGGTGCACGAAATTGTGATCATCAACAATGGCGCCAAAGACTTGGTGCTCTCAAACGTGAATCACACTTTGTCACAATTCTGCACAACTAACCAGCAAGTGCACTGGGTCGTCCAAGTAATACCTTACGTGAGTAAGGGTCGATCCCACGAAGATTGTCGGCTTGAAGCAAGCTATGGTCATCTTGTAAATCTCAGTCAGGCGGATTCAAATAGTTATAGAGAATGGATAATTAAAATATAAATAAAATATATAATAAAGATAGAGATAGAGATACTTATGTAATTCATTGGTAGGAATTTCAGATAAGCGTATAAAGATGCTTTGTTCCTCTTGAACCTCTGCTTTCCTATTGCCTTCTTCCAATCATTCATACTCCTTTCCATGGAAAGCTTTATGTTAGGCATCATCATTGTCAATGGCTACTTCCCGTCCTCTCAGTGAAAATGTTCTACGCACGCAGTCACCGCACGGCTAATCATCTATCGGTTCTCGATCATGTTGAAATAGGATCCATTGATCCTTTTGCGTCTGTCACACGCCCAACACTCGCGAGTTTGAAGCTCGTCACAGTCATCCCTTCCCAGATCCTACTCATAATACCACATACAGGGTTTAGACATTCCGGATCTCAGGAATGGCCGCCAATAATTCTAGCCTATACCACAAAGGTTTCAATCACATATTAGAAACCCAAGAGATACGCATTCAAGCTTGTTTGCATGTAGAACGGAAGTGGTTGTCAGGCACGCGTTCATAGGTGAGAATGGTGATGAGTGTCACATAATCATCACATTCATCATATTCTTGGGTGCGAATGAATATCTTGGAGAAGAAATAGACTTGAGTTGAATAGAAAAACAATAGTACTTGTAGTAATTCATGAAGAACAACAGAGCTCCACACCTTAATCTATGGTGTGTAGAAACTCCACCGTTGAAAATACAAAAGTAATGAAGGTTCATTGGCTTCGGCCCCAGAGGGGGAACCAGAATGACCAAGATGAAAATACAATTGCAAAAGGTCCTATTTATAGAAAACTAGTAGCCTAGGGTTACAGAAATAGGTAATTAATGCAGAAATCTTCTTCCGGGCCCACTTGGTGTGTGCTTGGGCTGAGCATTGAAGCTTCCATGTGTAGAGACTTTTCTTGGAGTTAAACGCCAGCTTTTGTGCCAGTTTGGGCGTTTAACTCCAGCTTTTGCGCCAGTTCTGGCGTTAAACGCCAAAATTCTTTAGCTGACTTGGAACGCCTGTTTGGGCCATCAAATCTCAGGCAAAGTATGGACCATTATATATTGCTGGAAAGCGCAGGATGTCTACTTTCCAACGCAATTTAGAGTGCACCAATTGGGTTTCTATAGCTCTAGAAAATCCACTTCGAGTGCAGGGAGGTCAAAATCCAACAGCATATGCAGTCCTTTTTCAGCCTCTGAATCAGATTTTTGCTCAGGTCCCTCAATTTCAGCCAGAAAATACTTGAAATCACAGAAAAACACACAAACTCATAGTAAAGTCCAGAAGAGTGATTTTTATTTAAAAACTAATAAAAACATAATAAAAACTAACTAAAATTACTAAAAACATACTAAAAATAATGCCAAAAAGCGTATAAATTATCCGCTCATCACAACACCGAACTTAAATTGTTGCTTGTCCCCAAGCAACTAAAAAAAATCAAATGGGATAAAAAGAAGAGAATATACAATAAATTCCAAAAACATCTATGAAGATCAGTATTAATTAGATGAGCGGGGCTCTTAGCTTTTTGCTTCTAAACAGTTTTGGCATCTCATTTTATCCCTTGAAGTTCAGAATGATTGGCTTCTATAGGAACTCAGAATCCAGATAGTGTTATTGATTCTCCTAGTTAAGTATGTTAATTCTTGAACATAGCTACTTTATGAGTCTTGGCCGTGACCCTAAGCATTTTGTTTTCCAGTATTACCACCGGATACATAAATGCCACAGACACATAACTGGGTGAACCTTTTCAGATTGTGACTCATCTTTGCTAGAGTCCCCAATTAGAGGTGTCCAGAGCTCTTAAGCACACTCCTTTTTTTGCTTTGGATCACGACTTTAACCGCTCAGTCTCAAGTTTTCACTTGACACCTTCACGCCACAAGCACATGGTTAGGGACAGCTTGGTTTAGCTGCTTAGGCCAGGATTTTATTCCTGTGGACCCTCCTATCCACTGATGCTCAAAGCCTTGGATCCCCTTTTTTATTTCACCCTTGCCTTTTGGTTTAAAGGGCTATTGGCTTTTTCTGCTTGCTTTTTCTTTTTCTTTCTCTTTTTTTTTCGCATATACTCTTTTTTTTTTCTGCAAGCTTCTCATTGCTTTTTCTTGCTTCAAGAATTAATTTTATGATTTTTCAGATTATCAAATAACATTTCTCCTTTTCCATCATTCTTTCAAGAGCCAACAATTTTAACATTCATGAATCAACATATCAAAAATATGCACTGTTCAAGCATTCATTCAGAAAGACAAAAGTATTGCCACCACATCAGAATAATTAAACTGTTTTAAAATTTGAAATTCATGCACTTCTTTTACTTTTCAATTAAAACACTCTTTATTTAAGAAAGGTGATGGATTTATTTTCATAGCTTTAAGGCATAGACACTTAGACACTAGTGATCATATAATAAAGACACAAACATAAATAGACATAATGCATAATTTTCAAAAAAATAGAAAATAAAGAACAAGGAAATTAATGAACGGGTCCACCTTAGTGCTGGCGGCTTGTAGGGGTGTGCATGGGCCGGGTGAAACCGGGTTTGATGTGACCCAGATCCGGCCCGAAATATATACCGAGCCTATTTGTTAGACCCGAACCCGACCCTAGACCCGATGAAACCTATACACTTTTGGGCCACGATTATACCGAGTAAAAATCGGGCCGTTAACATTATATTACCTTGATACTTGTAAGTTAGCATGTAAAAATATCCAAATTTTCAAGACTCCAACCATTATTTGACATGGTAAAATTCACTTAGAAAAATATAATAAGAACTAACTCTTCTCTAAAATTAAAGTATAACCATAATCAATACTAATATTGCCTAATAACACCAAATATTTAAATCAATACAAATAACACAATATTATGCATTAGTCTAAAGTCTTATGCATTTTAAACATAAAACATTAACTTATAGTCTTATATATAATGACTAATAACACAAAATATTAAGGTTTACAATACTTAAATTTCACATAATAATAGCCATCATCCATCACTAATAACACAAAATATTAATTGTGTATGATGACCCGGCCAATGGGCCGATTTCGGGTGACCCGAGCTATGGCCCAGACCTGACCCAAAATAATGACCGAGTCTACTTTTGAGACCCATACTCAGCCCTAGACCCGATGAAATCACATCAAATTAGCCCCTAAAGTGTTCGGAACCGGGCCGGGTCTTCGGGCCGAGCCGGGCCATGCACACCCCTAGCGGCTTGTTCTTCCTCTTGAAGATCTTATGGAGTGCTTGAGCTCCTCAATGTCTCTTCCTTGGCTTTGTTGCTCCTCTCTCATGGTTCTTTGGTCTTCTCTAATTTCACGGAGGAGGATGGAATGCTCTTGGTGCTCCACCCTTAGTTGTCCCATATTGGAACTTAATTCTCCTAGGGAGGTGTTGATTTGCTCCCAATAGTTTTGTGGAGAAAAATGCATCCCTTGAGGCATCTCAGGGATTTCATGATGAGGGTTTCCTCATGCTCTTGTCCATGAGTGGAATCTCTTGTTTGCTCCATCCTTTTCTTAGTGATGGGCTTGTCCTCATCAATGAGAATGTCTCCCTCTATGTCAATTCCAACTGAATTGCAGAGGTGACAAATGAGGTGAGGGAAGGCTAACCTTGCCAAAGTAGAAGACTTATCTGCCACCTTGTAGAGTTCTTGGGATATAACCTCATGAACTTCTACTTCCTCTCCAAACATGATGCTATGGATCATGATAGCCCGGTCTATAGTAACGTCAGACCGGTTGCTAGTGGGAATGATTGAGCGTTGGATGAACTCCAACCATCCCCTAGCCACGGGCTTGAGGTCATGCCTTCTTAGTTGAACCGGCTTCCCTATTGAATCTCTCTTCCATTGAGCGCCCTCTTCACAAATGTCTATGAGGACTTGGTCCAACCTTTGATCAAAGTTGACCCTTCTAGTGTAGGGGTGTGCATCTCCTTGCATCATGGGCAAGTTGAATGCCAACCTTACATTTTCTGGACTGAAATCTAAGTATTTCCCTCGGACCATTGTAAGCCAATTCTTGGGGTCCGGGTTCACACTTTGATCATGGTTCTTGGTGATCCATGCATTGGCATAGAACTCTTGAACCATTAAGATTCTGACTTGTTGAATGGGGCTGGTGAGAACTTCCCAACCTCTTCTTCAGATCTCATGTCGGATCTCCGGATACTCATTCTTTTTAAGCTTGAAAGGGACCTCGGGGATCACCTTCTTCTTGGCCATAACTTCATAGAAGTGGTCTTGATGCCCCCTTGAGAGGAATCTCTCCATCTTTCATGACTTGGAGGTGGAAGCTTTTGCCTTCCCTTTCCTATTTCTAGAGGTTTCTCCGGCCTTTGGTGCCATTAATGGTTATGGAAAAACAAAAAGCTTTAGCTTTTACCACACCAAACTTAGAAGGTTTGCTCGTCCTCGAGCAAAAGAAGAAAGAAGAGAGTAGAAGAAGAAGAAATAGAGGAGATGGAGGGGCTTAGTGTTTCGGCTAAGGGGGAGAAGTAGTGTGTATGTTGAGTGAAAATGAAGGAGTGAAGATGGGTTTATATAGAAGTGGAGAGGGGGGTATGGTTCGGCCATTATGGGTGGGTTTGGGAGGGAAAGTGGTTTGAATTTGAATGGTGGGGTAGGTGGGGTTTTATGAAGGATGGAGGTGAGTGGTGAAGAGAATGGTGGGATTTGATAGGTGAGGGGTTTTTGGGGAAGAGGTATTGAGGTGATTGGTGAATGGGTGAAGAAGAGTGAGAGATGTGGGGTAGGTGAGGATCCTGTGGGGTCCATAGATCCTGAGGTGTCAAGGATTTCTCATCCCTACACCAAGTGGCGTGCAAAACGCCCCTTTCTGCCAATCCTGGCATTAAACGCCAGGCTGCTGCCCATTTCTGGCGTTAAACGCCAGTCTGGTGCCCATTTCTGGCGTTAAATGCCCAAAATGGTGCCAGATTGGGCGTTTAACGCCCATTCTGCTACCCTTACTGGCGTTTAAACGCCGATAAGTTTCTCCTCCACGGTGTTCTGTTTTTAATTCTGTTTTTCAATCTGTTTTTGCTTTTTCAATTATTTTTGTAACTTCACATGATCATCAACCTACAGTAAACATAAAATAACAAAAGAAAAGAGAAATTTAACATAGATAATTAAAGATTGGGTTGCCTCCCAACAAACGCTTCTTTAATGTCAATAGCTTGACAGTGGGCTATCATGGAGCGTCACAGATGTTCAGAACAATGTTGAAACCTCCCAACACCAAACTTAGAGTTTGAATGTGGGGGTTCAACACCAAAACTTAAAGTTTGGTTGTGGCCTCCCAACACCAAACTTAGAGTTTGACTGTGGGGGCTCTGTTTGACTCTGTATTGAGAGAAGCTCTTCATGCTTCCTCTCCATGGTTACAGAGGGATATCCTTGAGCTTTAAACACAAGGGAGCCTTCATTCACTTGAATGATCAATTCTCCTCTGTCAACATCAATCACAGCTTTTGCTGTGGCTAGGAAGGGTCTGCCAAGGATGATGGATTCATCCATACACTTCCCAGTCTCTAGGATTATGAAATTCGCAGGAATGTAGTGGCCTTCAACCTTTACCAAGACATCCTCTACAAGTCCATAAGCCTGTTTCTTTGAATTGTCTGCCATCTCTAGTGAGATTCTAGCAGCTTGTACCTCAATGATCCCCAGCTTCTCCATTACAAAGAGAGGCATGAGGTTTATGCTTGATCGTAGGTCACACAGAGCCTTTTCAAAGGTCATGGTGCCTATGGTACAAGGTATTGAGAATTTTCCAGGATCTTGTCTCTTTTGAGGTAATCTCTGCCTAGTCAAGTCATCCAGTTCTTTGATGAGCAATGGGGGTTCATCCTCCCAAGTCTCATTACCAAATAACTTGGTATTTAGCCTCATGATTGCTCCAAGATACTTAGTAACTTGCTCTTCAGTAACATCTTCATCCTCTTCAGAGGAAGAATACTCATCAGAGCTCATGAATGGTAGGAGAAAATTCAATGAAATCTCTATGGTCTCTGTGTGAGCCTCAGAATCCCATGGTTCCTCATCAGGGAACTCCATGGAGGCCAGTGGACGTCCATTGAGGTCTTCCTCAGTGGAGATCACTGCCTCTTCCTCCTCTCCAGGTTCGGCCATGTGAGACGTGTTTATGGCCTTGCACTCTCTCTTTGGATTCTCTTCTGTATTGCTTGGGAGAGTACTAGGAGGGAGTTCAGTAATTTTCTTACTCAGCTGACCCACTTGTGCCTCCAAATTTCTAATGGAGGACCTTATTTCAGTCATGAAACTTTGAGTGGTTTTAATTAGATCAGAGACAATGGTTGCTAAGTCAGAGTGTCTCTGCTTAGAATTCTCTGTCTGTTGCTGAGAAGATGATGGAAAAGGCTTGCTATTGCTAAACCTATTTCTTCCACCATCATTGTTGTTGAAACCTTGTTGAGGTCTTTGTTGATCCTTCCATGAGAGATTTGGATGATTTCTCCATGAAAGATTATAGGTGTTTCCATAGGATTCTCCGATGTAATTCACCTCTTCCATTGTAGGGTTCTCAGGGTCATAAGCTTCTTCTTCAGAGGAAGCTTCTTTAGTACTGCCTGTTGCTACTTGTATTCTAGACAGACTCTGAGAGATCATATTAACTTGTTGAGTTAATATCTTGTTCTGAGCCAATATGGCATTCAGAGTATCAATCTCAAGAACTCATTTCTTCTGATTTGTCCCATTATTCACAGGATTCCTTTCAGAAGTGTACATGAATTGGTTATTTGCAACCATTTCAATGAGTTCCTGAGCTTCTGCATGCGTCTTCTTCAGATGAAGAGATCCTCCAGCAGAGCAGTCCAATGACATCTTGGACAGTTCAGATAGACCATCATAGAAGATACCTATGATGCTCCATTCTGAAAGCATGTCAGAAGGACACCTTCTGATCAATTGCTTGTATCTTTCCCAAGCTTCATAGAGGGATTCACCTTCCTTCTGTCTGAAGGTTTGGACTTCCACTCTAAGCTTACTCAATTTTTGAGGTGGAAAGAACTTTGCCAAGAAGGCATTGACTAGCTTTTCCCAAGAGTTCAGGCTTTCTTTAGGTTGTTAGTCCAACCATATTCTAGCTCTGTCTCTTACAGCAAAGGGAAAAAGCATAAGTCTATAGACCTCGGGATCAACCCCATTGGTCTTGACAGTGTCACAGATTTGTAAAAATTCTGCTAAGAACTGATGAGGATCTTCCAATGGAAGTCCATGAAACTTGCAATTCTGTTGCATTAGAGAAACTAATTGAGGCTTAAGCTCAAAGTTATTTGCTCCAATGGTAGGGATTGAGATACTTCTCCCATAGAAGTCAGGAGTAGCTGCAGTAAAGTCACCAAGCACCTTCCTTGCATTTTTGCCATTATTGTTGTTTTCGGCTGCCATGTCTTTTTCTTGTTTGAAAAGTTCTGTTAGGTCCTCTATAGAGAGTTGTACTTTAGCTTCTCTTAGCTTTCTCTTCAAGGTCCTTTCAGGTTCAGGATCAGCTTCAACAAGAATGCCTTTGTCCTTGCTTCTGCTCATATGAAAGAGAAGAGAACAAGAAAGTATGGAATCCTCTATGTCACAGTATAGAGATTCTTTGAAGTGTCAGAGGAAAAGAAGAATAGAAGGAGAAGGTAGAAAGAGAAGAATTCGAACTTATCAAGAGGGATAGAGTTCGAATTGTTGATAGTGGAGGAGTGTTAGTCCTTTAAATAGAAGGATGTGAGAAGAGGAGAAGAATTTTCGAAATTAAAGTAAAAGATTTTGAAATAATTAAAAGAAATTTTGAAAATTTGATTGATGATTTTCGAGAATTAAAGTTGAGAAAGAAATTAAGTGATTTTTGAAAAAGATTTTTGAAATTAGAAATCAAAAAGATATGATTGAAAATTATTTTGAAAAAGATGTGATTAAGAAGATATGATTGAAAAGATATGGTTTTAAAAAGATATGATTGAAAGGATATAATTGAAAAACAATTTAAAAATATTTGATTTTAAAATTAATGACTTGGCTTAACAAGAAATTTAAAAGATATGATTCAGATATTAAACCTTTCTTAACAAGAAAGCAACATACTTGAAATTTTTGAATCAAATCATTAATTGTTAGCAAGTATTTTCGAAAATAGTAAAAAAATGGAAAGAAATTTATTTTGAAAAGATATGATTGAAAAGATATGATTTGAAAAAGATTTGATTTTGAAAACTTATGAAAACTTGAAAAAAATTTGAATTAAAAACAAAATCTTCCCTCTTATGTCATCCTGGCGTTAAACGCCAAGAATGGTATCCATTCTGGCGTTTAACGCCCAAAATGCTACCCTTTTGGGCGTTTAATGCCCAGCCAGGTACCCTGGCTGGCGTTTAAATGCCAGTTTTCCTTCTTCACTGGGCGTTTTGAACGCCCATCTTTTTCTGTGTAATTCCTCTGCTGCATGTTCTGAATCTTCAATTCTCTGTATTATTGACTTGAAAAGACATAATTTTGACAAATTTTTGGATTTTTAATGATGAGGAACAATCAAAATGCAATTAAACATGAAAAACTAAGATAAAATACATAATGCATGCAAGGCACCAAACTTAAAAGTTTGTATACTAAGGACTATAACAATTTGAAAAATGCATGTGAGAAACAACTAAACACACAAAACAAGAGAATTTAAAGATCAGAGCAAGGAAATCATCAAGAACATCTTGAAGATCAATGACGAACATAATGCATGTAATTTTCGAAAATTAGAAGAATAAAGATATGCAATTGACACCAAACTTAAAATTAGACACTAGACTCAAACTAGAAACATAGAATATTTTTGAATTTTATGGTTTTATAAATTTTTTTTGTGATTTTTCGAAAATTGAGTGGAAAAGAAAATAAAGGGATTCAAAATTTTTAATAAGAATTACAGGAATCATTGCAATGCTAGTCTAAGACTCCGGTCCATGAATTAGACATGGCTTACTAGCCAGCCAAGCTTTCAAAGAAAGCTCCGGTCCAAAACACTAGACATGGCCAATGGCCAGCCAAGCTTTAGCAGATCATTGCTCACAACAGCAAAATTGATAGAAATCAAAAAGCTCTTGTGATGATAAGTTGAAACCTCGGTCCAAAAGATTAGACATGGCTTCACAGCCAGCCAGACTTCAACAAATTATCATGAAACTCTAGAATTCATTCTTAAAAACTCTGAAGAACAAATAGAAAAATTTTTTGTATTTTTGAAAATTTTTTTTCGAAAATAAAAGGTAAAAAAAAAAGCTTAAACATAAAATAAAATTACCTAATCTAAGCAACAAGATGAGCCGTCAGTTGTCTAAACTCGAACAATCCCCGGCAACGGCGCCAAAAACTTGGTGCACGAAATTGTGATCATCAACAATGGCACCAAAGACTTGGTGCTCTCAAACGTGAATCACACTTTGTCACAATTCCGCACAACTAACCAGCAAGTGCACTGGGTCGTCCAAGTAATACCTTACGTGAGTAAGGGTCGATCCCACAGAGATTGTCGGCTTGAAGCAAGCTATGGTCATCTTGTAAATCTCAGTCAGGCGAATTCAAATGGTTATGGAGAATGGATAATTAAAATATAAATAAAATATATAATAAAGATAGAGATAGAGATACTTATGTAATTCATTGTTAGGAATTTCAAATAAGCATATGAAGATGCTTTGCTCTTCTTGAACCTCTGCTTTCCTATTGCCTTCTTCCAATCATTCATACTCCTTTCCATGGCAAGCTTTATGTTAGGCATCACCATTGTCAATGGCTACTTCCCGTCCTCTCAGTGAAAATGTTCTACGCAAGCAGTCACCGCACGGCTAATCATCTGTCGGTTCTCGATCATGTTGGAATAGGATCCATTGATCCTTTTGCGTCTGTCACACGCCCAACACTCGTGAGTTTGAAGCTCATCACAGTCATCCCTTCCCAGATCCTACTCAGAATACCACAGACAATATTTAGACGTTCCGGATCTCAGGAATGGCCGCCAATAATTCTAGCCTATACCACGAAGGTTCCAATCTCATATTAGAAATCCAAGAGATACGCATTCAAGCTTGTTTGCATGTAGAACGGAAGTGGTTGTCAGGCACGCGTTCATAGGTGAGAATGGTGATGAGTGTCACATTCATCATGTTCTTGGGTGCGAATGAATATCTTGGAGAAGAAATAGACTTGAGTTGAATAGAAAAATAATACTACTTGTATTAATTGCTTAAGAACAGCAGAGCTCCACACCTTAATCTATGGTGTGTAGAAACTCCACCGTTGAAAATATAAAAGTAATGAAGGTTCATTGGCTTCGGCCCCATAGGGGGAACCAGAATGACCAAGACAAAAATACAATAGCAAAAGGTCCTATTTATAGAAAACTAGTAGCCTAGGGTTACAGAAATAGGTAATTAATGCAGAAATCTTCTTCCGGGCCCACTTGGTATGTGCTTGGACTGAGCATTGAAGCTTCCATGTGTAGAGACTTTTCTTGGAGTTAAACGCCAGCTTTTGGGCCAGTTTGGGCGTTTAACTCCAGCTTTTGTGCCAGTTCTGGCGTTAAACGCCAGAATTCTTGAGCTGACTTGGAACATCTGTTTGGGCCATCCAATCTCGGGCAAAGTATAGACTATTATATATTGCTAGAAAGCCCAGGATATCTACTTTTCAACGCAATTGAGAGCGTGCCAATTGGGTTTCTGTAGCTCCATAAAATCCACTTCGAGTGCAGAGAGGTCAGAATCCAACAGCATCTGCAGTCCTTTTTCAGCCTCTGAATCAGATTTTTGCTCAGGTCCCTCAATTTCAGCCAGAAAATACCTGAAATCATAGAAAAATACACAAACTCATAGTAAAGTCCAGAAGAGTTATTTTTATTTAAAAATTAATAAAAACATAATAAAAACTAACTAAAATATACTAAAAATATACTAAAAACAATGCTAAAAAGCGTATAAATTATCTGCTCATCAATGCCAATTTCACATAATAAATGACTAAATAAATACTTGAAGATAATCAAACAAATAATGAGATAAATAAAAAAATATTCTTTGCATCAATAATGTCATAAAAGCTTTCCAATTGTAACTCTGAATAAGGATTAAAGATATAAAAGAGTAAAGATGATAATTGAAATAAAATTGGAAGCGAGTAAATAAACAATAAAATATAAATGGAAAAATATTATGGAATAAGTGAAAATATAAGAATCCTAATTTAAAGGAACATTGAACCTTAGAAGAAGTTTAAATCCTAATCCTAAAACTTAAGAGAGAGGAGAGAGCCTCTCTCTCTCTAAAAACTACATCTAAAACCTAAAATTATGAATTATGATTGTTGTATCAATTGTTCTAATCGTTCTAATTGTTCTAATCATTCTCTTTGATTCCCCCATTTTCTGGCTTATATTCTGTGTTTCTGGCATGGATTTGGGATGAAAAAGGGTCCAGAAATTGCTGAGGGCGTTTTCTACAGATTCCTGCACGTGGCATCCGTCACGCGTGCGCGTGGATCACGCGTTCGCGTGGTCTGGAGTTTTCCTTGTCACGCGTACGCATCAGTCACGCATACGCGTCATTTACATTTTTCTCAAGGCACGCGTTTGCGTCATCCACGCGTACGCGTCGCTGCCCTTTCTTCAAAATTCCATTTTTGTGCTTTCCTTCCATTTTTGTATGTTTCTTTTCTGTCCTCTAAGCCATTCCTGCCGTATGAAGCCTGAAAATACTCAACACACAGATCATGGCATCGAATGGTAATAAAGGACTATTAAAATTAGTATTTTTAAAGCATGGAAACATGTTTTCACATATATTATAAAATTAGGAAGGGAAAGTAAAACCATGCAATTCATATAAATAAGCGGGTGAAGAATTGATAAAAATACTCAATTTTAAGCACAAGATGAATCATAAAATAGGGGTTTATCAAGGATGGAAAGGAAGCATGCAAAAGTGGAAGGAATACAAGAAACTGAAGGAACTGCTAAAGTTGTCCAGCTTGACCTCTTCGCACTTAACTGACCATAACTTGAGCTACAGATATCCAAATGATGCAGTTCTAGTTGCGTTGGAAAGCTAACATCCGAGGCTTCGCAACAATATATAATTTGCCATAGCTGCCTTGAAGATAGGCAACGCGCACACGTGACCTGCCAAAAATTCAATCCACGCATACGCGTGGACGACGCGTACGCGTGACTTTGCAGTGTGCTGGACATATCGCGATTTCTGGGCTATTTTTGACCTAGTTTTCGGCCTAGAAAACACAGATTAGAGGCTATAAAGTAGGGGAATCAATCCATTCATTAAGACAACTTTCATATTCACAATTTTAGGTTTTAGATGTAGTTTTCTAGAGAGAGAGGCCCTCTCCTCTCTCTTAGATTTTAGGATTAGGATTTCTCTTAGTTTATGGTTCATTCCTTCTTAATTCCAGGTTCAATGTTTCTTTACTTTAGTTTCTCTTCTACTTTTAATTATTCTATTACATTAGTTTGTTTATTTTGCCAAATTGGTTCATGGATTCCTATGTTTAATTTGATTTCCTATTTAATATAAATTGAGGTATTTCAGATTTATAATTGCTTTCTTCCATTTATGATATAAATAATTTAGATTTTTTCCCTTTTGGCTTTAGTTGAGTAATTGGTGACACTTGAGTTGTCAAACTCAGCTGTTGATTGAAAATTGGGAATTGCTGATTGATTTGGATCCCTCTAAAGCTAGTCTTTCCATAGGAGTTGACTAGGACTTGAGGAATTGATGAGCGGATAATTTATACGCTTTTTGGCATTGTTTTTAGATAGTTTTTAGTATAATTTAATTAGTTTTTACTATGTTTTTATTAGTTTTTGTTCAAAATTCACATTTCTAGACTTTACTATGAGTTTGTGTGTTTTTCTGTGATTTCATATATTTTCTGGCTGAAATTGAGGGACCTAAGCAAAAATCTGATTCAGAGGCTGAACAAGAGACTGCAGATGCTGTTGGATTCTGACCTTCCTGCACTCGAAATGGATTTTCTGGAGCTACAGAAACCCAAATGGCGCTCTCTCAATTGCGTTGGAAAGTAGACATCCAGGGATTTCCAGAAATATATAATAGTCCATACTTTGTCCGAGTTTTGATGATGCAAAATGGCATTCAAACGCCAACTTCCTTCCCTATTCTGAAGTTAAATGCCAGAAACAGGTTACAAACCAGAGTTAAACGCCAGAAACAGGCTGCAACCTGGTGTTTAACTCCAAGAGAAGTCTCTACAAGTGTATAGCTCAATGCTCAGCCCAAGCACACACCAAGTGGGCCCCGAAAGTGGATTTCTGCATCATTTACTTATCTCTGTAAACGCTAGTAACTAGTGTATTATAAATAGGACCTTTTACTATTGTATTTTCATCTTTGGATGTTTAGTCCCTAAACCTTTGGGGCTGGCCATTCAGCCATGCCTGGACCTTCATCACTTATGTATTTTCAACGTTAGAGTTTCTACACCCCATAGATTAAGGTGTAGAGCTCTGCTATTCCTTATAAATTAATGCAAAGTACTATTGTTTTTCTATTCAATTCTAGCTTATTCTTATTCTAAGATATTCATTCGCACCTAAGAACATGATGAATGTGATGATTATGTGACACTCATCACCATTCTCACCTATGAACGCGTGTCTGACAACCATTTCCATTCTACATGAAAACAAGCTTGAATGCGTATCTCTTAGCCTCCATTCCGAAAGATCGGAGTCTTCGTGGTATAAGCTAGAATTATTGGCGGCCATTTCTGAGATTCGGAAAGTCTAAACCTTGTCTTTGGTATTCTGAGTAGGATCTAGGAAGGGATGACTGTGACGAGCTTCAAACTCGCGAGTGTTGGGCACAGTGACAAACGCAAAAGGATCAATGGATCCTATTCCAACATGATCGAGAACCGACAGATGATTAGCCGTGCGGTGACAGCGCATTTGGACCATTTTCACTAAGAGGACGGGAAGTAGCCATTGACAACGGTGATGCCAAACATACAGCTTGCCATGGAAAGGAGTAAGAATGATTGAATGAAGGCAGTAGGAAAGTAGAGATCCAGAGGGAGCAAAGCATCCCCATACGCTTATCTGAAATTCTCACCAATGAATTACATAAGTATTTCTATCTTATTTTATATTTTATTTATATTTTAATTATCTTAAATCCCATAACCATTTGAATCTGCCTGACTGAGATTTGCAAGATGACCATAGCTTGCTTCAAGCCGACAATCTCCGTGGGATCGACCCTTACTCACGTAAGGTTTATTACTTGGACGACCCAGTGCACTTGCTGGTTAGTTGTGCGAAGTTGTGAAAAAGAAGTGAGATTACAATTATGCATACCAAGTTGTTAGCGCCATTGAGATCACAATTTCGTGCACCAAGTTTTTGGCGCCGTTGCCGGGGATTATTCGAGTTTGGACAACTGACGGCTCATCTTGTTGCTCAGATTAGGTAATTTTATTTTATTTTTAACCTTTTTATTTCTTATTTTCGAAAATAATACAAAAAAATTTCTTCTTTTTCGTTTTTCCCAAAATAATTTTCGAAAAAAACCAAAAAAATTAATAAAATCATAAAAACCAAAAATTTTGTATTTCTTGTTTGAGTCTTGTGTCAAATTTTTAGTTTGGTGTCAATTGCATGCCTTTAATTTTCTTTAAATTTTCGAAAACTCATGCATTGTTCTTCATGATCTTCAAGTTGTTCTTGATGATCTTCTTTGTTTGATCTTTGCATTTTTATGTTTTGTGTCTTTTCTTGTTTTTCATATGCATTTTTGAATTACTAGTGTCTAAAGTTTAAAAATTTTTAAGTTTGGTGTCTTGCATGCTTTTCTTTTCTTAAAAATTTTCAAAAAATAAGTCTTGAGGTTCATCTTGATCCTCAAAGTGTTCTTGGTGTTCATCTTGACATTCAAAGTGTTCTTGCATGCATCATGTGTTTTGATCTTGAATTTTTTTATTTTGCATCATTTTTATGTTTTTCTCTTCCCTCATTTAAATTCAAAAATCAAAAAATATCTTTTCCTTATTTTTCTCATAATTTTCGAAAATTTGAATTGAGTTAGTCATAAAGTTTTAAAATTCAATTGTTTCTTATTAGTCAAGTCAATTTTCAATTTAAAAATTATATCTTTTTCAAATCTTTTTCAAAAATCAAATCTTTTTCATTTTTTTCCAATATTTTCGAAAATTTTAAATTTTGATTTTCAAAATCTTTTTCTTATCTTTATTTCATATTTTCGAAAATCTCACTTACATTTAATGTTTTAATTCAAAAATTTTTCAGGTTGTTACTTGCCTATTAAGAAAGGTTCAATCTTTAAATTCTAGAATCATATCTTTTAATTTCTTATTAGTCAAGTAATCAACTTTAATTTCAAAAATCAAATCTTTTTAAATTTCTTTTCAAATTTTTTTTCAAATTAAATTTTTAATCATATCTTTTTCAAAATCAATTTCAAAATCCTTTCTAACTTCTTATCTTTTCAAAAATTGATTTTCAAATCTTTTTCAATTAACTACTTGACTTTTTGTTTGATTTTAAAAGTTTTCTAGTTCAATCATATCTTTTTCAAAACTCCTCACTACTTTTCTCTCTCCAATTTTTGAATATCACTAACTTTTTTTTTCAAAATTCTTTTTAATTAACTAATTGTTTTAAATTTCAATTCTATTTTATTTCTTTTTATATTTTCGAATTCTAATTAATTAATTTAATAAAAACAAAAATATTTTCCTTTTATTTTAATTTGAAATTCGAATTCTTCATCTTCTCTCTTCTCCATTCTACTCTCCTATTATTCTCCTCTTCTACTCACATAAAGGAATCTCTATATTGTGACATAGAGGATTCCTCTTCTTTTTATTCTCTTCTTTTTCATATGAGTAGGAACAGGGATAAAGACACTCTTATTGAAGTTGATCCTGAACCTGAAAGGACTCTAAAGAGGAAACTAAGAGAAGTTAAGGCACAACCCTCTGGAGAGGACCTGACAGAAATTTTCAAAAAACAAGGAGACATGGCCGAACCCAATAACAATGGTGGAGATGCAAGGAAGTTACTTGGTGACTTTATTGCACCCTCTTCTGACTTCTATGGAAGAAGCATCTCAATTCCTGCCATTGGAGCAAACAACTTTGAGTTTAAGCCTCAATTAGTTTCTCTAATGCAACAGAATTGCAAGTTTTATGGACTTCCATTAGAAGATCCTCATCAGTTCTTAGCTAAGTTCTTCCAAATCTGTGACACTGTCAAGACCAATGGAGTTGATCCCGAGGTCTACAGGCTTATGCTTTTCCCTTTTGCTGTAAGAGACAGAGCTAGAACATGGTTGGATTCACAACCTAAGGAAAGCCTGAACTCTTGGAAAAAACTGGTCAGTGCTTTCCTGGCCAAATTCTTTCCACCTCAAAAGATGAGCAAGCTTAGAGTGGAAATCCAAATCTTCAGACAGAAGGAAGGTGAGTCCTTCTATGAAGCTTGGGAAAGATATAAGCAATTGATCAAAAGGTGTCCTACTGACATGCTTCCAGAATGGAGCATCATAAGTATATTCTATGATGGTCTGTCTGAGTTGTCAAAAATGTGATTGGACTATTCTGCAGGAGGATCTCTTCATCTGAAAACCCCTGCAGAAGCTCAGGAACTCATTGAAATGGTTGCAAATAACCAGTTCATGTATACTTCTGAAAGAAATCCTGTGAACAATGGGACGCCTCAGAAGAAGGGAGTTCTTAAAATTAATACTCTGAATGCCATATTGGCTCAGAACAAAATATTGACTCAGCAAGTCAATATGATTTCTCAGAGTCTGAATGGATTGCAAGCTGCATCTTACAGTACTAAAGAAGCATCTTCTGAAGAAGAAGCTTATGATCCTGAGAACCCTATAGAAACACCCATGATCCATCATGGAGAAATTATCCAAATTTCTCATGGAAGGACCAACAAAAGCCTCAACAAGGCTTCAATAATAATGGTGGAAGAAATAGGTTTAGCAATAACAAGTCTTTTCCATCATCTTCTCAGCAACAGACAGAGAATCCTGAACAGAGCTATTCTGGCCTGGCAACCATAGTCACTGATCTATCCAAGACCACACTAAGTTTCATGAATGAAACAAGGTCCTCCATTAGAAATTTGGAGGCACAGGTGGGTCAGCTGAGTAAGAAGATTACTAAAACTCCTCCCAGTACTCTCCCAAGCAATACAGAAGAAAATCCCAAGAGAGAGTGCAAGGCCATAACCTTACTTGGTATGGCTGAATGCCCAGAGGAGGAGGAGGACGTGAATCCCAGTGAGGAAGACCTCATGGGACGTCCTTTGGACAGAAAGGAGTTTCCCTTTGAGGAACCAAAGGAATCTAAGGCTCATACAGAGACCATAGAGATTCCATTGAACTTCCTTCTTCCATTCATGAGCACTGATGAATATTCTTCCTCTGAAGAGGATGAAGACATCACTGAAAAGCAAGTTGCTAAGTATCTTAGAGCAATCATGAAGCTGTGATTGATGTTGACAGAGGAGAGTTAGTCCTTTAGTTGAATGAGGACTACCTTGTATTCAAGACTCAAGGTTCTCCTTCTATAACCATGGAGACGAAGCATGAAAAGCTTCTCTCAATCCAGAGTCAAACAAAACCCCCACATTCAAACTCTAAGTTTGGTGTTGGGAGGCCACAGCTGAACTCTAAGTTTGGTGTTGCGAGGCCACAACCAAACTCTAAGTTTGGTGTTGAGAGGCCCCAATCATGCTCTGATTATCTGTGAGGCTTCATGAGAGCTCACTGTCAAGCTATTGACGTTAAAGAAGTGCTTATTGGGAGGCAACCCAATGTTATTTAATTATGTCTATTTATTTTCTATTGTTATTTTATGTTTTCTATAGGTTGATGATCATGTGAAGTCACAAAAACAACTAAAAAATCAAAAAAAGAATAAAAAATAGCATTAAAAATAGCTCACCCTGGAGGAAGAGCTTACTGGCGTTTAAACGCCAGTAAGAAGCATCAGACGGGCGTTTAACGCCGGAAAGAAGCATCAAGCTGGCGTTAAACGCCAGAAACAAGCTACAGACTGGCATTTAACGCCAGAAACAAGCATCAAGTTGGCGTTTAACGCCAAGAAAGGGAGAAAAGCTGGTGTTAAACGCCAGAAACAAGCAGTAATCTAGTGTTAAACGCCAGGATTGCACTCTAAGGGCGTTTACACCCCTAAATGGAGCAGGGATGATAAGTCCTTGACCCCTCAGGATCTGTGGACCCCACAGGATCCCCACCTACCCCACCTTTCTTCTTCTCTCCTCCTCACACATTTCCATAACACTCTTCCCCAAAATAACCTCCACCAATCACCTCCATTACTCCTCCATAATCACCTACAACCCCCTTGGCTGAACCACTCACACCTCTCCATCTCGTCTATTTTCTTCTTCTCTTACTCCCTCTTCTCTTCTTTTGCTCAAGGACGAGCAAACCTTCTAAGTTTGGTGTGGTAAAAGCGTTGCTTTTTGTTTTTCCATAATCATTTATGACACCTAAGGCCAGAGAAACCTCTAGAAAGAGGAAGGGAAGGCAAAAGCTTCCACCTCTAAGTCATGGGAGATGGAGAGATTCATCTCAAAAGCTCATCACTAAGAAAAGGATGGAGCAAATAAGAGAACCCACTTATGGACCTCAACAAGAGCATGAGGAAATTCCTCATCATGAAATCCCTGAGATACGTCAAGGGATGCACTTTCCTCCCCAACACTATTGGGAGCAAATTAACACCTCCCTAGGAGAACTAAGTTCCAACATGGGACAACTAAGGGTGGAGCACCAAGAGCATTCCATCCTCCTTCATGAAATTAGAGAAGACCAAAGAGCCATGAGGGAGGAGCAACAAAGGCAAGGAAGAGACATAGAGAAGCTCAAGCGTTCCATTGGATCTTCAAGAGGAAGAACTAGCCGCCATCACTAAGGTGGACCCGTTCCTTAATCTCCTTGTCTATTTACTTTTCTGTTTTTCGAAAATTATGCTTTATGTTTTATTTATGTTTGTGTTTTATTACATGATCATTATTGTCTAGTGTCTATGCCTTAAAGCTATGAATGTCCTATGAATCCATCACCTTTCTTAAATGAAAAATGTTTTAACCACAAAAGAATAAGAAGTACATGATTTCGAATTCATCCTTGAAATTAGTTTAATTATTTTGATGTGGTGGCAATACTTTTTGTTTTCTGAATGAATGCTTGAATAGTGCATATGTCTTTTGAATTTGTTGTTTATGAATGTTAAAATTGTTGGCTCTTGAAAGAATAAAGAAAAAGGAGAAATGTTATTGATAATCTAAAAAATCATAAAATTGATTCTTGAAGCAAGAAAAAACAGTGAATATAAAGCTTGCAAAAAAAAAGGGCAAAAATAAAAGAAAAAAAGAAAGAAAAAGAAAAAGCAAGCAGAAAAAGCCAAGAGCTCTTTAAACCAAAAGGCAAGAGCAAAAAGCCAGTAACCCTTTAAACTATAAGGCAAGGGTAAAAAGGATCCAAGGCTCTGAGCATTAATGGATAGGAGGGCCCAAAGGAATAAAATCCTGGCCTAAGCGGCTAAACCAAGCTGTCACTAACCATGTGCTTGTGGCGTGAAGGTGTCAAGCCAAAAGCGTGAGACTGAGCGGTTAAAGTCATGGTCCAAAGCAAAAAGAGTGTGCTTAAGAACCCTAGACACCTCTAATTGGGGACTCTAGCAAAGCTGAGTCACAATCTGAAAAGGTTCACCCAGTTATGTGTCTGTGACATTTATGTATCCGGTAGTAATACTGGAAAATAAAGTGCTTAGGGCCACGGCCAAGACTCATAAAGTAGCTGTGTTCAAGAATCAACATACTGAACTAGGAGAATCAATAACACTATCTGAATTCTGAGTTCCTACAGATGCCAATCATTCTGAACTTCAAAGGATAAAGTGAGATGCCAAAACTGTTCAGAGGCAAAAAGCTACTAGTCCCGCTCATCTAATTGGAGCTAAGTTTCATTGATATTTTGGAATTTATAGTATATTCTCTTCTTTTTATCCTATTTGATTTTCAATTGGTTGGGGACAAGCAACAATTTAAGTTTGGTGTTGTGATGAGCGGATAATTTATACGCTTTTTGGCATTGTTTTTAGATAGTTTTTAGTATAATTTAATTAGTTTTTACTATGTTTTTGTTAGTTTTTATTCAAAATTCACATTTATGGACTTTGCTATGAGTTTGTGTATTTTTCTGTGATTTCAGGTATTTTCTGGCTGAAATTGAGGGACCTTAGCAAAAATCTGATTCAAAGGCTGAAAAAGGACTGTAGATGTTGTTGGATTCTGACCTCCCTGCACTCGAAATGGATTTTCTGGAGCTACAAAAACCTAAATGGCGCGCTCTCAATTGCATTGGAAAGCAGACATCCAGGGATTTCCAGCAATATATAATAGTCCATACTTTGTCCGAGTTTTGACGATGCAAACTGGCGTTCAAACGCCAACTTCCTGCCCTATTCTGAAGTTAAACGCCAGAAACAGGTTACAAACCAGAGTTAAACGCCAGAAACAGGCTGCAACCTGGTATTTAACTCCAAGAGAAATCTCTACACGTGTAAAGCTCAATGCTCAGCCCAAGCACACACCAAGTGGGCCCCGGAAGTGGATTTCTGCATCATTTACTTATTTCTGTAAACCCTAGTAACTAGTTCATTATAAATAGGACCTTTTACTATTGTATTTTCATCTTTGGACGTTTAGTCCCTAGACCTTTGGGGCTGGCCATTCGGCCATGCCTGGACCTTCATCACTTATGTATTTTCAACGGTAGAGTTTCTACACCCCATAGATTAAGGTGTGGAGCTCTGCTGTTCCTCATGCAAAGTACTATTGTTTTTCTATTCAATTCAAGCTTATTCTTATTCTAAGATATTCATTCGCACCCAAGAACATGATGAATGTGATGATTATGTGACACTCATCACGATTCTCACCTATGAACGCGTGCCTAACAACCATTTCCGTTCTACATGAAAACAAGCTTGAATGCGTATCTCTTAGCCTCCATTCCGAAAGATCGGAGTCTTCGTGGTATAAGCTTGAATTATTGGCGGCCATTCCTAAGATTCGGAAAGTCTAAACCTTGTCTGTGGTATTCTGAGTAGGATCTGGGAAGGGATGACTGTGACGAGCTTCAAAATCACGAGTGTTGGGCATAGTGACAGACGCAAAAGGATCAATGGATCCTATTCTAACATGATCGAGAACCGACAGATGATTAGCCATGCGGTGACAGCGCATTTGGACTATTTTCACTGAGAGAACGGGAAGTAGCCATTGACAACGGTGATGCCCAACATACAGCTTGCCATGGAAAGGAGTAAGAATGATTGAATGAAGGCAGTAGGAAAGCAGAGATCCAGAGGGAGCAAAGCATCTCCATACGCTTATCTGAAATTCTCACCAATGAATTACATAAGTATTTCTATCTTATTTTATATTTTATTTATATTTTAATTATCTTAAATCCCATAACCATTTGAATCTGCCTGACTGATATTTCCAAGATGACCATAACTTGCTTCAAGCCGATAATCTCCATGGGATTGACCCTTACTCACGTAAGGTTTATTACTTGGACGACCCAGTGCACTTGCTGGTTAGTTGTGCGAAGTTGTGAAAAAGAAGTGAGATTTCAATTGTGCGTACCAAGTTGTTGGCGCCATTGAGATCACAATTTCGTGCACCAGAAATCAAATTGATTAGTCCACTTGACTTTCCTTTATTTAGTAAGGGTTAACTAAGTGGGAGCAATAACAATTCTCATCACACCTGATAAGGATAACTAGGATGGGATTTCCAGTTCTCATACCTTGCCAAGAGTTTTTCTAGTTATTAATTTAATTTCCTGCCAATTTATTTTCCTGTTCCCTATTTCAAAAACCCAAAAATATACCCTTTTTCATAACTAATAATAAATCATACTTCCCTGCAATTCCTTGAGAGACGACCCGAGGTTTAAATACTTCAGTTATAAATTTTATTGGGTTTGCTTAAGTGACAACCAAAACTTTTGTACGAAACGATTCTCTGTTGGTTTAGAAAATATACCTACAATGGGATTATTTTTATAAAATTCTTTACTAGCAAGAATCCGATCGTCAAAAATGGCGCCGTTGCCGGGGAATTGCAAACATGTGCCTTATTATTGGTTATTGTAAATATTTGCTTTTGCTTGTTTATTTGTTTTTGTTTTTGTTTTTAATTTTTTTATTATTAGCTACTATGAATTCTCACCCCTCTGGTTTCAAGTTTGGTTCCAATGTTGTTGTAAGGAATGGAAACTATAATGAAAATAGGCATCAAGGTTGGAAGAATCAAAGATGGGAGGAGCCACAAGGATTTGATCAACCCTCTTGGCAACAACCCCCTCCAATGCACTATAACCAACAACCATTCTATGATGCATACCAAGACAATAGTTATGGTGGACCTTTTTGTGACAGTCAACCTCCACCAAATTACTATGGTTAAGATCCATTCCAGGGTGCATACCAAGATGATGAATATGGTGGACCACCTTGTGGTTACCAACAAGCCCCACCATATGCTTATGAACCCCTTCCTCAACATAACTCTGAACCACCATACTCACAAGCCCCTTTCCACCATTCACCTCCATATGAGCCTAATCCTTATCCACCACACCAACCACCATATGAACCACACCCAAAACCACCACCTCAATATTCACCATCTCCATATCCTTATCAAGATGAACCACCTCCGTATTATGAGCCCTCTCTCCCAACAAATGAACCCTCCTATCCAACCCAACCTCTATTGGATAACAACACACTCATCTCTAACATCATTGGTATCACCTCTACACTCCAAAATCTTATATCCCGCATGAACCAACCCTCTACCTCCAATATTCAACCCTCAAACTCTAGTGCACTTCCTTTTCAACCACATAATGATCTTTTCATCCCATCACCATCCTCCATGGAAGAGCACCTACATCCATCAATCCACGAGCAAGATGGTCTCAATTATGCTATTGATATGGAACAAGAAAGAAGGAATCATCTTTGCGAATCCATACTTCATAAGAAGCTAGAGGAGGCCCTAAAGGTAGCGGCAGGAGAGACCCTTGAAGATGAAAGAATAGTTGAAAGGAGTTATCATAGAAAGGAAGACATCAAGGAGGAGTCTGATTTTGTACTAGAGTAAGTGGAGAAAGCCAAAATTACTGAAGAGGAAGAAGTGGTTGAAGACTTAGGAGATGCTGAACCTCCATGGGAAAGTCAAGTTATAGAGCCTCCTTCAAAGACGTTTGAAATTGATGTTGAAGAGGGTGTACAACCTCCAAGGCATATCATGGCTAAAGACTTTGAAGAGGTAGATCAAGAGATGGAGATTAAAGAAGAAGAAGCACAACCTCCCATGCCCTTGGTAAGCAATGAAGAAGAGACTGAATTGAAAGAAAGCTACCAAGAGGAAAAGGTTGAAATTGAAGAAGCTTGCAAAGAGGTGGAAGTTGTCAAGGAAGAGCTCAAGCGAATGGAGCTTGAAATCACCTTGCCAAAGTTGTTGGAGACCTCTCTGCCTAAGTCACCATTATCCTTCACAACATTCAAGTGGGTAAAATTCATATCCCTTAGCTTTCTCATCCCACTTGAATATGGTTTACTTGAGACAGATGGTCAACTTAGAGCTCTGTGTGGCTTTAAGAGTAAGAGGGAGATGGTTAGTGGTAGGAAATGTCATGCAAGGTTCAATATGGTTACATGCTCCAAATTAAAGTACAAAGGTTGGTATAATTCTCAATTGAATGGGTCTAGGAAGCTGTTTGGATGGCTTAGTGAGAATTTAAATTGCGTGCCACCCGGTTGGAACAATGATGATCACGGCAAAGATGGTTGCAAAAGCAAGGTTTGGAACCCCGGAATTCATTCTAGCAATCAACACTCCCAGAGCAATGTCACTTGCTTTAACTTGCTTGAAGGCTTTGTGCAACTAGTGTGGGATCCTGGAGGCTATTGGAATTACAAACACTGGTGGGGATTCCTGGATGAGTTCAAGCATAAGCCACCATGACAGGGAGCCCACCAAATGTCCAACTTAAGGACCTTAACTAAAAGTGCTAGGTGGGAGATTATCTTCTATTTTTATCCTTAGTTTTATTTTATTATATTTTTATTCTTAGTTTTATTTTGTTTTGTTTTATTTTTAGTTTTATTTTATTCTATGTTTCTTAGTGTTCATTCATAATGTCTGCATCAGCATCTGCATTTTGCATTCTGCATACTGCATATATAAAAAAAAAGGGACGCAACCCACGCGTGCGCGTAGGCCACGCGTGGGCGTCGATAGCACTTTTTGCTATCCCATCCAACGAATAGAAAGTTATGATGGAATCGTGCTGATGGTGTGCTCTGCGCGTAATTCGAGCCACACGTACGCGTCAAGCACGCACACACGTGGAAGGGAAATCGGCATAAATGGGTGCTAACCCGAGAGTTGTGCTGCCCTCGTGCTGGAATGGTGCTATAGGCACAAAATGACCCACGCGTACGTGTCCCTGACGCGTGCGCGTCCTTTTGCATCCAGACCATCCACGCGTATGCGTGGGCGACGCTTACGCGTCGCATGACTGTCTCTATTTTCACGCGTGAGCGTGATGCCCGCGCGCGCGTTGCGTCCCGTTTTCTTCATTCCCTTCTCCATTCTTCTCTCTTTTCTACTTCTTTTTTCCTTCTTTCTTACTTTTTTTTTCTTCATCTCTTTAACTTCTCATCCTTCTTTTCTTTCATTCTATTTTACTTAATTTATTTGCATACTTTCATTCATTGCATTTTAATTTTGTGCATATTTTTATTTTCTTTCCTACGTTCATTATTTTTCCATTGGTGTTAAATGTCCTTATTCAACTGTTGTATCTTTTCTGGTATTATTTTGGTGCTTAGTGACTTGTTTTACACTGTTGGGTGATATTCTTTATCTGTCACTGCCAATGCTAATCTTTTATGATACATGTATTCCTTTTGCATTGATATGAACTTACACTATCTTTCATTACCCACTCCCTCTCCCCCATTGCTGCAATTTTTGCACTATTGTTATGCCATTTGCTTCTGCTTTTTTCTCACTTGCATGTTGTAGCTACCATGTAATTGAGACCCTCATTATTTGGCATTAACTCACCCATACTTTATTTATTTTCTTATCTTTATTTCTGGGTTACTTTTCTTTCCTTTTTCTTTCAGGATGGCCACCAGGAAGGGTACCGGAAGACTTTTACATTGGGCAACAGACAAGTCCTTCTGCACAACTTTTGGAGACAAGAAACAGTTGAAGCCACCGTCCATTTGCACATCTTAGCATGCACCGAGGACAGTGCAATCTTTAAGTGTGGGGAGGTCGATACCGACTTTCGTGGGTTAGTTATTTTCTTCTCAACACCAATGTTTTATTTTCTTTGTTAGTCATTGTTGCATTTGCATGTTTAATTGCATGTTTGCTTGATTTTGTGCATATTTTACCACTACTTGGTTGAAGTAATATTTTCTTTTTCAAGAAACTTTTTATAGCATTTCACTAATTTGAATCAAAATTTTTATTGAACTTGTTTGAAGTAATATTATACTGGAACATGGTTTAGAGCTCGAACACACAAAACTAGTAAGATTTTGAGCCTACTTGATTGGTAGCATTTTATCAACCAATATTTTATTTTTGGTGTGTGTTGTTCTCTCTAAAATTGTGATCTTTGTCTTGCTTGATTCTATATTTTCATGGTTTGATGTATGCATGCACTTATATGATTGAGGCCTTTGTTTCACTGAGCTTACATACCCATATGGCCTTACCCTTTCATTATCATTTGCAAACCAATGTTGAGCCTATTATACCCCTTTGTTCTTTACTTTATCACATTATTAACTCTAAGCGGAAAATAATAATGTCCTTAATTTGAATCCTTGGTTAGCTTAGACTAGTGAGAGTGCTTATAATTTAAGTGTGGGAAAATTGGGTTTGAAAACATTTGGTTTGAGAATTGAGTATGTTAGAATTTTCTGAAAATGTGAAAGAATGTTGAGAATATGTTCATGCGTTCAATACCTTAATCATATGCCTTGAGAAAAGAAAAAGAAATAAAAAATATAAAAAAAAAAGAAAAAAAAAAGAAAAGAAAAAGAGCAAATAATAAAAGGGGACAAAATGCCCCAAAGTAAATGGTGATAGCAATGCATATGTACTGTACTAGAATAAGGATGCATGAATATGTGGAAAACATGGTTAATGGATAGTTAGGTTTTGTATTTTTATTACATGGATTGTCCTAAGTTAGGTGGAAAGTTTAAGTTAATTAAGGATTCAGATTTTAGTCCACTTGACCAAATACATTCCTACCTTGACGCTAACCCCATTACAACCCTTAAAAGACCTCTTGATATGTGTATTTATGCATTAAATTTTTGTTGATTGGTAGAAGAAAATCAAGCATTAGAAAGCAAGGTTAGTAGATAATTGAGAGAGTCAAACCTTAAACACTTGAGTGATTAGAGTGTATACACTTCCGGTGAGGGTTCGATGCTCGATTCTTTGTTCCTGGCTTTCATGAGCTACCTTCTTCTTGCAAGTCTATTTGTACTTTATTTTTATGATTTGAATTAGTGAAATCCAGTTCATATTTGTTCTTGAAAGATTTATCTACTTTTCACCAAGTAGGTAAAAGCATTTTGCATTTAGCTGCATTGATATAGATAGGTTGCATTTCATACAATCTACCATTCCTCTTCACTCTTATAGTTTCTCTTGAACTTAGCATGAGGACATGCTAATGTTTAAGTGTGGGGAGATTGATAAACCACTCTTTTATGGTTTATCTTGTGCTCAATTGAGTGGTTTTTATCAAGTTTTTGCACACTTATTCATACTAATTGCATGGTTTTACATTTTCTTTCCTAAATTCTGTGCTATAATTGAAAACATGCTTCTTTGACCTTATATTTGCTAATATTAATCCTCTCTTATTACCATTTGATGCTGTGATATGTGCGTTAAGTGATTTCATGGATTATAAGGCAGGAATAGCGTAGAGGATGGAAAGGAAGCATGCAAAAGTGGAAGGAATACAAGAAACTGAAGAAACTGCTAAAGCTGTCCAGCTTGACCTCTTCGCACTTAACTGACCATAACTTGAGCTACAGAGGTCCAAATGACGCGGTTCTAGTTGCGTTAGAAAGCTAACATCCGGGGATTCACAAAGATATATAATTTACCATAGCTGCTCCAAAGATAGGTGACGCGCATGTGTGGATCACGCGCATGCGTGACCTGGCAAAAATTCAATCCACGCATACGCGTGACTTTGCAGTGTGCTGGACGTATCAGAAATCGCTGGGGGTGATTTCTGGGCCATTTTTGACCCAGTTTTTGACCCAGAAAACACAGATTAGAGGCTATAAAGTGGGGGAATCAATCCATTCATTAAGATAACTTTCATATTCACAATTTTAGGTTTTAGATGTAGTTTTCTAGAGAGAGAGACCCTCTCCTCTCTCTTAGATTTTAGGATTAGGATTTCTCTTAGTTTATGGTTCATTCCTTCTCAATTCCAGGTTCAATGTTTCTTTACTTTAGTTTCTCTTCTACTTTTAATTATTCTATTACTTTAGTTTGTTTATTTTGCCAAATTGGTTCATGGATTCCTATGTTTAATTTGATTTCCTATTTAATATAAATTGAGGTATTTCAGATTTATGATTGCTTTCTTCCATTTATGATATAAATAATTTATATTTTTACACTTTTGGATTTAGTTGAGTAATTGGTGACACTTGAGTTGTCAAACTCAGCTGTTGATTGAAAATTGGAAATTGCTGATTGATTTGGATCCCTCTAAAGCTAGTCTTTCCATAGGAGTTAACTAGGACTTGAGGAATCAAATTGATTAGTCCACTTGACTTTCCTTTATTTAGTAAGGATTAACTAAGTGGGAGCAATAATAGTTCTCATCACACCTGATAAGGATAACTAGGATGGGGTTTCCAGTTCTCATACTTTGCCAAGAGTTTTTCTAGTTGTTAATTTAATTTCCTGCCAATTTATTTTCCTGTTTCCTATTTCAAAAACCCAAAAATATACCCTTTTCCATAACCAATAATAAATCATATTTCCCTGCAATTCCTTGAGAGACGACCCGAGGTTTAAATACTTCGGTTATAAATTTTATTGGGTTTGCTTAAGTGACAACCAAAACTTTTGTACGAAAGGATTCTCTGTTGGTTTAGAAACTATACCTACAACGGGATTATTTTTATAAAATTATTTACTGACATTAAATCCTCTCATCAGTCGCCACAGATGAAACTTGCATACCTCCCAAGTGTTGAGTGATGGCATTAATCTGCTGAGACATGGCTTTGTTTTGAGTAAGAATGGCATCTAAGGTATCTAACTCCTTGACTCATTTCCTCATGGTTCTTTCTGAAGAGTAAAAATACTGATTATTGGCCACCATCTCTATCAAATCCAAGGCCTCATCAATGGTCTTCAAGTGAAAGGATCCTCCTTCAGAATTATCCAAAGAAAGTATCGAAGCCGAAGTGATCCTATAATAAAAAATATGCAACTATACCTGAAACGTGAGCATCTTTCCTATCTTTTTCTAGTGAATTTGCATTTGAATTGAAAAGTTTAATCAAGATTTAAGTATTTTTGAACCACTATGAATGCTACTTTGAGTTGTGTGCAATGTGATTTATTTCAGGTAGCATTCGGACGGATTTAACAAAATTCGCATAGAGAAAACGGAAGAAAGTAAATGATGCTGTCAACCCTGACCTCCTGTAACTCCAATGAGCATAACTTGAGCTACAGAGGTTCAATTGATGCAGTTCTAATAGCATTAGAAAGTTTCCAACGATATATAATAGTCTATACTTCACATCTGGAATCACTGCCTTGGTGTCGCCAAACTTGGGATTTTCCAAGTTTGGTGCCATAATCATATAATCTTCCAAAGCATTCGGCTAAACTTGAAATTTTCCAATTTTGGCTCCAAGATCACCACACTCTTAAGATTGCATGCGGGCATTGTGGCGCCAAACTTGGCCCAGCTCAAGTTTGGCACCACAACTAATTCTAAGGTGGTCCCCATTCGTCCTTTAGGGCAGCTCGAAGATTTTATTTATGTTTTATTAAACTTTATTTTATTTTACAATAGGAAAATAAATTATTTAGTTTTAGAAAATATATTTTATGTTAATTAGGATTAGATATAAAAGGGAAAAGATTCAGCCCTCCAGGCTCTTCTCTTCTCTCGTACCTCATTCCGCACCTTACAGTTTTTCAGAATTTTTGTTTTCTCTCTGAACCATGAGCAGCTAAACCTCTACTGTTAAGGTTAGGAGATCTGTTTATTCTATAGATTAATACTATTACTTTTTTATTTTAATTCATATATTGATTTTAATTTCAAGAGTTGTTTTCATTCTTCATCTTATGAATCTGGGTGGAACGGAAGTATGACCCCTATTCTAATTGAGTTCTTGTAAAACTTGGAAAAGCAATTTACCTGAACAACAGCTTGAAAATAATTTCTCCTAAATTTCTAATTATCTGGACTTAACGGGATACGTGACATATAATCCTCTTATATTTTGATAATTAGGGTTTCTGTGGCATATAAACTAGAATTGAACTTAACCCTCTAATCGAAATCAAGTGACCAAAGAATTGGCGGTTAATGAAGGTTAGAGGAGACTAAAAAGGTTTAAGGAATTAGGGTTTAGTCACATATAGTTTGCCATGAATTAAATCTTGCATGATTAAAATAGTTAGTAAGAAATATAAATCTGGAAGATAAACAACTCCAAATCCTTAACTGTTTTCTCATATATATTTCACAACCCATTCACTGCTTGCTTTCTAATTCTCTGAATTTACTGTTTAATGTTATTAAACTCTCAAACACCATTTTTTGTTTGTCTGACTAAGTAAATCACTCAACCATTGTTGCTTAATCCATCAATCCTCGTAGGATCGACCCTCACTCACCTGAGGTATTACTTGGTACAACCCGGTGCACTTGCCGGTTAGTTTGTGGACATTCAAATTCCGCACCAAGTTTTTGGCGCCGTTGCCAGGGATTGACTGTGATTGACAACTACCAGTTGTTTGATTGCTTAGATGAGGCATTTTTGCTTTTAGTTTTGCTTGATTTATTTCTATAAATTTTTTAATTTAACCTAGTTTTTTTTCTTAATTTTTGAAATTAAGTTTGGTGTTGCCTTCATTATTTGATTACTTGGATTAGATAATTTTTCTTTTTCAATTAGTTTTCTTTTATTAAAAAATTCTATTTTTATTTTCTTTTTCTTTTCCTTTCCGTTTCATCCCCCCTCCCCTGTTTTCTTTTTTTTTTCTTTTTATTTTATTATTTAGTTTTAATTTTAATTTTCCTTAAAAAAACTAAAACTTTTGTTCTTTTTTTTATTTTTTTTTAATTTTCGTTTTTTTCAATAATTCAATTTATTCTCTATTTTATTTTTTTATTTTGTTTTTCTTTATATGTTATTTTATTTTTGTTTTTTATTTTTATTTTTCTTTATCTTATTTCTTTTGAATATATATATATATAAATGAAAACAAAATTATTTCTGTTCTTTTTTCTTTGCTTTTCTGTTTACCACATGGTGCGTTTAATTTTATTTGGTATTTTGTGCTAAGAAAAAAAAATAATGGAGAGAGATCACATGGGTAACTACTCACACCTAATGAGTGATTCATATTATTGTGGAGGGAGGAACTACCCGAATTTTGGTTGGGAAAGTCAAGACCAAAGAAACTTCAGTGCTCCATGTTCCATCTACTAAGAACCACCGCCTCTCTATCCATATCAAGAACCAACATCTTTCTATTCATATCAAGAGCCACCATCACCCTATTCATACCAAGAACCATCCTCTTTTTACTCTTATCGAGAATCATCATCTCCTTTATATTCATATCAAGAGTCATCAGCTCTTGAGCTTGTCATGAAAGAATGCATATATGATATAAGGATAAGTTTCAAAAATATAAAGAAATATGTGGAGTTGATTATCAAGCCCCAGGAAGAGGAACAAGCAAATTCCTTTCCAAGAGATACAATGCAAGATTCTATGGAAGAACGTGAGGAAATCAATCAAAGGAGTTCATATTCCAGTGAATTAGAGAACTCTCTACCCTCACACATGGAAGAAGATGAAGATGCAAAAACAAAGGAGGAAGATGCACAAACAAAGGAGGAAGATGCACGAACAAAGGAGGAAGCCATGCACACTCCATGCTTGCACATTCCAATAATTCCGGAGGAAGCCATACAAGTCCCTTTAATTCTATGCATGCAAGCTCCTGAGAAGAAAAATCTAAATGCGCTGCCCACATTTGAATTGAAGTCTTTTCCCCCAACACTTGAATATGCTTTCCTTGGTCCTAATGAATCAGAGAGTTGTATGGGAGTTACTTTTTGGTGGGTATCATTTTTCTCCTCATGTCTGGTACGCGGAATCGTGATTACACTTTAATTATGTAAAATTCATTGCTCTTTCTTTCCCTGGAAATGGCGCCAAAAACTTGATGCCAAGACCATGGTTCACAACTCAGTGTAACTAACCAGCAAGTGCACTGGGTCGTCCAAGTAATACCTTACGTGAGTAAGGGTCGAATCCCACGGAGATTGTTGGTATGAAGCAAGCTATGGTCACCTTGCAAATCTCAGTTAGGCAGATATAAATTGATAATGGTGTTTTCGAATTTAATATAATAAAATAGGGATAGAAATACTTATGTAATTCATTGGTAGGAATTTCAGATAAGCGAATGGAGATGCTTTCGTTCCTCTGAACCTCTGCTTTCCTGCTATCTTCATCCAATCAGTCTTACTCCTTTCCATGGCTGGCTTTATGTGATACATCACCACTGTCAATGGCTACTTTCGGTCATCTCTCGGGAAAATGATCCAATGCCCTGTCACGGCACGGCTAATCGTCTGGAGGCATCACCCTTGTCAATGGCTTCATCTTATCCTCTCAGTAAAAATGGTCAACGCACCCTGTCACGGCACGGCTATTCATCTGTCGGTTCTCGATCATGCTGGAATAGGATTTACTATCCTTTTGCGTCTGTCACTAACGCCCCGCAATCGCGAGTTTGGAGCTCGTCACAGTTATTCATTCATTGAATCCTACTCGGAATACCACAGACAAGGTTTAGACCTTCCGGATTCTCTTGAATGCCGCCATCATTCTAGCTTACACCACGAAGATTCTGGTTAGGAGATCTAAGAGATACCCATTTAGTCTCAGGTAGAACGGAAGTGGTTGTCAGGCACGCGTTCATAGGGAATGATGATGATTGTCACGTTCATCACACTCAGATTGAAGTACGAATGAATATCTTAGAAGCGAAACAAGATGAATTGAATAGAAAACAGTAGTACTTTGCATTAATCTTTGAGGAACAGCAGAGCTCCACACCTTAATCTATGGAGTGTAGAAACTCTACCGTTAAAAATACATAAGTGAAAGTCCAGGCATGGCCGAGAGGCCAACCCTCAAACGTGATCTAAGATAGCATACAACTGATCAAAAGATGTCTAATACAATAGTAAAAGGTCCTATTTATAATAAACTAGCTACTAGGGTTTACAGAAGTAAGTAATTGATGCATAAATCCACTTCCGGGGCTCACTTGGTGTGTGTTTGGGCTGAGCTTGAGTGTTGCACGTGTAGAGGTCCTTCTTGGAGTTGAATGCCAGCTTTTGTGCCAGTTTGGGCGTTCAACTCTGGTTTTGGCTCCTTTTCTGGCGCTGGACGCCAGATTTGGGCAGAAAGCTGGCGTTGAACGCCAGTTTACGTCGTCTATTCTTGGCCAAAGTATGGACTATTATATATTGCTGGAAAGCCCTGGATGTCTACTTTCCAAAGCAATTGGAAGCGCGCCATTTTGAGTTCTGTAGCTCCAGAAAATCTACTTTGAGTGCAGGGAGGTCAGAATCCAACAGCATCAGCAGTCCTTCTTCAACCTCTGAATCTGATTTTTGCTCAAGTCCCTCAATTTTAGCCAGAAAATACCTGAAATCACAGAAAAACACACAAACTCATAGTAAAGTCCAGAAATGTGAATTTAACATAAAAACTAATGAAAACATCCCTAAAAGTAACTAGATCCTACTAAAAACATACTAAAAACAATGCCAAAAAGCGTATAAATTATCCGCTCATCACAACACCAAACTTAAATTGTTGCTTGTCCCCAAGCAACTGAAAATCAAATAGGATAAAAAGAAGAGAATATACTATAAATTCCAAACTATCAATGAAACATAGCTCTAATCAGATGAGCGGGACTTGTAGCTTTTTGCCTCTTGAATAGTTTTGGCATCTCACTCTATCCATTGAGGTTCAGAATGATTGGCATCTATAGGAACTAAGAGTTCAGATAGTGTTATTGATTTTCCTAGTTCAGTATGATGATTCTTGAACACAGCTATTTTATGAGTCTTGGCCGTGGCCCTAAGCACTTTGTTTTCCAGTATTACCACCGGATACATAAATGCCACAGACACATAATTAGGTGAACCTTTTCAGATTGTGACTCAGCTTTGCTAAAGTCCCCAATTAGAGATGTCCAGGGTTCTTAAGCACACTCTTTTTTTGCTATGGACCTTGACTTTAACCGCTCAGTCTCAAGTTTTCACTTGACACCTACACGCCACAAGCACATGGTTAGGGACAGCTTGGTTTAGCCGCTTAGGCCAGGATTTTATTCCTTTAGGCCCTCCAATCCACTGATGCTCAAAGCCTTGGGATCCTTTTTATTACCCTTGCCTTTTGGTTTTAAGGGTTACTGGCTTTTTGCTCTTGCCTCTTGGTTTTAAGAGCTTTTGGCTTTTTCTACTTGCTTTTTCTTTTTCTTTCTATTTTTTTCGCCTATATATAGATATATATTTTTTTTGCAAGCTTTGTTCTTTGCTGCTTTTTCTTGCTTCAAGAATCATTTTTATGATTTTTTAGATTATCAAATAACATGTCTCCTAGTCATCATTCTTTCAAGAGCCAACATATTTAACATTCTTAAACAACAACTTCAAAAGACATATGCACTGTTCAAGCATTCATTCAGAAAACAAGAAGCATTGTCACCACATCAATATAATTAAACTAAGTTCAAGGATAAATTCGAAACTCATGTACTTCTTGTTCTTTTGAATTAAAACATTTTTCATTTAAGAGAGGTGATGGATTCATAGGACATTCATAACTTTAAGACATAGTTACTACTTACTAATGATCATGTAATGAAGACACAAACATAGATAAGCACACAACATAGAAAACGAAAAACAGAAGAAGTAAGAACAAGGAATGAATCCACCTTAGTGATGGTGGCGCTTCCTTCTTGAGGAACCAATGATGTCCTTGAGCTCTTCTATGTCTCTTCCTTGTCTTTGTTGCTCCTCCCTCATTGCCTTTTGATCTTCTCTTATTTCATGAAGCATGATGGAGTGCTCTTGATGTTCCACCCTTAGTTGTCCCATATTGGAACTCAATTCTTCTAGGGAGGTGTTGATTTGCTCCTAATAGTTTTGTAGAGGAAAGTGCATTTGAGGCATCTCCGGGATCTCATGGTGATGAGCTTCATACGCCTCTTGAGCTCCATGAATGGGCTCTCTTGCTTGCTCCATCTTTTTCTTAGTGATGGGCTTGTCCTCTTTGATGAGGATATCTCCCTCTATGTCAATCCCAGCCGAATTGCATAGGTGGCATATGAGGTGAGGAAAGGCTAACCTTGCCATAGTGGAGGACTTGTCAGCCACCTTGTAGAGTTCTTGAGGTATAATCTCATGAACTTCCACCTCTTCTCCAATCATGATGCTATGGATCATGATGGCCCGGTCTATAGTAACTTTAGACCGGTTGCTAGTGGGAATGATTGAGCATTGAATAAACTCCAACCATCCTCTAGCTACAGGCTTGAGGTCCAATCTTCTTAGTTGAACCGGCTTGCCTTTGGAGTCAATCTTCTATTGAGCTCCTTCTACACATATATCCATAAGGACTTGGTCCAACTTTTGATTAAAGTTGACCCTTCTAGTGTAGGGGCGTTCATCTCCTTGCATCATGGGCAAGTTAAACGCCAACCTCACATTCTCCGGACTAAAATCTAAGTATTTCCCCCGAACCATTGTAACATAGTTCTTTGGATCTGGGTTCTTACTTTGATCATGGTTCTTGGTGATCCATGCATTAGCATAGAACTCTTGAACCATTAGGATGCCGACTTGTTGGATGGGATTTGTTAGAACTTCCCAACCTCTTCTTTGAATTTCATGTCGGATCTCCGGATACTCATTTCTTTTGAGTTTGAAAGGGACCTCAGGGATCACCTTTTTCTTGGCCACAACATCATAGAAGTGGTCTTGATGGGCTTTGGAGATGAACCTTTCCATCTCCCATGACTCGGATGTGGAAGCTTTTGTCTTCCCTTTCCCCTTTCTAGAGGATTCTCCGGTCTTAGGTGCCATCAATGGTAATGGAAAAACAAAAAGCTTATGCTTTTACCACACCAAACTTAGAATTTTGCTCGCCCTCGAGCAATAAAAGAAAGAATAGATGAAGAAGAAGAAGAAATGGAGGAGAGGGAGAGTGGGAAGTGTTTCGGCCAAGAAGGGTGTAGAGGGGTGTATTGTGTAAATTTGATGAAGAATGGAGGGCTTTATATAGGGGAGGGAGGGGGGAAAGGTTTCGGCCATATGGGTGGGTTTGGGTAGGAAATTGGTTTTGAATTTTTGAAGGTAGGTGGAGTTTATGAGGTAGGTTTATGGGGAAGAGTGGATGGATGTGAGTGGTGAAGAGGTGATGGGGAAGAGAGTTTGAGGTGATTGGTGAAGGGTTTTTGGGGAAGAGTGTTTATGGGGTTGTGTGAAAGAGAGTGGTGAGAAGAAGTGAGTGGAGGTAGGTGGGGATCCTGTGGGGTCCACAGATCCTGAGTGGATCCTGTGGGGTCCACAGATCCTGAGTAGATCCTGTGGGGTCCACAGATCCTGAGGTGTTCAAGGATTTACATCCCTGCACCCATTAGGCATGTAAAAATGCCTTTGCACACAACTCTGGGCGTTCAGCGCCAGGTTGGTGGCCATTTTGGGCGTTCAACGCCCATTTGTGTGCCATTTCTGGCGTTGAACGCCAGAACCATGCCTGTTCTGGCATTCAGCGCCCAGAAGCTGCCCATTTTGGGCGTTCAGCGCCAGAACCATGCTCTGTTCTAGCGCTGAACGCCAAACAGATGCTCCTCCAGGGTGTGATTTTTCTTCTGCTGTTTTTGATTCTGTTTTCAATTTTTCTATTTATTTTGTGACTCCACATGATCATGAACCTATAAAGACATGAAAAACAATGAAAATAAAAATTAGATAAATAAACATTGGGTTGCCTCCCAACAAGCGCTTCTTTAATGTCAATAGCTTGACAGTGGGCTCTTCATGGAGCCTCACAGGTGTGCAGAGCTTTGTTGAGACTCCCCAACACCAAACTTAGAGTTTGACTGTGGGGGCTTTGGTTGACTCTGCTTTGAGAGAAGATTTTCATGCTTCCTCTCCATGGTTGCAGAGAGAGATCCTTGAGTTTTAAACACAAGGGAGTCCTCATTCATTTGGAGGACTAATTCTCCTCTGTCAACATCAATCACAGCTCTTGCTGTGGCCAGGAAAGGTCTTCCTAGGATAATGGATTCATCCTCTTCCTTTCCAGTATCCAGGACTATGAAATCAACAGGGATGTAAAGGCCCTCAACCTTTACTAACACGTCCTCTACTTGTCCATAAGCCTGTTTTCTTGAATTGTCTGCCATCTCTAATGAGATTTTAGCAGCTTGCACCCCATAGATTCCCAGTTTCTCTATTACAGAGAGGGGCATGAGGTTTATTCCTGAACCAAGGTCACACAGAGCCTTAAAGATCATGGTGCCTATAGTACAAGGTATTATGAACTTTCCAGGATCCTGTCTCTTCTGAGGCAATGTCAGTTGATCCAGATCACTTAGTTCATTGATGAACAAGGGAGGTTCAACTTCCCAAGTATCAATGCCAAATAATTTGGCATTTAGCTTCATGATTGCACCAAGAAACTTGGCTGTTTGCTCTTCAGTAACATCCTCATTCTCTTCAGAAGAGGAATACTCATCAGAGCTCATGAATGGAATAAGGAGGTTTAATGGGATCTCTATGGTCTCTAGATGAGTCTCAGAGTCCTTTGGTTCCTCAGAGGGAAGCTCCTTATTGATCACTGGACGTCCCAGGAGGTCTTCCTCCTTGGGATTCACGTCCTTTCCTCTCCTCACAGGTTTGGCCATGGTGCTTATGTCAATGGCCTTGCACTCTCCTTTTGGATTCTCTTCTGTATTGCTTGGGAGAGTACTAGGAGGGATTTCAGTGATCCTTTTACTCAGCTGGCCCATTTGTGCTTCCAGATTTCTAATGGAAGACCTTGTTTCACTCATGAAACTTACAGTGGCCTTAGATAGATCAGAGACTAAGTTTGCTAAATTAGAAGTATTTTGTTCAGAGTTCTCTGTCTGTTGCTGAGTGGATAATGGAAAAGGTTTATTATTGTTAAACCTGTTTCTTCCACCATTATTAAAGCCTTGTTAAGGCTTTTGATCCTTCCATGAGAAATTTGGATGATTTCTCCATGATGAGTTATAGGTGTTTCCATAAGGTTCACCTAAGTAATTCACCTCTGCTATTGCAGGGTTCTCAAGATCATAAGCTTCTTCTTCATAAGAAGCCTCTTGAGTACTGTTGGATGCAGTTTGCATTCCATTCAGACTCTGAGAGATCATATTGACTTGCTGAGTCAATATTTTATTCTGAGCCAATATGGCATTCAGAGTATCAATTTCAAGAACTCCCTTCTTCATAGGCGTCCCATTACTCACAGGATTTCTTACAGAAGTGTACATGAACTGGTTATTAGCAACCATGTCAATGAGTTCTTGAGCTTCTGCAGGCGTTTTCTTTAGGTGAATGGATCCACCTGCAGAAGTGTCCAGTGACATCTTTGATAGCTCAGATAAACCATCATAGAACATATCTAGGATGGTCCATTCTGGAAGCATGTCAGAAGGACACTTTTTGGTCAACTGTTTGTATCTTTTCCAAGCTTCATAGAGGGATTCACCTTCTTTCTGTCTGAAGGTTTGAACATCAGCTCTAAGCTTGCTCAGCTTTTGAGGAGGAAAGTACTTGGCTAAGAAAGCCGTGACCAGCTTATCCCAAGAGTTCAGGCTGTCTTTGGGTTGAGAATCCAACCATAATCTAGCTCTGTCTCTTACAGCAAAAGGGAAAAGCATGAGCCTGTAGACTTCAGGATCTACTCCATTAGTCTTAACAGTATCACATATCTGCAAGAATTCAGTTAAGAACTGAAAAGGATCTTCAGATGGAAGTCCATGAAACTTGCAGTTCTGCTGCATCAGAGAAACTAATTGAGGTTTCAGCTCAAAGTTGTTTGCTCCAATGGCAGGAATGGAGATGCTTCTTCCATGTAAATTGGAATTAGGTGCAGTAAAGTCACCAAGCATCTTCCTTGCATTATTATTATTTTCGGCTGCCATATCCTTTTCCTGTTCGAAAATTTCTGAAAGGTTATCTCTGGATTGTTGTAATTTAGCTTCTCTTAATTTTCTCTTCAGAGTCCTTTCAGGTTCTGGATCTGCTTCAACAAGAATGTTCTTGTCCTTGCTCCTGCTCATATGACAAAGAAGAGGGCACACAAAAATAATAATAATAATAATATGGGTCCTTTATACCACAGTATAGGGATCCCTGTATGAGTAGAAGAAGAGGGGGAGACAAAGAATGTAATATAATGGAAGAAATACAACTGTGAGGAGGGTTGAGATGTGAGATGAGATGTTAGTAGATGAATAAATAAATAAAATAAGATGAGAGAGAAGGAATTTTCGAAAATAATTTTTGAAAAAGAGTTAGTGATTTTTGAAAATAGTTTTTGAAAAATGTTAGTAATTTTCGAAAATTAAAATAATTAATAAATTAAAAAGAAATTTTGAAAAAGGGGGAAGATATTTTCGAAAATGAGAGAGAGAGAGTTAGTTAGCTAGTTTTGAAAAAGTTAAGAAACAAACAAAAAGTTAGTTAGTTAGTTGAAACAAATTTGAAAATCAATTTTGAAAAGATAAGAAGTTAGGAAGTTAGAGAAGATATTTTGAAATCAAATTTTTGAAAAAGATAAGAAGATATTTTTGAAAAGATATGATTGAAATTAGTTTTGAAAAATATTTGATTTTTAAAATCACAATTAATGACTTGATTCACAAGAAATCTCAAGATATGATTCTAGAACTTAAAGTTTGAATCTTTCTTAACAAGCAAGTAACAAACTTGAAATTTTTGAATCAAAACATTAATTGTTATTGTTATTTTCGAAAATTTGGTATAAAAATAAGAAAAAGATTTTTGAAAAATATTTTTGAAATTTTCGAAAATAACTAAGAATTTTGAAAGATTTGATTTTTGAAAAAGATTTTGAAAAAGATAAGAATTTCAAATTGAAAATTTGATTTGACTCATAAGAAACAACTTGATTTTAAAATTTTTTGAAAAAGTCAACTCAAATTTTCGAATTTGATGAGAGAAAAAGGGAAAGATATTTTTTTTATTTTTGAATTTTTATGATGCAAGAGAAAAATTAAAAACATCATTTTCATGTTTTTCTCTTTTATTTTTGAATCAAAACAAGGAATGCATGCAAGAACACTATGAATGTCAAGATGAACACCAAGAATATTATGAAGATCATGATGAACATCAATAACACATTTTTGAAAAATTTTTAATGCAAAGAAAACATGCAAGACACCAAACTTAGAATTCTTTAATGCTTAGACACTAAGAATTCAAGAATGCATATGAAAAACAAGAAAAGACACAAAACATGAAAACATCAAGATCAAACAAGAAGACTTACCAAGAACAACTTGAAGATCATGAAGAACACTATGAATGCATGATATTTTCAAAAAATGCAAGATGCATATGCAAGTGACACCAAACTTATGATATGACTCAAGACTCAAACAAGAAACACAAAATAATTTTTTTTTTTGATTTTCTAATTTTTTTGGATTTTTTTTTTCGAAAATTATATAAAAAAGAAAAAATAAGGATTCCGAAATTTTTAACATGAATTCCAGGAATCTTGCATTCTTAGTCTAAAGCTTCAGTCCAGGAATTAGACATGGCTCACTAGCCAGCCAAGCTTTCAATGAAAGCTCCGGTCCAAAACACTAGACATGGCCAATGGCCAGCCAAGCTTCAGCATGTAATTCAGACATGACATGCCTGACATACCCTACAGTCGTGTAACAGCTGATGGTTGGAAGCCTCAGTCCAAAAGAATTTAGACATGACTTTACAGCCAGCCAGGCTTCACATGCTTCATGAAACACTAGAATTCATTCTTAAAAATTTTGAATCTAAAATTTTTTTCGAAAACAGGTGAGAAAATTTTTGAAATATTTTTTGAAAAACTTCTGAAAATAAAATAAAAAGAAAATTACCTAATCTGAGCAACAAGATGAACCGTTACTTGTCCAAACTCGAACAATCCCCGGCAACGGCGCCAAAAACTTGGTACGCGGAATCGTGATTACACTTTAATTATGTAAAATTCATTGCTCTTTCTTTCCCTGGAAATGGCGCCAAAAACTTGATGCCAAGACCATGGTTCACAACTCCGTGTAACTAACCAGCAACTGCACTGGGTCGTCCAAGTAATACCTTACGTGAGTAAGGGTCGAATCCCACGGAGATTGTTGGTATGAAGCAAGCTATGGTCACCTTGTAAATCTCAGTTAGGCAGATATAAATTGATAATGGTGTTTTCGAATTTAATATAATAAAATAGGGATAGAAATACTTATGTAATTCATTGGTAGGAATTTCAGATAAGCGAATGGAGATGCTTTCGTTCTTCTGAACCTCTGCTTTCCTGCTATCTTCATCCAATCAGTCTTACTCCTTTCCATGGCTGGCTTTATGTGATACATCACCACTGTCAATGGCTACTTTTGGTCATCTCTCGGGAAAATGATCCAATGCCCTGTCACGGCACGGCTAATCGTCTGGAGGCATCACCCTTGTCAATGGCTTCATCTTATCCTCTCAGTGAAAATGGTCAACGCACCCTGTCACGGCACGGCTATTCATCTGTCGGTTCTCGATCATGCTGGAATAGGATTTACTATCCTTTTGCGTCTGTCACTAACGCCCCGCAATCGCGAGTTTGGAGCTCGTCACAGTCATTCATTCATTGAATCCTACTCGGAATACCACAGACAAGGTTTAGACCTTCCGGATTCTCTTGAATGTCGCCATCATTCTAGCTTACACCACGAAGATTCTGGTTAGGAGATCTAAGAGATACCCATTTAGTCTCAGGTAGAACGGAAGTGGTTGTCAGGCACGCGTTCATAGGGAATGATGATGATTGTCACGTTTATCACATTCAGATTGAAGTACGAATGAATATCTTAGAAGCGAAACAAGATGAATTGAATAGAAAATAGTAGTACTTTGCATTAATCTTTGAGGAACAGCAGAGCTCCACACCTTAATCTATGGAGTGTAGAAACTCTACCGTTAAAAATACATAAGTGAAAGTCCAGGCATGGCCGAGAGGCCAACCCTTAAACGTGATCTAAGATAGCATACAACTGATCAAAAGATGTCTAATACAATAGTAAAAGGTCCTATTTATAATAAACTAGCTACTAGGGTTTACAGAAGTAAGTAATTGATGCATAAATCCACTTCCGGGGCTCACTTGGTGTGTGTTTGGGCTGAGCTTGAGTGTTGCACGTGTAGAGGTCCTTCTTGGAGTTGAACGCCAGCTTTTGTGCCAGTTTGGGCGTTCAACTCTGGTTTTGGCTCCTTTTCTGGCGCTGGACGCCAGATTTGGGCAGAAAGCTGGCGTTGAACGCCAGTTTACATCGTCTATTCTTGGCCAAAGTATGGACTATTATATATTTCTGGAAAGCCCTGGATGTCTACTTTCCAACGCAATTGGAAGCGCGCCATTTTGAGTTCTGTAGCTCCAGAAAATCCACTTTGAGTGCAGGGAGGTCAGAATCCAACAGCATCAGCAGTCCTTCTTCAACCTCTGAATCTGATTTTTGCTCAAGTCCCTCAATTTCAGCCAGAAAATACCTGAAATCATAGAAAAACACACAAACTCATAGTAAAGTCCAGAAATGTGAATTTAACATAAAAACTAATGAAAACATCCCTAAAAGTAACTAGATCCTACTAAAAACTTACTAAAAACAATGCCAAAAAGCGTATAAATTATCCGCTCATCAATGTCCACTAAAGTCATTTCTCTTAACTAACTAGAAAAAGAGGAAGAAAAAACAACAATCAACCGTCAAGCTAGTGACGTTAAAGAAGCGCTTGTTGTGAGGCAATCCAACTACTAGTATCCTTGGTTTTGCAGTTACTTTGGTTTTAATTTTATAGTTATTTTGATTTTAGCATTATAGTTATTTTAGTTGTGGTTTTAAATTACTTTATCTCAATTTTTTTTATAATTTTTCTTATTTTACATGTATTTTGGTCATGCAGAGTGATTAGAACAGAAACAGGAGCAATTAAAAGGAATTTTTGACACCCTGGAGTTTTTCTTTGCTTGGGGACAAGCAAACTTTTAAGTTTGGTGTTGTAGAGTGCGCTCTCTATTTATTTTATCATCTATGGCACCAAAGGAAGGCGAATCATCTTCACGGGGGAGCACAGCCTGAGGAATGAGATGACCACCAGGATAACTGAGGTGGTTGAGTTCCTTTCATTTTATACCCCCTTCCGCTATTATTATGTTATATTTATGCTTTCTGCTATTTTGTTTGAGTATCTGCATGATCTTTAGTAATTTTAATTCCTAGGTTCCAATTTAAATCTGTTATTTTTAATTCTGTTGTTTGTTTTTAGTTTGAAAAAAAAAGATATCCCATGTACCGCTCACTGAGTTTGAATCTAAAAAGAAAAAGAAAGAAGTGAGGTATTGCATGAGAAATTGAGTTTATATTTAAGAGTAGTCTTATTTACTTAAATGTGGTAGTATTATCTGTGATTTTGAATGCATGATATGAACAATTCAAATTTGAATTTGAATCAAAGGATGTTGATGTATGACGAATAGGAATTTAGAGATTGAGAACTATTATGAATTCTCTAAATTAAACAAAAGCTTAATCCTTAAAGCAAAAGAAACAGCAAAAAGAAAATAAAGAAGAGCAATGTCCAAGGCTCTAAGCATCAATGGCTAGGAAGGTCAAATATGATTAAAAGCTCAAAGAGTTGTTTTCCTAGCCATATGCTTGTGGTGTGAATGTGTCAAGTAAGTCTTGAGACAGAGCACTAAGACTCAAGGCCAACTGCAATTACAAAGTATGCTAAAGGCTTTGAGCACCACTGTCTGGGAGTAATTGAAAGAAAAATCAGCACTCAAAGAGAGTTCCCCAGTTAAATGCTTGTAGTATTTTTGTGTCAAGTGAAGCTTGAGACAAAACATTTAAAGTCACGGCTAGGCTCAAGGTGCAAAGCACCAAAGAAAAGAGAATGAAAGAAAACTTGCTGTGTTCAACGATTAATCCGAAATAAAAAGGCTAGAGAATTCATAATATTATCTGGATTCTAATTCCAAATGACAGTGACATTCCTCAAATTCAAAGGATGGTGAGATGCCAAAACTATTCAGAGCTTCAATGTATAAACCCCACTTTGAGAAACGACAGGAGCTTAATTGAACTTCTCATGCAAATTTACATCCTAAGTTTATATTAGTTTTGGTTGCTTGAGGACAAGCAACAATTCAAGTTTGGTGTTGTGATGCGTGAGCATCTTTCCTATCTTTTCCTAGTGAATTTGTATTTGAATTGCAAAGTTTAATCAAGAGTTAAGGATTTTTTAGCCACTATGAATGCTACTTTGAGTTGTGTGCAATGTGATTTATTTTAGGTAGCATTCAGATGGATTTGACAGAATTCGTATAGAAGAAACGGAAGAAAGTGGATGATGCTATCAACCCTGACCACCTTTCACTCTAATGCGTATAACATGAGCTACAAAAGTCCAATTGATGCAGTTTTAATGGCATTGAAAAGTTAACTTCCATATCTTTCTAACAATATTTAATAGTCTATGCTTCTCGTCTAGAATTACTGCCTTGATGGCACCAAACTTGGAATTTTCCAAGTTTGGCGCCATAATCATATAATCTTCCAAAGCATTCGGTTTCAGTGAAGCCAAACTTGGAATTTCCCAAGTGTGGCGCCACACTCACCCACCTCTAGGAATTGCATGGCATTGAAGAGAAGTCAAACTTGGAATTTTCCAAGTTTGGCTCCAAGATCACCACACTCTCAAGATTGCATGCGGGCATTGTGGCGTCAAACTTGGTCCAACTCAAGTTTGGCGCCACAACTAATTCTAAGGTGGTTCCCAATTCGTCCTTTAGAGTAGCTCAAAGATTTTATTTATTTTTTAGTAAACTTTATTTTATTTTACAATAGGAAAAGATATTATTTAGTTTTAGAAAATATATTTTATATTAATTAGGATTAGATATAAAAGGGAAAAGATTCAGCCCTTCGGCTTCTCTTCTCTCGGACCTCATTTCGCACTTTACAGTATTTCAGAATCCTTGTTTTCTCTCTGAACCATGACCAACTAAACCTCTACTGTTAAGGTTAGGAGCTCTGTTCATTCTATGAATTAATACTATTATTTTTCTATTTTAATTCATGTATTGATTTCAATTTCAAGAATTTTTTTCATTCTTTATCTTATGAATTTGGGTGGAACATAAATATGACCCTTATTCTAATTGAGTTCTTGTAAAACTTGGAAAAGCAATTTACCTGAATAACAGCTTGAAAAAATTTCTCTTAAATTTCTAATTATCTGGACTTAACAGGATACGCGACATATAATCCTCTTATATTTGGATAATTAGGATTTTTGTGGCATATAAACTAGAATTGAACTTAATCCTCTAATCGGAATCAAGTGACCAAGGAATTGGCAGTTGATGAAGGTTAGAGGACATTAAAAAGGTCTAAGGAATTAGGGTTTAGTCACATATAGTTTGCCATGAATTGAATCTTGCATGATTAAAATAGTTGGTAAAAAATAGAAATCCAGAAGATAAACAACTCTGAAACCTTAACTGTTTTCTCATATATATTTCACAACTCATTCACTGCTTGCTTTCTAATTCTCTGAATTTACTGTTTAATGTTATTGAACTCTCAAACACCATTTTCTGTTTGTCTGACTAAGTAAATCACTCAACCATTGTTGCTTAATCCATCAATTCTTGTGTAATCAACCCTCACTCACCTGAGGTATTACTTGGTACGACTCGGTGCACTTGCCGGTTAGTTTGTGGACATTCAAATTCTGCACTAGTACCCAATCTGCGAACATGTCTGGGGGGCACTTTCTCACGATAGCCTTGTACCTCTCCCAAGCTTCATAGAGAGACTCGCCATCAAGCTGTTTGAAAGTATCTATCCTCAACTTAGTCAACCTCTAAAGGGGGAAAAATTTGGTTAAGAACTTACTAACCAAATCCTCCCAAGTTGCTATACTCTCCTTGGATTGTGTCTCAAGCCACTAACTTGCCTGGTCCCTTACAGTAAACAGAAAAAGCAACAACCTATAGACATCAGCGGGTACCCCATTGGCCTTAACTGTATCATAAATCCTCAAAAAATTGGAGATAAATATGTTGGGGTCCTCTTGAGGGCTTCTACTAAATTGACAATTCTGCTAGACCAAAGTAATGAGTTAAGACTTCAACTCGAAGTTGTTGGCATCCACAACTGGTGTCACAATCATTGTCAACTACCTTGATCATAAAAAGATTTAGTTCATGACAAATCCTAAGTGATTGAATTCTAATTCCTTGGCAATTCAATCTCTTCTAACCCAACCAATTGTCAATTTCTCGATCAATCAATTGTGTTAAAAGGTTAAGTTCAAATTCTGATTTATAAACCACACAATCCCTAAGAATCTAGAATTAATCCGATTATATATCACGTATCACATTAAAATTAGATAATCAAAGAATTGTGAAAAAAGGGTTTCAAGCTTTAATTCCAGTTATTTAATTTTTTTAAGATTCAAAGGGATTCAATTTAGATTAAGGTTATTTTCCAATATACTCTAATCCTTAGGATGAAGAACGAAACCAATTCTTAGACAGAAATCAATGCAATAATCAAGAGTAGAACAAATAGTATTAACCATTAAAGTAAGCAGAGCTCCTAACCTTAACAATGGAGGTTTAGTGGCTCATGATGCAGAGAAAATCCTAAAGTGTAAAAATGTGTAAAACCGAAAAATGTCAAAGTGGAGAAGAAAAAGCCTGTAGGGAAAATCTTTTCCCTTTTTATATAAAATCCTCATTAATACCAAAAACTAACTAAACCTAATAATATTTTTTCTGTTGATTTATTTGAATTTAAAACAAATAATATGCCTTCCGTGTGATTTGGTTGCGTGCGTGGAGACCACTTTATATTTCGCTCCCGGCGCTAAACGCTGGTGATGTGGCGTTTAGCGCTACCTATCCCACGAGGGTTGCACTCGAATTCAAGGGCTCGGTGCTAAATGCTGGTGATGTGCCATTTAGCGCGATCTATCCATAGAAGAATTGGCTTGTTTATCTTGTTCATACGTGCGTACGTGGAATAAATGCTTACACATGAGGTTTCTTATCGTGCCAGTTGTGCGTACGCATGAAGCCTTCTTTTGCTTCTTCATGAATTTTGCCAAATCTTCATCCGAATGCTGCCTAAAATCAATAAATGGCCACAAAAACTCAAAGTATCATCTGCTAGGGTGTAATTCACAAAATCCTCTAGCAAATCATCAAAATACCATATAAATCATATAGAAAAGATACCTATTATGCTCATACATCAAATTTATGAATAACATATTAGTATCACAAAATGGAGTATAAAAATTAGAGATTTATTTTGGCTGCTCACCTCATTGTTACCCTTTGGTTTAAACTCAAACATCATATCCATCCACTTCATTAACCAAGTTGTAGAGTTTCAGTTTGAACCTCATTAACGTATATATTCTGGCCTTTTGATTTTATAGTCATGAAACTATTTATTATATGCTTGAACGCCATCATCCTTGTAAAAACTTGACCTGGTAATTTGCTCAAACACTTTTGCCTGTTTCCAATTAAATAGTTAAAGATTAAAAACAAAATATTAGCAAATACAACAAGCATAAAAAAAAGTTTTGTTTGCCTTACTAGTGTATTAATAACACTTTATGATGAAAATTTTTTTCATCATCAAAATGGGTGTCCAAGTGATACATTGTGCGATTGTCAACAGAAATTACCATTAGATACCAATTGTCATCCTCTTGAATGGGAATATATATCTAAACCATAAAATTTTAACGTGAGTGTTATGTATATTGCTAAGGAAAAACTATATATCCTAAAGCGTAGACAAAAAATTTCAAATCAGCAGTAGGTTGCATAAATTTATAAACATACAGCTACATCTTCTTGTTTAAATCTACCTCGCTGTAGACATCTATCTACAAACATTAATGGATTCATATAACTATTAGTATATAATAAAACATAGCACTTATTAGCATTACATTTACAACTTATAATGAGTAAAGTTATTTCGTTAGGTGTTATTGAGCATATCACAAATCTCGATGGAAGTTTTTATGTTGTCTTGAAACTTATATCAGATTGCTCATCAGTGCACCTTAATGCCACTAATTCAAGAATTTGAAAGATAATCCAAATATATTAATAGATTGTCCAAAAAATCAATTACAAGTTAATTAATACATGACTTGCTTACTTTATCAGTAATGGGTCTGCCAAGTAATCTCAGTAATGGGTCTTGCACGGAATCAATGGCATATGCAGCTTCAAGGATATTCTCTTACGGATCAATTTCAGAAAAATACTCCCCTCAATAAAATTATCTCCTAAATCTTGTTTGGATTCATACTGCTCATCCATCTCAGGGCCTATAAATATATTTGACATCTTAAAACTGTCCAATAAAAAAAATTATTCAATAAACTAGATCATATAACACTAAAAAAATTAAAATGAATCTTTAAATAAATCTTCTCAAATAATTGGTTGTTTGTATAATAAAAAATTTCTGAGTATGTATAATTATTTTCTCCAACCAATTAATTGGATAATTTAATCAATCAATTGTTTTTCTCAACCAATCAATTAAATAACTCATGAAATCGATTGTTTTAAAGAAAACACATATTTTTCACTAATCAATCGATTGTTTTAAAGAAAAAAATATATATTTTCAGTCATTGTTGTAGTAAAACAATCGATTATTTTATGACCATGAAAAGGGACTTTCACAAACCAATCAATTACTATAATGAAGAAATCGATTGAATCTCTGTAGATTACAATTTTTGTAACTGCGAAGTTTGATTAATGATAAACAAATTGAAAATCAACGAGATGGATAAGATGATGAACAAAAATGGTGAACAAATTGATAATCAAGGATATTTGATAGATGATCACAATTATAGAATTGGGAAATTGAAATACAAATGACTATAGATTATGCACCAATTATTAATTTTAATATTAAAAAGATAAGATTAGAGTACCTAAATTGAAATAAAATTGAAAAAAAATTAAGATAGAATTCTAAAGACAAGATAGATGAATAATAAAATAATAAAAAATAAATTTTAAATTAAATAATAGATAAAGAATTAATTTGTAGATAAAATTAAATAAAAACTATTTAATAATTATTAAAAAGTTAAAAAATATATTTTATTATTAGACTATTTAATGGTCCAACCATTTTAGGACCATCGAATTTTTTGCCTATATATAATAGAAAAACCAAAGCCAAGTGAAGAAAGTTAAATATCGAGGTATTTCATAAGGCAATCTCCAACCATGGCCAAGCTCCACACTGAACATGACCTTGCCGGAATTAACTTCATGGATGAGGAGATATGTTGTCATATCAAAAATGCGAGTTGGGTCCTTACATGCTAGAAGCGAGCTTTTTGAACAAGTCCACACAATAACGAGTGAGTACAAGATTCTTTGAAAGTGACTAACTTTAATCTCATGCTATTAAACCGCTTATGTTGGTTTCATAATTGTCAAAACCGAATTGATAATTGAACCGATCAAGTTATTAATTTATTAGTTTAATCGATAAATTACTAGTTGAATTGATAAAATTGATTTCACGTAAATAAGAAATATAAAATAATTAAAAATCTAAAATTAAAATACATATCTTCACTAACAATTTAATATATAAATCTTTAAAATGTTTAATACTTATTTTAATAATTGTATAAATTCTTAAGAATTGTAAATTAAAAAAAGTGAGTATAAAATTAAAATTAAATTAAATAAATATAAAATAATTATATATATATATATATATGTTTTTTTTAGAACTGCTCTCCGAGGAATAGCTCGGCAATACCGGATGTAACCTTCAATTCCAGAGCTCCAGTGACGATCTATTTGTTCCTCAAAGTTCTGACCCAAGTGTCTGACCTGCAAAAAGGACTCCGACACTCAAGTCAGTTCTTTATACTCAAGAATATTTAGAAAACTATTATCTTTTTTGTTAGCTTTGGTATCTGATGCCCTCTATAGCTGTGATGGCCCAATTTATCGTTGCATGGTGAGAACTGAATTATACAGGGTCTTTCCGAATTGTTCGTGATCCATTTGATAGTAATCCAAATTGACCTGTATTGTGGCCAAGATATATGCGGATACTATAGAGGTGCTTATAACGGTTTTTCTTTAGGAAGTTATTTCTGATATTTAAAATTTGGTTCCAAGATATAGTGTATTTGACCGAGTTATTTGAGTATGGACCATAACCTCCAAGCTTGACTTGCGGTTGTTGAGAGCAAGTTGAGGTTTTTACGACACTTATATCTCGGAGCGTTGTAAGTTTAGTAGCTCCCAAGCTCAACGTGCAACCATTTGAATGCATCAACGTGTAATTATTTTTACACTTATTACATTAATTCATGCCAAGTGCTCTCCTTGTCTGTTGCCCCTCTTCCTCCAAAGCATTGAATAAATGAGGAGAGTGACCCTAGAAGACCTCTGACATTCTACTCATACTTTACTCTAAACTCTGAGAATCTCAACTCATATTGGAGCAGGGAAAGAAGAGATGCTGGTAATTGTAGTAATGAATGCCCGACCTCTCTAGTGGAGCAATCCTATGGTTAGGAACATGACACATCAATCCTCTGTACCGAAGTAAGGTTGACTGCGGACGATAGTTGTACGCACTATAAAACAAGCAGCAGTCAGGATTGAGAAATTGTACAGATCCAATTCGACGACTCACGTCTTCATTGGTAACTAACCACCTTAGGGCACACATCAGTGGCACGTTGCGCGAGAAATAGCTTTCCTTTGCTTAGCTTTATGCCCTTTCTTCTTATCCTTCTGTGGTTTCGGCTTATTCGGTTGAGGTTGTTTTGTCAGTCCTATACCCTTCTAGAAAGACATTCTCAGAATTGGAATTTGGTATATCACACCTAGTTGAATGATCGAAAGGAAAGGCGCCGTTGGGGCGCAGAAAGCTATGGAGGCTTGCTTACCTAAACCATTAGGGGGCTACACAAGCTAGGTTTGATTCCTGCCACCTTTCTTGTGGATCATTCGGCGGTTACCAGATGATGGGACAAAAAACGAAAAGAGCGCTATCGGCAATATGGTTGTAATGTTCCAAATCTTGAGACTAGAATGGAGTGTTGTTAATTGGTCGCGTTCGAGTCTACGGAATCTGGTTTTTTTTCGAATAAGTATTTTTTGTCCGTAACCCAGCAGCTTTTTCTTTCCCGTGTTAGGAGGCGCTATCTAGGTACCAATAAGTCTATTGTCTTCCAAGGCGCGAGCTTAGGTTTTTCTTGATGTTCCCGACTCGTACTCTGCTAATGGGAAGGGATTTTCTTTTTTTTTATGTAGTCCCAAGTTCGGGGCTTAGCCCAGGTGAGAAGTCAGATAATGAAGCTGGTGAAATGGCATCTGATATGCCAGGAAAGCTCGCCTTTTTAGTACTAAAGAAAAAAAAGTACGAGAGATTTCTTTCGATCCTTCGTTTTAGGAGTAAAAAGGGGAATCCACCCGAGGAGGGGCGACTGCTACTACTACTCCTTTTATTAGTTAGTTGGTAAGGCAATAGCTTACCAAAGCTACTTAGAGAAAAAAAGCCAAAAGGACCTCTTTCTGGTTGTTAGCGATTCTTCTTGTTCCCATTCCCAGCCCTATGAAATAAGGGTCAAGATTCTCTTTTTCGAACAGGTAAGGTTTTTCTGTACCCCTTGTACACTCAAAGGCTTCCGACCCAGCGGAGAAGTTTTTAGCCCAACTAAACTAAAGGATGTGCAAAAGAGGATTTTCCTCCCCCACGCCAATTAGTTATTTGCTTAACTTCTCTATTTCCGTTTCGTGCCCACAATTAGTAAGTAAGCCAAAGATCAACTGTCATCACGCTGCCTTTCGCATGTGTTTTCTTTGAATTCCAACCTAGTTCCCATCCCAAAGCGGGAACAAGTTGGTGCGACCGATTAAAGAAGAAGGACTTTTTAACTAGAAAGATCTTAAGAGAAGAAAGGATGGGATCAGGGGCTAATAAGAAGATTCAATCCATGCCCCTCTACCCGAAAAACTTCAATAAAGGAACTGCCTGAACCTGAAAGTAGAGGTGCTTGAACCTATTTGATTGCTTGCTGGAAAGTCTTTCTTCATTGAGATTAGGAAGGTGTTCTTTCTAGGTTTCCAGTTTTGCAGTGGTGCCATTCGATTAAGGATGTTGTGTGAGTTCCCAAATCGCGATGGGGGTGAGCTTCTCAAAAACCCAAGAGTTGGGCACGGGATTGGCTATAAGGAAAGCTGGGCAGCCGCAGCTATGAGCTTTTAAGCTAGGAGTTCCCCTTTCTTCCTGCTATGAGGATCGAATTTTCGGATACCGGATAACCTGAGGTAGGAGTGGCAAGAGTTGACTTCCTAAAATGGTAACAACCAGGGATGTCTAGAGAACTTCTCCTCGATTAGCTACAGAAAGAGCTAGAGAGTAGTTTCGTGCTGTCCGGTCTGAGACCGGGTACAGCGTAAGACGGTATCCTAGTGAGCGGAGCAGTCTTAAGAGCTAATCCGCGTTGGTAATAAGTTTCTAATTTCCTTCTGGCTGAAGGTAGAGTTGCATTTGAGTTGAGTTACTAAATGTAGTAAGGTAATCTACTACACTGCCTTAACTTAAAAAGGACTAGACCGAACCTTAGCCCGGGTGGGAGGGCAAGACCCACTAGATCTGAAAAGAGTAAAGAAGTAATGAACTCTGGCGGATCTCTGAAGACTGTACCGAGTTGATATGAAGTCCTAGCTTGGCAAGTCCATCTACGCAGAAATTCCCCTCTCTCCCAGTCTCTAGCTAAGAGGTCACGAGATTCATCAATAAGAAGTCCATTGGGCTCAAGCTCTCTATCCGCCGAGTTGCTGATCTTAAGAACTGCCTGGCCATCTCTCTCGCAAACTACCTTTCTCTAAGCCTCGTCCCAAGCTAGACTCAGCCCATATCTTTTGCCTTGTCATTCTGATACAATATGAAAGGAGCTCCCCATCCCTAATTTTGTTGCTAAACCTAAGCTATCAACCATCTCCCCTCTGCCGATCTTATTAGGTTAGGCCCCTGCATCCGACTTATGGCGCTCTATCAGCAAAGGAGGGAGCCAAGGTAGTGGTATTCGCCTTTGCTGCTCTTAGTGAGAAAGGAGCTCTGCCATCTCTATCAGCTAGTTAGCTAGCCGCTCTTTCCCTAGTCTTAGCGAGTCTCATTTTCCTTCGGCTTCTGGCTTTCGGACTAGTAGCTAAGCCTCCTGCCTTTTTAGGCTTTTTAGGTGAGGCAAGCAGGGAGAGAAAGGGACAAGGGCTTAGACTCTCTATTTCCTTTAGCTGGAAATAGAGGACCTTGAGATGGTCTTAGAGAAGAGCGAGCTCTAATGTATCTATGCTTTATATTGATAATAGCAGTCTTAGTCTTCTGGGAGTAGCTCTCCCCATTCGAGAATCCTAGCTTAAGATCTACTGGATGGAGGCTTTACTGCCAGTAATGGTAGATGCAAAAGCGGAAAAGTCATTGCACAGGGTATAGTCTCCCTTAATCCAGGAGATACTATATTAAGTAAGTGAGTTGACCGCCCCACCCGGAGTTTCCCGCCAATTGTATCACAGCCAGACATGACGGATAAACTTGATCAATCGAAAAGGCCTGACACTTCGACAGTAACTCACTACCCTTTTAGATAGAGAGAGCCTTTATCTAGAGCTAGAGATAGGCCCAAAGTCTTATGTATGATGGTCGTAGATGGTGTGGTCTCAAGGGCTGCCCCCGGAAAGACAAGACCACTCCCTGCTCGAGGAACGTAGTCACTAGAGCGAAGCGAAAGGTTTCAGCTCTGGTTCAAATGGTATCTGGGGTATATCTATTATATGTTGTTAACGAATCCGTTTCAGGTTTTCAGACATACCCGGTCTTTTTTCAGTTGCTCCAGGGAAAGAAGTTTCATTGGGAAAGGTCAACTAGTTGTTAACTTAGCCCGAGTCAGGCCGACTTAAATAAAGATAACTAGGTGCCAAACCTTTATATGATATGAAACCTTTTCTCTGGGAAGAATAGCCTACTTTCGTAGCAAAGGGTTGAGACTTTCCTTCTGAGATGCTGCTTATCCAGCTTATCCGGAACGTAGGGCCGGACGGCTTTCTAGCCATCAAGATAGAAAAGTAAATCGTTCCACTCTAGCTTATGTTAGCCTTTCGTTCACTTACAAAACAGAGGAAAAAAAGAATAATAAATTTTTCGAAGAAAGCAGCCAAGTCACACTATTCCCCCAACTGAGCATGAATTCTTACATATACCAAGTTGGACTACAAAGAAGATCTGGGAGAAGAGATTCGATGGGAATGATTCCTCTCCTTGTCAGCCCTAACGACGAGCCCGATGAGCGTATCAATGGAATGACCCGAGCAGACCAAAGGATCAAGGCAATAGCTAGATTTCTTTCTGTTATGCGCTATAGGCCATTCTAAGGCCTAAACCATATCATCAATCAGGCTCGCTTTCAGCTCAACAAGTCTGTGTAAACCTTCATTCCTGCGGCATCCACTATTACAGGAATTTCTTTATGAATATTTTAATAAAAGGAGTTAGTGCCTTCCACAAGAGGGAATCTCTTTCCATTCCAGGCTCAGCCTTTGATTCGTATGAGAGCACCAAGGAAATAGCGTAAATAAGATAGGTGAACCTGTCATCACACGTAATTTCCCTCCTTCTTTTCCTCGCTCGAAAGCCCACGATAAAGGAAGTCTAAATAGAATAGTGAGTGGAGTCTTTATTAGGAACTCCAAAGAAGATTCATAAGAATAAGAAGAGGAAGAATGCACGCAAAATCCTATCCTAATAGGTAGGGCTCGCCTCCCGTTGTTCTCTTTTGTGCTATCGGTTGTAAAGTGCTGCTCAAGCTGAGCTAACTATAGGTCCGAATGAACTGGGACACCAGACCATTCTTATCTTATGCGGAAGCAAGCCCTTTGTTTCTATACGAGTTTTATTAAGTTGCTTAGGGTGAGCAAACCATACCATTCACCTTCTAGCCTAGGAGTCTGTGGACATCCATAGACATCATTTCTTTGAAAAGCTCCGACTTCCTTTCCCACTTCACGGAAGAACCGGGAAAAGTAGTAGCCTAACAAAATTACATCTAATAAGTAGGTGACCAAATCAATAAGCTTTTATTCAGCCCTCCTTCTTAGAACCCATTGAGGGGGCCTCGGCCCAGGAAGGGAGAGTGCCCGAGTGGTTAATGGGACGGACTGTAAATTCGTTGGCAATATGTCTACGCTGGTTCGAATCCTGCCTCTCCCACTTGTTTGTTGTAGACTGAAGAGTTTCGCATTTCAGGGGAGGATTGCCTTCAAAGGAGAAAGCAAGAAGGCGTGTTACAAGAAGGACAGGAAACTTCGACTTTGCTTTGAGTCACCTCTTCTGGGAATGCAGGTTATCAAAGGCATACCAGGAGTAGGAGTGAAACCTATGACTGCTTGCCCCGATCTAATTGGAAGTTAAGGTAGTAGGGGAAACAGAAAATTGGGATTGAGAGACAGCGCCTGTTCCTATATGGGATCATTTGCCGCTCACTCGCTTCTTTCTGCACTGGATCGAATCAATTAGATGGGTCACTGGGAACGGATTGGCTTATTGGCAGCTCCGATGCCGCCACGGAGCCTTCATTCGCTGGTTCTTTACCCGGGAGAAGAATCATAATTGAAAGGCTGAAATACCTCGGTAGGTAGATTGAGGATACATCGTAGGTTTCTTTGATCCCTTTCTTTCTCTGCGGAGAATTCAAGCAAGCCATGCTTTTGAGGATCCATATGATGGTTAGTTCGAGTTAGCTAGCTGCTCATTCCCTTCAGGGTTGAAAAACACTAGGAGAGGTATGCCTGGTAATACTACGCAGGCTAGTCTTTCTCTTTCCTTTGCTTCGCCTGTCTTTGGTATCTTATAGAAAGCTTTGACTCATCTCCCCGAGTGGTCCTCTCTTTCAGAAATTGTATAGTATAGAATAACCTGTGGGAAGAAAGTCCCGAAAACCTGGACGTAGGATTGGCTTTTACCTTTCTTTCCGTTTTGGAAGCAAAAGTCAAATCTTAAGCAGCAGATACCACTAGAGAAAATGAAGATGAAAGAGATGCTTAATTAAAGATAATAATCCGATCTTTCATCCACTGAATCATACATAACATACGGATTTGAATCTGCAGAATCATAGGAATTAGAAGAAGATGCCACTAACACATCTATCTTGCTTAATCTTAATATAGAGAGCCAGTTCTCGTAGGGGCACCACCTTTGCCCTTTGCCTAGCCTTTGAATCAGTCTTTCCTGCCCTCTTGTCTTGACTTTTGTAAGAATGTTTCAATTCCATTTCAATCTCTTATCGGATCGGTACTCGGTACTGAGACTAAGGGAGCGAGCGTAATAAAAGAGTGGTTTACCTGGAACTCTAGAAAGATGTAGCGAGTCTAATCGAAAGTTATATGAGTGAGTATAGTTCCTTACCCACAGGAATGTCCGCTAGTCAACTTCAATCTTCAATAAAAAGAAAGCATTCTAAAATGTCTTGTGCTCAAAGTCAAAGTAAACGGCTATATGCATCAAGTCCTAATGCTAAAAGGGAAACGACTGACTTCCATCACTACCTTCACGAGGTTAGTAATACACTGAATAGTAAGTAAAGAGAAAGATGGAAGGGTATTATCTTAATTCCACTTCCAAGTATATGTGTTACGCACAGTGACATTTGCCAATCCTGTTAGGAATCAATTCAAAAAGAAATTAACAGATATTGAAATGGAAAGTCTTTCACGAGCTCTCTCTGTAAAGGTAAAGTAATTCGATATAACCAAGCCTTTCTAATAGTCAAGAATTAAACCTTTGAAAAGACCCTACTTGTTAAACATCTAGGGACTGCTTGAATGGCTAAGGCTGATACGAAGGCTGGCTATTTAGAGTAAATAAAATCTATGCTTTTCTTGTTCCTCTAACAATTTCTTTTATCGCTCGGGAACCCCACCCTCACTTGACTACATGACATTCCCTGCGGGGCTTTCCCTGCGGGGCCATTACACCCCCTCTGGGAGGGATTCTTGGCTGTTGTGGAGAATCCATTGTTTGTTCATTTATGAAAAATAATCTTGTCCGAAGGCTTAGAAAATGAGTCTTTTGGGCGGGCCCGCCCGGAGGAGAGCTGGCGATGGGCAACTTTCAAAACAGCATATTCTGTAAGAAGGCCCTCTTCATTGGCATTCTCCGACTTAGAATCTAATTCATACCCGGCAATCTACGATCTACCCAGCGCCTTAGTTTATGTTGAATAGGCATACCCGACTTCCACTAATTGTCAAATAAAGCTATCCGTGCTTAGCTTGAAAGCATTCTTTGAAGCAAAAATTCCGGTAAATAAAGCCTGCGTAGAATACTTAACTTTTCCATGTGCAAGACCACAAAAAAAAGTATTCCCCCCGCTCTGCGAAGGCCTTTCAGAGATTTACCTTTCTTTCGAATTCGTATCCGTTGGCTAAGTACTTAGAAGCTTGGCCTAAGGGATGGAGAAGACAGGTTTCTTCTAGTCTTATCTTAGAAGTTCGTTTTGTCTTTAGTAGTACTTATCATATATGGGACTAGCTGTGAGCTTTGAGGAAAACCTGTAAGTTCTCTTTCGACTTCCCCTGGATTCTCTTCTCTTCCTGGGGAGAGTAACTAAGTAAGGCCAGTCTATTAGGTGATCTGGAAGACAAAGAGTGCTAATCTAATCACAACTCTTCTCTTATCCGCAGGGTCTTGTTCAGCTGTCTTTCTCCTTGGCTTGTACTCGAGATTGCCTTTTTGTTCGAAATCGATATCTTCCTATTGCCTTTGAGAAAGGGAACGAAGGAATTCCGTCTGTTGTCACAAGAATTGTTCAAGTTGAATGCGAATAATCGATTGAATCCGATCTTAGAAGACTTGAAGGACTTTTTTCCAATCCCGGCCGATGTAGACTAGTCCCTTTTTGTTTGGCAGCACTTCCTCGTAGGGAACTACCAATTGTCCTTCTTTCTTGTGGTGGAACCTGGGATTCAACCTCCCAGAAGTGATTATCGCCAAAACAAAAAAAGTAGAATTTCCCACAAGAGTCAAACTATAATAGTCTCCGACTCATATGGCGGCGGGGGCTGCATTCCCCTCTCTTTCGTCGGTTAAGTGCTGGATGGGGACTGCATCGAGATGCTAAATCAACTGCTTCTAAATCATAGGACAGAACGGATACTAAGCCCACTTTATTAATAAAAAAAAGGGCGTGATTCCTTAGTTTACTGGCTTTCCTACAGGGGGAGTTCCAAAAAAGACACTTGTTTGTTGTAGACTGAAGAGTTTCCCTTTAAGGGGGTTAGCGTAAAATCGAGTGAAACGAGAGGAGCGAATAAGGAGAACTTCAAAACTCTTTCACTATTCCTAGGAAATGTCAACCATTTACATAATTTTTTATGTAATTAATGTAATAATTATTTTTATGTGGTTAAGCTAAGCGAATCAGAGCCGCTCGTTTGTTTTTGAAGTAGGTGAACAGTTTTCACAATCCAACGGTTGATAGTTGTTAGTGGTGCAGATTATGTGTTTAGTGGGCTTGTGATGATTTGTATTACCCTTCTTTTGGTTCACACGTTGGGAACATACATTTGGGCAAGTCAGTCATATCTGTACCAAGTGAAAAAAAAAAGATGACTTCCAAAAGTTAGTGTTGTTTTACCATCATTGTTGTCTGTCCTTTTCTTCTTCTTTACTATGGCAAAAGACAAAAAGGATAAGGTGGTGGAAGTGAAAGATGACCTCTATGCATGGGTGCATGCGGATGTCAAGTGTCGTGCCTCTCTGTATCATAATGTGGAAAAAATTTCTAAACTTTCTTCTTCTAGTTATGTTAGGGTTGACGTACCAGTAAATGTAGAGTTCCTTCCCTGTGGTGGTGAGGATAGAGTAGGCGAGAAAAGGGGAAATTGGTCCTATTTCTATTTTTACATATGTTTTTTTTCAGAATTAGGTGTTAAAGTCCCATTTACTGATTTTGAATGCAAAATGCTAACACAGTTGAACTGTGCTCCGTCACAGTTTCACCCAAATTCATGGGATTTCCTTCGGGCTTATGAGTGTTTGATGGAGTTCCTGGAGACTCCTCCGTCTCTGAATGTATTTTTTTTTTGTTTCAGTCAAAAGGAGTACGTAGGGGGTTTTGGGTAAATATTAGTAGTTACCCTGGTCGAGCTCTCTTCCTGCTAGACAAATAGTCTTTTAAAAGTTTTAAAGAGATGTTTGTAAAAGTACGATCTGCTGAATCTGTTTATCCATTTTACCTGGATGACAAGGTGGTAGAAAAGTTTCTTTTATATTGGTGTCTCGAACCCATGCAAATTTTAGATGTGCCCAGGAGAAACGAGGAAGAGAATTTGGTGTTGGAATACCTGATAGAATATTTCTCGTCAGGAAAATTGTTGTGTATTTCTAAACTGTTAAAATTTGATGGTGAAAAAGAAGCTTTGGGAAGTTATATTGGTAAATTTTTTACACAAAGTGGTTTTGAACGATGGTTGTATTTCTAGATTGTCATCGATTGTCATTTGTTGTAGGTGGAAAGGTTTTGAGCTTATCATCGGCACAGATGAGGTCATTTTTGGACCAAAAGAAGAAAGGTGATAAAGAGATTCCAAGTACGGTTGTGGGAAAGGGCACAGGTATCAATGCTGTCCAATCAAGTGCTCGTCCATTAAAAAGGAAAAATCTGGGTTCAAAGACATCTCTGGAAGTTCTTTCTGCTACTGAGTTGGACTTTGGGATAGATAATAAGTTGGAAAAAACAGTTGCGCCTTCATGGTTTTTCCAGGGGTGTTAGTGCCCGTTCTGTGTGGAGTGAGCATTTTCCATTTCCTGAGCTTGCCAACAAAGTGGGTCATCATCATGCCGATGTTTCTATACTGAAAGAGGTCGGGCAAGAGGCGATTGGGCAGTATATGTAGGTATTGATTGATTATTTGTTTTTACATAATGCAATCATTAAGATAGTTATTTACAGAACCCTTTTGGCTACGTCTTAGGTTATAGGTGCCAGGATGCTGTGTTTAGGTCAAGCAACTGAGATGTGTGTAGATGAGGAAAGAAAAAATGCAAGTAGAGTTCTGGAGTTAGAGGAATCGCTGAAAAAGAGAGATGGGGTTACTGTCGAGGTTATGGCAAAGATGAAAAATATGGAGCTAGACATGGCTAAGCTTCATGAGCAAATCCGAGTATTACAAAGTCAAGTTAAGAGCGTTGACAACGAAAAGGGACAACTGACGTCCATGGTACATGAATTGGAAGAGGAAGTGCTGTAAATATTTGCAGCAGGCTTTGACCGAGCAGTAAGTCAAGTGACGGCTTTATCTCCTGGCTTTGATGTTGGGAGTCTTCATGTTACAAAAATAGTAGTTGATGGAAAACTAGTAGATGATGAGGCTGGTGAGAAAGCGGAAGATGAGAATGGTGGGCCTGTTCAGAAAAATAATTGACATAGAAAGTTGTAGTGTTTATAGTATGTAACTTGTTTGGTAGCACTTTTGACAATGCTATTTGGTTTGTACATTTTGAATGATTGTTGTGGTGTTTTGTACACCTTCATTTTGAGAAACATTGATATTTGCCTGATGGATATATGTTTGCATATGTAATTGTGGCAAATTGTGGGATAGATAACGTTAGTGCTTTATTGGACATGGATAATTGTGACAATACCTTCCAGTGTGGAAGGTGTGAAGTGAATGGCCTCATTAAAATCTCCCCGAGTAAAACCCTTATTTTTTATGTGGGAAAAAACCTTGACGGTAGGAAAAAGAGTACCTTTCAACTTCGTCTTTTACATGTAATAAAAACATAGAGAGGATATGTTCCAGGTGTTTGGAAGCTCAGTTCCTTTTAGTATTTGTATGGATATGCTCCTCATCCGTGTACTTTTAATACTCGGAATGGTCCCTGCCATGAGGCGGCAAGCTTTTCCAGGCAAGGAAGTTTATGAACATCTTCTATATTTTTTAGAACAAGGTCTCCCAGTTGCAATGTTCTCGGTTGAACTCTTTTGTTGTATTTTCAGCTAACGATGATTTGCATTGCCTATTGCCGAAGTCTTGCTAAAGTGCGTTCTTCATCTAAAGTGTCCAGCTCAGCTCTTCTTGTCTGGTCATTGTCCTCAACAGTTGTTAGTTCAGTTCTTAGTGATCCTTGTGAAATTTCCATGGGAATGATTGACTCTGCTCCATGCATGAGCCGGAATGGAATCTCTTTAGTTGTTGAATGTGGTGTGGTGTTATAGCTCCACAAGATTTCTGAGATTAGCTCGGCCCAGAGTCCCTTGGCATTGGTTAGTTTTTTTCAGAAGGCCTGCAAAATAACTTTGTTAGCAGCCTCGGCGAGACAATTTGTTTGTGGGTGTTCAACAGAAGAAAAATGGTGTTTTATATTGAGGTTATTTAGAAAGGATGATATGCTTTTATCAGTAAATTGTCTGTCATTATCAGTAACAATATCACCTGGCAAGCCGTATCTACATATGTCGGACTTCCATATGAAGATTGTACCTTATCCGAGGTTATCTTTGCTAGCGGCTGGGCTTTTATCCATTTTGTGAAGTAATCCATAGCGACTAGTAATTACTTGACCTCTGGATACCAGAAAAGGCCTAAGAATGTCAAGTCCTTACTTGTAAAAAGGCCATGCTACCTCGAAGGTGTGTAACAGTTTGGCTGGAGTATGAATAGTTGGTGCACATTTCTGACAGTAGTCGCAATGTTGCACCTTCCTCATGCATTTAGTCTTTACATGGGACAATAATAGCCTGTGTGTAGTAGTTTTGCTGCTAGATTTCGCCTTCTGACGTGTGTTCTGCAGATTCCTTCATATGCTTTTGCCATGGCGAGGTGGGAATCTTCCGCTCCGACACACTTTAACAATGGCCTAGAAAACCCTCTTCTGTATAGGTCATCACCAAATAATGGTGAAATCGCTTGCTTTCTTTTTGAACAGCTTTGGGTTCTCCTCGATTGCTGGGATGTCTCCTATTTTTAAATATTAGACATATGGTGTCCGCCAATCTGGTTCGGCTATCAAGGAAAAGACATGGATACTACATATTCTTGGTTCCCCAAGCGTTACTTGTGATAAAATTGGTGTTGTGTCTGTGATTTTAGAAGTAGCTAGTTTGGATAAGATATCTACCCTATTATTGTCCTCTCGAGGTATATGATTAATCTTGAAAGTTTGAAAAAGATGTATTAGGTTTTTTACCATGGTCAAATATTGTTCGAGAAGGGGATCTCGTACTGAAAATTGTTGTTTACCTGTTCTATGACTAATAGTGAATCACAATAAACCTGCAGGTGCTTAATGCTTGTGTCTTTGGCTAAGAGCAACTCAGCTAGAAGGGCCTCATACTTAGATTAATTGTTACTTGTTTTGAAAAGCAAAGTGATAGACTGTTCGGTGCATATTCTAGTATTGTCTTTAAGAATGATTCCGGCTCTGCATCCATCCCATTTGTAGCTCCATCGACGTACAATTCCCAAATGGGGTGAATGTCATCGGTTGTGGTGAACTCATCAATGAAATCAGCTAATATCTGAGACTTGAGTGTTCCACGTGTTTGATATGTGATATCATATTTGGATAGCTCTACTGATCATTTGATAAGCCGGCTTGCCAGATCTGGCCGTGTTAATATTTGCCATAGTGGTTAATTCGTCCGAACTATAATCCTGTGACTTTGAAAGTAATGTCTGAGCCGTCGTGATGTGATGATTAAGGCAAATGCAAGTTTCTCTATTGTTGGGTACTGAGCTTTTGCGTTCTATAATACTTTGCAGACAAAATATACTGGATGTTGTTCTGCCCCTATTTCTGTGACAAAGGACAAAGCTAATAGCATGAGTAGAAACTGAAAGATATAAATAAAGTGGATTACCGTGTATGGGTTTACGCAGTATGGGAGGGGAGGCGAGGATGCCTTTGAAATCATTTTATGCATGCTCACAGGCGTCGGTCTATGTGAAGTTGTGTGCTTTCCGTAAACTATGGAAGAGATGATAAGATTTTTCGACTGCTGCTGGCAAAAACCGCGATAAAGCTGCTAGTCGTCCAATGAGTTATTGTACTTCCTTTATAGTACTTGGCGATGTCATTTCAGTTACTGCTCGATATTTTTCTGGGTTTACTTTTATTCCCCTGTGAGTTAACATGAATTCAAGAAATTTGTCTCCTTGGACTCTAAAGGCACATTTTTCGGGGTTTAACCTCATGTTATACCGCCTTATTTGTTTAAAAATTTCCTCAAGGTTGGAATGATAGCTTCCTTCATCGGCTGACTTGGCAACTAAATTGTTGACATATACTTCCATGTTGCACCCTATTTGGCTTTAGAAGACTTTGTCCATCAACCTCTAATATGTTGCTCCTGCATTTTTGAGGCCGAAAGGCATTACCTTATAACAAAAATTACCATGGTCTGTGATGAATGTTGTTTTGTCTTGATCTTCGGGGTGCATTAGTATTTGGTTGTATTCTGAATAAGCATCCATAAAGCTAAGCATTTTGAATCCGGATGTATCATCTACCAACTTATTGATGCTTGGTAATGGATAAGAATCTTTTGGACAAGCTTTATTTAGATCAGTAAAATCTACGCACATGCGCCGCTTGCCCGAATTCTTCTTTACCATAACTATATTTGCCAGCCATGAGGTGAATCAAATCTCTTTGATAAAACCTGCATTTAACAATATTTGAGTTTCTTGAATTACTGCGTTGTTCCATTCCTTTCTGAGGTTGTGCTTCTTCTGACGAACTAGACTTGCTGTTGGATCCAAGGCAAGATTATGGAATACGACATTTTGATCTATTCCGGGCAAGTTTGTAGGGGTCCATGCAAATACGTAGGCATTTGCCCGAAGCAAGGTGATGAGGCATTCTACTTTACTTACCGTCAAAGCATGTCCGATGTTAGTGTATCGTGATTCATTGTCAGTGAGGATTACCTTGCGAAGGTCGTCAACAGGTGTTGGTCGGCATTCTCTATCTGATCTTGGGTCTAGTTCTGCCAACATTGGCAAATCATCAGCATTGTATACCAAGTTGACTCGTTGGATTATGTCTAGATTAGTCGTGAGACCTTCAACCCTGCATTATAGCATTGCCGTGCTTCTTTGTAGTCGGAATGTACGGTTACGATGATGTTATCTGGCACATGGAACTTAACACATAGGTGAATAGTAGAAACAATAGCTCCAAATAAATTTAAAGATGGGCACCCTAATATAATGTTATAGGGGCTAACACTATCAACTACTAGATATTGTATATCTAGCATTTTTTAATGGGGGTATTCCCCTAACGTGGTCCTCAACCATACATAACCTGTTATGGGTACTCTTTCACCAAAGAAACCGACTAGTTCTCCTGATGAAAGCTGCATACTATTCGAATTTAACTACATCTTTCTGAATGTTGATAAGAATAGCACATCGGCACTGCTGTCTAGATCCATTAGCATCTTCCTGACTATGGCTTCTCCGATGGTGACGGAAATGACCACGGCATCATCCAAGTTCTGAATTTTGGATTGGAAGTCGGAATCATTGAAAGTTATATTCGGCACCGAGCTTGCTGGATTCCGAGGTTCTGTATGCTCTTCTGTTAGAGTCAGCATGGTCATGTAGCTCCTTTTTCTTACAGCGTTTGTTAGTCCTCTGCATGCAAATCCTCCCGGGATATAGTTTATGACATTTCTTGCCGGCGAAGGTGGATCTGTGTTCGACCATCTAGCGTTATTCTTTGTAATTGTGCCTGAGTTTGCATGATCTTCGGTTGTTGGGTAGTCCTACCAGTTCTTTGCATTTTCCCGGTGGCATATTTATCTAACAGTCCCTGTCTTGCCAACCGCTCCAATAAGTCTTTTGCCACTACACACTCGTCTGTCGTGTGTCCGTTCTTTTGATGGAATGCGTAGTGCTTATTTTTGTCAACATACTTTTGATCTTGATACGTCCCTGCTCTACTGGGGGTCTTGATGATTTTGGCATGCAAGATTTCCTTGATGATGTCTTCTTTTTTTTGTTGAATTGGGTGTAGGAATCGAATTTCGGTGTCAGCTTGAACGACTTCTTTCCTTCTCGGGTATTCTACCTATCATCTTTCTTGAGGGATTTTGGTTTTTCCATCATTCTGGCCTCTCTTAATTCCTTGATCTCGATTTGGCTTGTTGCTTTGTCTCTGAATTTAGCCAGTGTTTCCAAATCATGCAAATGCACCTCCGGATTGAGATCTGGAATCTCCATAGTTGCTGTTGCAAACCGTGTCATGTACTCCTTCAAGTTTTTGTGTTGTCCTTGTTTAATTATATTGAGGTAGTCTGAGTCTCGCACGTAGATTTTGGATGCTGCAAATTTGTTTATAAAGAAATCGGCAAACTCATCGAAACTTGAAATTGATCTATAGGCAAATTAGAAAACCAAAGTAAAGCAGCTTAGTCCAAGAAAGTAGGGAAAGATCGGCATAAAATAGGGTCAGAGGCACCGTTAAGAAACATCATGGATTCAAACTTAATGATGTGCACTTTAGAGTCTCCAATTCCCTTATAGGGTGTCAATGTCGTTGGAAGTGTGAAAGTTTTCGGCATCTCGAAATTCATTATTTCTTCGGAGAAGGGACAACCTGATCCTCCGTCTTTCTGTTTTGTGGGGTATTCTGCCCGTCTTTATGTTTCACTCAGAATGATGTTCTTCATTGGGATCATCGTTGTTGGCCTTTTTGTGGTCATCCTTCTCAGTGCCATTGTTCTGCTTGGTCGCCAAAAGCTCGGCCATTCCTGGACTTCCGCTTGTAGGGCAGTGTTCATGGTCAGGAGTTCGGCATGGGTCAGAGGTGGTTGTGGAGCCATAGAGTGGTCTGTCATGATTCAGTTTCTTGCAAAGAAAAGAATTACAAAAAAGAACTTGCAAGATGTGAGTTTAGATTGAAAACGGATCTTCGGGCCCCACGGTGGATGCCAAAATGTTCTTTTCTGGAACTACTCTTAGAAGAATAGCTCGGCAATACCAGATGTAACCTTCAATCCCAGAGCTCCAGTGATGATCTATTTGTTCCTCAAAGTTCTGACCCAGGCATCCGACCTGCAAAAAGGACTCCGACGCTCAAGTCAGTTCTTTATACTCAAGAATATTCAGAAAACTATTATCTTTTTTGTTAACTTTGGTATATGATGCCCTCTATAGCTGTAATGGCGCTATTTATCGTTGCATGGTGAGAAAGAAATTATACAGGATCTTTTCGAATTGTTTGTGATCCATTTGATAGGAACCTGAACTGACCTGTATTATGGCCGAGATATACGTGAATACTATAGAGGTGCTTATAATGGTTTTTTTTTAGGAAGTTGTTTCTGATATTTGGAATTTGATTCCGATATATAGTGTATTTAACCGAGGCATTAAGGGCTTGTTTCGGTAAGCTTCTAAGAAAAGATCTTTTTTCGAGTTATCTTTTTTTAAAATATCTTATGAAAAAGTAAAAGTAATTTTATGTTTGGGTATCTCATGCAAAAAGATCTTTTTATCTATCAATTATGTTTGGATATAACAATATAAAAGTACTTTTTGTTTATTTATTATATGAAAAATATCTTTTTTTTTTTAAGGAAAAAAGATCTAAAAAAGATGTAAATTACAGCTTAAGATGTTTTTTTTTATTTTTCTAGTACTTTTACTTTTACTACTAGAAATTTGCCAAACACGCTAAAAAATTAAAAAGATATTTTTTCATTTAAAAAGATCTTTTTTATCAAAATAATAGCGCCCAAACAAGCACGAAATCACAGATTCAATACCCAATTTTCTATATTTTAGTCATTAATTCCAAAATTCTTGGTTGCCATTGTCTTAGTCCGACATAGTTTCTACCATGATATGCATAAGCCTTTAGAGCATGTCCAATGGTGAATAAATGAAGGCCCCATTTACTATTTGTCTGACAAAAAGTGGAGACTAATTGTTGGAATAAACTGAAGATGAGTTTCATCACAATTTTCAAAGCAAGCAAAGCCCTGCTTAGAGGGACTTGGTTTCTTTTAATTTTAATTAATGATATTCTAACATGTGACAATTAAATTAAAAAAAATAAATAATATTTTATTAATAAAATTAACAATATTTTATATACATATAGAAGATAAACGTTGCATAATATATGTTAACTATACATATATTTTACTTTACGTATATAATTAAATATTATAATTATTTATAAATTAAATATGATTTAATGATTTAATATAATTATTTAAAAAATTATATTAAATAATTAAATTATATTTAATTTATTATTAATTATAATTCTATTTAATTAATAATTTATATTAATTATTTAAATTATAATTAATATAAATAATTAAATTAATATTAAATATTAATTATATTATTATATTAAATTATAATTAATTAAATTTTTTTACATAAAAAAATAATTTTAATTTTTTACATATTATAAAATAATTTTTTTGGTGAGTGGTATATTTTTATGTATGAAATTTGAAATACTAACCACATTACAGAACTAGCCGTTGCAAAACTAGCCGTTATTATGTTACCGTTATTATTAATAAATTAATATTTTGTTACTCTATATATACTGCTTACATACACTTCTATTCTCACACTTTCTTCTACTCTTCTTCATCTTCTTTCAAATTTTACAAAATCAAAGTTCTACTTCTACTATTTTTTGTTCAGAAAAATGGATCCAAATCAATTCAACTCTTTTTTCAATTACTTACAAAACTTTTCTCAAACTTCAAATACCCAACAATCTCAAATCTCAAACTCTCAAATTACAAATCAAAACTTCACACTACTGAATACATTTCAAAATCCAAATCAACAAAATCTTCCTAATTTTAATTTTCAAACTCCTTATAATAATCAATTTCCTATATTCCAACCACAAAATTAAAATTCACAAACACCACATTTTTCATTTTCATCCATATTTAATCCTTCTATGAGAAATGTTGCTCCAATATCCTTGCCGTTTTCAACTCAATTCAGTGCATCGAGACATAGCTTATCTGGTGTTGGTGGCTCTTCTAACCCATCCCTTCAAACTCTGATACAATGTAGTCCAAATTCACAATATTCAGATTTTGCCAACCCTCGTGGATTAGATGCTATCGACCTCAATGAAGATGACATTAAAAATCGTAGGCAAGATAGTATTCAATACTGGCAATGGGAAGAGGATGAGATGTTGATTAGTGCATGGTTGAATATTTCAACCGACCCTATAGTTAGTACCAACCAAAAGGGCGAAACATTTTGGAGTCGAATTCATAGTTATTGTGTGGAATTCAACTCCGACATAAAAAGGGGGGCAGTTGCATGTAAGAAATGATGGTATAAGATCAACAAAATAGTTGCATAATTTGCTGGTTGCTACGATCAAGCTAGTCGAAACATAAAGAGTGGTTCGAATGCTGATGATATAAAGGAGTTGGCCTATAAACTTTATTCCACACATTATGGTCAGAAATTGACTTTTGAAAGGCATTAGAATATGCTTCGTTTGGAGAAAAATGGAGAAGCTAACTACCTACACAGAGTGGAGGCTCAAAGAGAACCAAGGTTAGTGCAACTAGAGCATACTCATCCTCATCAAAACCAGAAACACCGTTGGCTGACGAACCCAGTGTGGACTCTCCCATTCGCCCACAAGGATCAAAGAAAAGCAAGTGAAAAAAGTAAGGAAAAAGCATAAATTTCTGAAGATCTTAGCAAAAAGAAATCATCGGTTGTTAAAAAACTATCTCTCATGGAAGATATTAAGAATGTTAGAGAAAAGGAACTAATTGATAGGAAAAAAGAAAGAGAAGAGGAGAGGGAACATAGAGCAAAGATTATGGCAATGAAGGAGAAGGAGATACAAATTCAAGTGGCAATGAAAGAACAAGAATTACAAACTCAAGCGGCAATGAAAGAACAAGAATTACAAACTCAGAGGTATATTAAAGAAATGGAGATAAATGCAAAAGAAAAGGAAATGGAAAGGATGGCTAAGGAAATGGAAAGGGAAATGGATATGAAAATACTTAATGCTGACACGTCTACAATGAGTGAAAAATGACGAGCTCTTTATGAGATTGCATGTGAGAAAATAATCGCTAAGTGGTTTACTTAATGGTTCCTTGTATTCGTAGAGTTACGTAATATGTTCTTATTTTTATTGCATATTATTGGTATGTGATGTAGTCTGTTTTATTTATTTCTGATGTAACTTTTCAAATTAGTCAATATTATTGTGCCGTTATTGTTCATGAAAGTGACCATTGCAAAACTAGCCATTTTAAATTTAGACAAGACAAAACTATCCGTTAATTAGCCGTTGCAAAACTATCCGTTAAGTAGCCGTTGTAAAACTAACCGTTGAGAAGTAGGTACTTGTTGGAGACATACTTATAAATATCAACTATCAATGACTCTGCAACTCCATTTCAACTCTTGTTTCTCACCTCGAAAGAGTACTAAAAATTACATTTCAAGATATGGCTAGAAATTTTGATGATATGTTTAATGAGGCTTTGTATGGCAAAAAAAGACGGCAAGATAACACACTCATAGATCATTGGATCGATGAATGTTTATTCGAAGATTCAGAAGAAGAAGATATTGATAGAAGCTCTATCCCAACTCCTCTTACATGGATCAACAGAGATCGAGAAGCAGGACATGATCGCCTTTTCCAAGATTACTTTGCAGATGAACCGGTGTATAATGCTGACATTTTCTGACAGAGATTTCGAATGAGAAGACATGTGTTCCTTCGAATAGTAGACGCTCTCTCAAACGTCTCTCCGTATTTCCAACAGAGGGTTGATGCAACTAGAAGAAGAGGCTTGTCACCACTCCAAAAATGCACCGCTGCGATACGGATGTTAGCATATGGCGTAGCAGCTGATGTTGTTGATGATTATGTGCGCATAGGCGAGAGCACTACAATTGAATACTTGGAAAAATTTGTTGAAGGTGTCATTTCGGTGTTCAAGGATGAATACTTGTGAAAACCAAATCCCAAATGATGTACAACGCCTGGTACAAATGGCGGAGGGTCGTCGCTTTCCTGGCATATTGGGTAGCATTGACTACATGCATTGGCAATGGAAAAGTTGTCCAAAGGCGTGGAAAGGTATGTACATGAGTGGTTATCGTGGGGTTGCAACCATAATACTTGAGGTTGTAGCATCTGCAGACCTTTGGATATGGCATGCGTTCTTTGGAGTTTCTAGTTCAAATAATGATATCAACATGTTAGGTTGTTCTCCAGTGTTCGATGATATTCTAAATGACTGTGCTCCGGAGGTAAATTATATTATTAATGGTAATAATTATACTATAGGATACTATTTAGCAGATGGTATTTATCCTGAATGGGCCACATTTGTCAAATCAATCTCAAAGCCATAACGGGAGAAACGCAAGTTATTTGCACAGTATCAAGAAGGGCAAACAAAAGATGTGGAGCGAGCATTCGAAGTGTTGCAAGCACGCTTTGCAATTATACGTGGTTCAGCTCGCTTTTGGGAAAAGAAGAAGCTTGGCACCATAATAAGAGCTTGTATTATATTGCATAATATGATTGTTGAGAATGAAAGAGACACTTATGCAGAAAATTTTGCTCAAGGCTTAGAGTATGACGATGTCGAAAATGGCTTATCAGAACCTCATTTAGGAGAGGAAGATTTTGCACCGTACCATCAATTTCTCCAAAGAAATGCCCAACTTCGAAATAGGCAGCAGCATAGACAATTGAAAGAGGACTTGATTGAACACATATGGCAATTTCACAATGCTTGTCGTCAACTATAGAGCTTAATTATGCTTTTCTTTGTATTAAGTAATTTTACAAATTAGTGTAATCCCGAATTATATATTGTGTATTATTGTTACATATGAATTTTTTTAATATTAATATCTTTTAATAGTGAATTATTTTTAAATTTATAAATTTAAATAATATTATTAAAAAAATAATTACATTAATTTTAAATATTTTAATTAATTAAGTGGGCCACAATAGGGACTAAAGTTAGTTCCTCCTAATGGAGAAGAGAAATATGTTTTGCTTTGAGTTCCTATTTACTGTTTATGATGCAAAAGCTGATGTGGAGTTACTTTTTATGACAGGTGGGTCATAAAATAGGGACTGGAATGAGTTCCTACTAGAGATGATCTTATAGTGTTATTGATTCAGAGAGAAACAATGGCCACATGCGCGTCACTAGAGTGCCTCAGTGCTGCGCTCAACAACACAGGTGTACCATGTACGTGCACTGGTTTTTGACTGCCGGTTCTTGCTGGTTTGACCGAATTTAACCAGTTTTTACCATTTTTTTTGGAATGGTCCTAATTTGACGATGTTCTTGAAAGTGATAAGATCTGAACGTAAGAACTCCTGGTGGCTATGGATCTAAAGATTGATTGAAAAAAAAGAGTTATAATTCCCAGATCCAAAAATTTGAGTGATAGTTTAGTGATAATATATATGTTCTTTCTGAACCAAAGGAGGGCAATGATATCATATTTTTAAAATATGTCTAAATTCTTCCGAACACTCTCTAGACGTCTCTCCATTGGGGATCCTCATCATCTTCTTCTTTACCCCATTCTTCTTCCAATCCTCTTACTAAGAAAGTAACTCGGACTGAGGAACTTTCTCCCAAACATAACATCTTCAAAGAAGAAGTTTGCTTCGAAGATATCAATCAAGCCATAGATAATTGGGAAATACCAAATATCCCTCAAGATGAGTTATATGTCCCTAATGACAACAAACGAAAGTCTGATTACATTATCAAAACCACTGAAAACAATATTCCTCTAGGACCTGACTCCGGTGAGGAATTCCATCTTTTAACTAAGCAATCTGTCAGAGAACATGCCCGCCACTACAAATATCTTCATATAGGGTGTGTCCAAGTCGCTGTCAAGGCTCTCATCAGATAAGGCTTGAATGCTTCCATCCTTATGTGCCTTAGAGACATTAGGCACAATGATTTCCAAGACTCCTTAATTGGAACAGTTGAAACAAGCCTTGGACACGGTCCGGTCTACTTCAACTGTTTCCCAAACAAAATGGCCAGTTTGTTGGATGTTAACATCCTTGACTCTCTTTTCCTAAACATCCGAATTCATGGTCTTAACATGAAGGAAGGATCCATCCCAGTCGTTTTAATCTATAGGATTCAATACAAGGTCATGAACACTTGTAATTCCAGAGTTCTTAAATCCCAAGACCGTGAAACCACTTTGTTTGTCACAGACATGACAAAGGCCAACGTCACGGTCCCAAGGCTCATTAAGTGGGATGAAATTGACCTTCCCCAGTCATGGTCAATTGATCGAGCCATTCCAACGCAACCTAGACAAACACCTCTCTTGCGAGAGATAAAACAAGATGAATCAGGAAAAGTAGAGATCTTCTTCGACAGATGAAACTCTTTTTCTTCAAGATCTGAAGCAGGAACATCTAATGATTTTTCTTCAGCAAGGAGATCTTTTTCTGTGACTTCTCAATCTCAGTTTTCAAAAATTTCAAGACCCGTACATTCTGAAATAAACATTTCTAGGGTACAAAATAAATCAAACATTTCTCAACCATTTTATCAAACTGATGATGATGTTGATTTAGAATCTACTCAATCTCCAACATATTCTTCTAAATCTATTCAATCTCCAACATATTCTTCTAAATCTATTCAATCTCCAACATATTCTTCTATGAATGATGGTGCCCATGAATAGCACAGAATTTGTTATAAATAAAGAAGTCCTACGTAAAAATCTTTACTCTAAGGAGTATGATCTCCATAGAGAATGGTATTTACGTACATATACAGCTTCCCAAATCTCATCATTCAAAGAAAAATATTACAATTTTCTCAATGAAGTCAGAATGCATATTTCTTTCTTTGAATGGTTTCATGCTTATTCTATCAAAAATAATATTGATTATCCTTTTAAAAACAAAAAAGATTTCACCTTCAGCAAATGTTATTTCAACATGGAAAGTTAAAGATGGAAATTTAATCAGATCTGAGTTTTCTCCAAAAGGACCTTTTGTTATTTCAAATACGGAAGGACATAACCCGGTTATGGCCTCTCCATTTAAAACAAAAAATGTAGATGAAGCTGTCGTCCCAAAAGATATTAAAAATCTCATTGAGCAATCAAATTATACTAATAGCTTTTTACAATGTCTGGGTGACAACCTTTCATCTTCAGGATCTCTTTTGTCTTTGAAAAAAGCTCCTGAAGCCTCTACTTCCAAAACTATTGAAAAACCACTTTTTAAACCTTTCAAAATAAGTAGCAAGGCTAAACAAAGTCTTAAAACTTCTATTTTAAAACAAGAATCCGGCAATTTAGAAGTCATGCAAAAGATTGACCAACTTTTAAATCGTCTTACTACTGTCCCTGAAACTCCTACAAACTCTGGTGAATCTACATCTCGGATATAGACTCGTGCATCCAAAGCCATTAATGCTCTTAACCAAGACTCAAATGAGTCCTCTTCAGATCAAAGTGATGATTCAGGTAAATCATCTCTCAAAGTTAGCCCAATCATGACCAATTCCATGACTAAGTGGAAGGGTTTAACCAAACCCTCTGGGCTTAGTTATAATCGTATATCTGCTCCTGACCTAGCTCTTAAAGAATGAGAACTAGGTTTTGTCAGCTTCAATGCCAATAATGTCTATGAATGGAACATAGATGGTAAAACCGAATACAATATCATGAGTATGCTTCAGCATATGACCATGGTAGGGACAACCTATCAAGCTGCTCACGAAACCTCTGAGGAAGCAATAGCCAATGTTATTGTTTCTGGTTTTTCCGGTCAACTCAAAGGTTGGTGGGATAACTACCTTTCTGATGACCAAAAACAATCAATCTTTTATGCCATAAAGGTTAATGATCAAAACAAACCCATCCTTGGTGATGACGGGGAGCCTATCCCTGATGCTGTTAACACCTTAGTCTTCACAATAGCAAGCCATTTCATCGGTGACCCATCTCTTTGGAAAGATCATTCTACCGAATTACTTTTCAATCTCAGATGCAAAACTTTATCCGACTTCTGATGGTACAAAGATACCTTTCTTACTAGGGTCTATACCAGAGAGGACAGTCAACAACCTTTTTGGAAGGAAAAATTCCTGGCCGGACTTCCCAAATCCCTGGGAGATAAAGTAAGGGACAAAATTCGTAGCTTAACTGGATGGGATAATTCCCTATGATGCGTTAAGTTATGGCCAAATTATCTCTTTCATCCAAAAAGTTGCTCTAAAGATTTGTCAAGATGATAAGATCCAACGGCAACTTGCTCGTGAGAAAAAACAAAACCGTATTGATTTGGGAACTTTCTGTGAACAATTTGGTCTTCCTGCTTGTCACCCTAGGAAATCTAAAAGATCATCCAATCAAAAAGTTTTTAAACCTTATCCTGAAAAGAATTTCAGAAGACCAAGAAAAAGTTTTCAAAGAACTAAGAATGAAAAAGGTTTCCAAAAGAATTTCCAAAAGTATCCCCAGAAAAACCCTATTATTTGCTATACATGTAAAAAACTAGGACATGTTAGCAAATACTATAAGTTAAAAGGAAAGATTAATAATATGAACCTTGACCCCCAGATTGAGGAACAGATTAACAATCTTTTAATTGAAAGTTCAGACGATAATTCTGGACCAGAATCCTCGGATGATATCAATAATATCCAAATTGATGATATTGAATCATCCTCAGATTCTGATGTCAAGCAAATTAATGTTTTATCTAAAGATCAAGATCTCTTATTTGATGCTATAAAGGCTATTGAGGATCCAGAACAAAAGAAAGACTTTCTTTTGAAATTAAAAAAATCTTTACAAAAGGGAAAGAAACCCAAAAATCTTGTCCTTAATAATAAATATGATGTTAAACCCATTTTTAAAAAATTAGAAAAATAAGTTATTCGTCCTATAACCATTCAGGATCTCCATACTAAGGTCAACAACCTTAAAAAGGAAATCCGAGAGATCAAAAGAAATCAAGACAATCATCAACTCATTCTTTCGCAATTAATGCAAGAAGAAGAGCCTGATGATGAAGAACTTGATTCTCTTATAAACCATCCTGAGTTTTCTGAAAAACAAGAAAATGAAATTTCTAACGACAATGATGGAAAAGAAATATTGAGAATAATAAACATATTTTCTTTTATGAAATGTCGTATTAATATCCAGATTGTCGTTAAAGATTTTGTTCTTGAAACCATAGCACTTTTTGACTCAGGTGCAGATTCAAATTGTATTAAAGAAGGTCTGATCACCACAAAGTATTTTGAAAAGACTACTGAACGTCTTAGCTCGATAACGGCTGAAAGACTAAATATCAAATTCAAATTATCCAATGCTTTTGTTGAAAAGGGTAATCTTAGGATTTCGACCAATTTCATCATAGCAAAGGATATCAAAAACGATGTAGTCCTGGGGATGCCTTTTATAATCCTTTTGTATCTATACATGGCAGATTTTCCTAGAATTACCTCTTATGTGGATGGATAGGAAACTTTCTTTGAATTTCTAGACTCACCAATCCAGAAATCCCTAAACCTAATTGAATCCAAAACCAAACAGATTTGTTTTTTGAAAGAAGAAATCTCCTTCAAAATCCTTGAATCCCAACTTTCCCAACCAAGGATTCAAGATAAAATAAAAAATCTTTCAAACCATATTGAAAAGTCTATCTGTTCAGATCTGCCTCATGCCTTCTGGGAAAGGAAAGAACACATTGTGGATCTTCCTTATGAAAAAGATTTCAAAGAATCACGAATCCCTACAAAAGCTCACCCCATTCAAATGAATGAGGAGCTTTTGCAGCATTGTCAAAAAGAGATTAAAGATCTTCTGGACAAAGGATTAATTTGTCCAAGTAAGAGTCCTTGGTCCTGCTCAGCTTTTTATGTCAATAAGCAAGTTGAGATAGAACAAGGAACCCCCAGGCTTGTCATCAATTACAAACCTTTGAATCAAGCTTTACAATTGATTCATTATCCTATCCCAAACAAAAAAGATTTGCTCAATAGGCTAAACTCAGCAAATATCTTTTCAAAATTTGATATGAAATCTGGGTTTTGGCAAATCCAAATTAAAGAATCTGACAAATATAAAACTGCATTTACTGTTCCATTCGGACAATATGAATGGATTGTAATGTCGTTTGGTCTGAAAAATGCCCCATCTGAATTTCAAAAAATCATGAACGATATTTTTAATCCATATTCAAACTTTGCAATCATTTATATAGATGATGTCTTAATCTTCTCTCAAACTTTAGGAGAACATTTCAAACATGTTAAGACTTTTATGTACATCATCCAAAAAAACGGACTTGCTGTTTCTAAATCAAAAATTGTCCTTTTCCAAACAAAAATCTGTTTTCTTGGTCATATGATTTTCCAAGGAACTATAACCCCAATCGAAAGATCAATTTTATTTGTACAAAAGTTCCCAGACTATATCTTTAACAAACCTCAACTCCAGAGGTTCCTAGGATGTCTTAATTATGTCACGGAATTCATCCCAAATCTTAACAATCTTATTAAGCCTCTCCATGATAGGCTTAAGAAAAATCCTCCACCTTAGACAAACAAACATTCTGAGATCATCAGATTTCTTAAAACCAAAGTTCGCAATCTTCCTTGTATGTACCTACCTGTTCCCCATGCATTCAAAATCATTGAAATATATGCATCTGATTTAGGATATGGTGGTATCTTAAAACAAAAATTGCATGATAAAGAGTGTATCATTGCATTCACATCAAAGCATTGGAATAGTACTCAACAAAACTATTCCACCATCAAAAAAGAAATTTTAGCAATAGTTTTATACATCACAAAATTTCAATCTGATTTACTCAATCAAAAATTTTTTGTCCGAGTTGATTGCAAATCGGCTAAAGAAGTCTTACAAAAAGATGTTAAAAACCTTGTATCAAAACAAATTTTTGCCAGATGGCAAGCCATCCTAAGCGTTTTTGATTTCGATATTGAGCACATCAAGGGTAACTTAAACTCTCTCCCTGACTTTCTTACACGTGAATATCTGCAGGGAGACAAGCAAGCACAAGATGCCTAAAAAGGCAATTATCGCCTCCTCAAGAGGCAGAGGCAGAGGTATTCGCCTGGCCTTTCCAGGGTCATCCAAAGGTTCTCAATCGGATCATGAATCTGGGTCATCTACCTAACAACACTCCAACAATCCAGCCCAACAATCTAATGAACTAGCAATCAACCAAGCCAAACAGACTAAGGCAGATTACGCCTTTCTAATCGAAACCCTCTTGGCCTTACAAGACCAAGGTTTCACTAAACTTAACAAAAAATCTTGGACCGACATCTGCAGTGACTCAGATGAAGAAATTGACCTAGCTCAGCTAATATCCCAAGTAGCCAACCAAAAAACAATCATCCAAAAACCAAAAGAAAAAGCCATAGTCTTGACACCACAGACATCCTCAATCACTACCAATACACAAAAGGCCCAAACCAATTACATGTCCACAAACAAATATTCAAACATTATTCAAATGGAGCCTGAATTCTGAGATAATTCACCAAACAAAGTCATCCCAAAATTCTTTCCCACTGAATTCCATTTCAAGCCATTTGCACCAAATAAAATCCGTCAATTTTATGAATTTATTTTAGTAGATACTGACTCAGTATCTATTAAACACTACAAGGACAAAACCAATCCTGACCTCATAACCCATTCAACAATCCAAATCCTCAAAGTCTTGACCCCAAAGCAATTTGGGAACAATCTAAACAAAACCCAAAGTTTTCTCAAAACTATGACCCAGTAGGTTTTAATTATTGGGACTACATGGAAGCTTGGACTAAGGTATTTTGGTTTCAAAATGCCCAGTACAGACATTCATGGCTAATCTATTTTAAAAGAAAATCAAATTATGTTTTTCCAAATTGGTTCTACCAATGGTGGGACTTCTTTGGGCCAATCCCCGAAATCTTACCCTCACCTACCGATGAAGGGTATAAAATTTTTCAATCAAAATTTGACGTTTAGGAAACATGTGTTCCTGTAATGTTAAAATTTTTCGCAATCTTTTCACTAGCCTGGGTATTCTCGTGGCAATACAAATATGCAAAGTCAGACCACCCTAAATCATTCCCAATATTACAGAGGCATGCTTATGTCAAATGGTGGTCCCAATTTGATTCATCAATGGCCTATCCAGGAAAGGTCAGAGAATGGTTCAAAACTAATCCTCATAATCAGAAGATCTCCAATCCAAAAACAGCTTCGTTTCTCAATCAGAAGGCACAAATCCAGGCAGCCCTTGCAGCCTCCCAATCGAAAGAATCAATCAAAGGAAAGCTTCAACAAATCCTTCGCTTACTTCAAGAAGACGAAGAGTCCTCGTCTAAAGAAGGAGGTGATGAACAAGATCAAGACAAACGAAGTGACGAAGATTGTTTCGAAGTTTGCCTAGGTGGTGATTAAAATCCCATAAATGTAGTTATGATCACCAAAACAAAATTCGAACTTTTACGGTACTGTAGCTATAGTTCAGGTCACGCTTACCTACACTGTAGAAACAGTAGAATCCTCAATTATAAAAGGAGGCATCATTCTCATTGTAAGGCACCCTTCAGTTTACTCAATCATAGAGAGAAGTTAGAGAGAGAAGCTCTGAGTGTTCTCTTGTAAGCTCTTCAGCTCCGCTTCTTTTCTCTTCTTGTTTTCAATCTATTTTCTAATAAAAAATTATTCAGTTCCTCATCTTCGTGTGTTTCATATTTAGCTTTCATATACTAACTTGTATATGCGTGTGGACTACTGCCACATCTAACCTCATACTAACTTGTATATGCGTGCGGACTACCGCCGCATCTAACTTCATATTTAATTTCTTGTTCTTGCATCTGTCATATTGCATTCATACTGACATTTTATTTCACGCCTTCTTCCCCTTGCCCTCCTTGATCCGCTTCGGGCCATCTATATATATAAATGGCATTGATATTTTATATAGCAATTGTTGAAAAAAAATTAATGATTTATGGATTTGGTGTTTATCATCGTTCAATTATATACCCAACTAATGAAAATACGAGTACAAATAAAATGCATTTAACTAATACATATAATGGCAAGAAAAATGCATTATCATCATTATTATCATCATCATCTATCAATAAAATTTACACAAAAGTAATATAGCTCTGAATGAATAATGGTGAGGTTGGGTTATAAAAGAAGAAGAATGCACTAATGCAAAGAAGATAGCACTAGGAAACAGAAACAGAATAAAGAGAAAACCAGTAATTTGCAGCAGAAGAAAAATTAGATGGAATTGAATTATCACAATGAATTACAGCACGTTATACAACTAAGAACACTCATATATATATATATAGAGAGAGAGAGAGAGAGAGATAAGTTCCTCTAAGACTAAGTCAAGGAACTAACTAGCTGCAACTTCAACAAAATTTAACCAAGGAACCAATTCTTGGACTTCTTGATTCTCCAAGTTTGTAACATGTGATACGTCAGTACCTCCTATAAGCTGTATTTTAAAAAAGTACATACATAGTATGATTTTAAAAAAAAAAGTTTGACTCTACATAAAACACAACCCCACTATATGCACTTTCATGGCTTCTAGTCATAGTTCCCTATTGTGTGAAGAAAAAATTCAAAACCTTACAAGAAGCAATTAAGGCTATCAAAGGGTTGTGTTACGAGTCACAAAAAAAAAGGGTTGTGTTACTTGTGTAAATGGTAATTACTAATCACCTTCATTTACCTTTTCAGTTTTCATGAGCATTCAAAGCGAAAGGGGATTACCTAGAGGTACCACCAGTTGAGTAAAGAGATGAATTTGACTTTGATACTGTTGTGTGTAGCAAGGACTTGTTAAATCCTCTGTTAAGTTGGGAAAACAAGTTTTATCCTTTAAGACAATGGACAATGGAAAAAGACATTGAAATCTTGCTGTTCCTACTGTGGTACTTAAACATTTCTCCAAGGCCATGATGCTGATAATGCTGCTGCTTTTTATGTGTGTTCCTTTGGAGGGTATATTATATAATAACTTTGCTTAATCAAATGAAAAAACACACGATTTCATAGTAAGTCCCCAAAAAAAGAAATTCGAGAGTCGAGACTTGGTAGTGATTCATATTCTTACGGAATTTATGATCCTCCACGACTGGAATTTATTAAGTAAACTTGCAGTCTCATCTCTGATAAGAAAAGCTCACACTGAGGAAGTATTTTCTAATATTATACAACTATGCCATACATGCATATAACTAGCTAGAAACCGAGAGAGAGCTGTTCTCATTTACATGATTAGACAAAGTCTTCTTAATAGGCCATGGTGCTCCTGCCATCACTGCTTCAATCTCCTTTATTTCCCTGGGACACTTGGTCATATTGTAGCAACCAGCGGCAGTAACCAGCTGAATACATCATAAACATATAAATAAAGTCAGATAAGGATTACACCTACATAATGATATTGAAAAAATGGAAATGATAAACTAAAATAGACAAACAAGGTTTCAACAAATCGCATACCACATCACTCTCAATACGGACTCCACCAAAGCCATTAAATCTTTTAATTACTTCCTGGTTGATGAACTTGGAGGTTTCTGGACTATTCATGGCTGGGCATAACAGAGCATTAATGAAGTAGCATCCAGGTTCCACAGTGATGACCTATAAGAGTAAACCAAGGTTACTTATCACCAAGTTCATATTTCTACTACCAAACCAAGTACCAACTAAAGCAAACAAGGGTTCACAATTATAATAATAATTCTTTTGATTTTAACGTTCAGCATTACCATGCCCAAAAGACTAACAAGTAAAGCTCCAATGAAGACTTTGGGACTTTGGGTCACAAATCTTTCAAATAGAATATAGAGGGCAGCTAGATGGCTTAATAAACCAAAAAGATTCTTTTTTTTTTTTATCCTTTAAAAAATAAAAATAGAAAACAAGTTTCAGGTGTATCATTACTGTCATTCCTAATGTAGATTAACCCAATAGAAAACAAAAATGGTAAACTACCAAGATAGGCAGATACTAGCCTACTACCCTTGCATATTATAGGAAGTTCTGTTAACTCAAAAAAGCCATAACTAACCATTCCTTCCTGGAGCTCTCTGACTGTACGCAATGATTTTAGTCCAGGTTCCTTTCTTCTTTCCAGACCCTACAAATCAGAACAACTTTCATTATATGAGTGGGGAAAAAGACAGTGGAATATGTGACTGAGCAAGTTACACAAAGACCTTTATGTAGCCCCCAGGGTCATGTGTATCAAGACCAAGGAAATGGCCGAGACCATGTGGCATAAAAACAGCACCCAAGCGTGCAGGCACCATCTCATCAACATCACTACACCAAAAATACAATTTAGCTAACAGTACACAAGAGGTAGTATCAAGATTCAATTTGTTTTCCCTCCATGAAGACAATAAACAAAACACATAAAAATGTTATTACCCTACAACAACTTGTCCCTTCTTTAGTGCCTCTAAAATGACTCTTTCTGCTAATCTGCAATGTTAGAAAAGGAAATCAGAGGCAACAATGCAATGTACCTTCACGTGAGAGTAATAAAGGAATTTTCAATATAAAAAACCCATCCATGGATATTAACTCATTCAGACTTCTGATCCCTGCATAAATTCGTCTTACTGTTTTCATTATAAATAACGTTGAAAATCAGCATACAATATCAAAAATTGCACATTTGCACCCCCAAAATATATTGGAAAAAGAAGAGGGGAGAGAAAGAGAAAAGAAAAGGGGCCCGGGGGGGAGGAGATACACTTAATTGCTCATGAAAATTGTTATATTTAAAAACCCAGAAGCTTAAATAAAGCACATATAATTTTACTTGTCCACAACCATTACCACTTGAAACCAAGGATCACAGACATCTTAGGGTCTACAGTATTTTATCAGAATCAGTCAGAAGCAATACTGGTATTTGATCATACATGTGCATATCAACCCAGAATACTCCAGGCTTCATTGCAGATATAACAGCATTATGAGCATCAAGGACAGCCTGCATAACATGCAAATTGGAACTAAGAACTGTAGGGGAAAATGCACAGCAGTGCGGGATTAAACTGCAGTGGTACAGATTTGTGCAGTGTGCACAAAGTAAAGATCTTTGTTTAGACTTTGATAAAATAGGATTTATTAGAAGAAAGCACTTACATTATATATGAGAGACTGATCAATCGTAAACTTTCGATTTATCTGCACAGAAAAGTATAAATTGAGCATAAAGTGAGAATTCACATACCACTAATGCCTGGTACAATAACAGAACAATATTAGTACAGGATAGTGTATAACTAAAACAATAAAATACAAGAACAGCAAAGATATGTAGTGCTATGCCAAGTTAGCAGTCATGTCTGAAGACACAGTAAGATTACTCGCAATTTTATCGCAAAGAACAGATTTATTTGCTAATGGATAGACTTACAGGGAAAGAGCATGTGATGTCGGACCCATAAAAGTGGTATTCAGCTCCCATATCAAGTAGTGCCATCCCTCCATCTTCCAGAGTCTACAAAAAAAGGGATGTTTTTAAAACTTACACAACCTTAGAAGTATACAAGTACTGGTCATCGAAATTCAGACAATAGCTTCATCTTATTTTGTCTCTTTCTAAAGGAAAAGAAAAAAGTAAGCTTTCAATACTTTAGCATGTTGATTTGTCACATATAAAGTCACATATAGCACACAAAATTTTGCAACAAAAACCAATCAATCGAAATCCTTAGGAGTAAACAACTACTAACCATGAATTCAGACAAAAGAAATAATCTTATTTGGTCTCTTTCTAAAAGAGTCAGAAAAAGTAATCTTTCAACACTTTAGAATGGTGATTTGTCAGATATAAAGTCACCATATAGCACAGAGAAATTTTGCAAACAACAACCAATCATCTTAATGACCAGAATTCTGATAGCCAATCAATCCTAATAGCATCGCCTGCAAACATAATGACCAAAAAAACAAGGGAATAAATATGCCATACCTTGTCATTTGGAGCTGCTGCATGCCCATAATGGAGAACAGCACTGCATTGATGCACAAATATTTATGACATAGAATGCAGCTACTTAAAAAACATAAATAATAAATAATATGAAAACTTCATGCACGGTATCACAAAATAGCACTTGAAGTTAAAAAATGTAAATGATCCTTCATTTTGCTACTGCAGAACAGATATGGGCATGAAGCAACAAATTAAACAGTGTTTCAACTACTCAGTTTCTACTATGGGTAAACAGAACCAAGAAGTATTCCTTACAAATGGACATAGACCGAATTATCCAAGAACCATATGAATAAAAAAGTGTACAGTTGCATTATCAAAGAGGTGTACCTGTTATCACCAGTAGCACATATACATGTGTAGGAGCAATGCCTACATCCACCATACATGTAGGTGTGGTGAAGGAACATGCTTTCTAGCTGATACTCCTTCATGCCCACTTTAGCTTTTCTCATAATCTGTTTCATTGTGATGTACAACAAAATTCGTTTCAAGTTTGTTGATATTATATATCATTTTCCCCTACCAATAGATAGGATATCTTTTAAAACCCCAAACAAATGTTCCTAATTCCGTTACTTAAATCCATTACACGGAATAAAAAGGGAAGAAATGTAACAAAGTAAATGAAGCTAGTCCTCTTTGTGGACTATTTGTTCTATATCAGCACCTTGTTTTATCTACGAAAATATCATTAAATCTAAAAGGTAATTCCCATAATCACTTTCATTTAAAAGCTACAAAAAAAGTAAAAAAACTCAGAAGATTATTGCTAACTATAAAATAGGTGTCAAGAAGATAATGGTTTATAAGGGTTTTCAAATGAAATTCTGTAAAGTACATGCATAATGAAATATTATTGGGATAGTTATCTCCATGGCTGTCAGAACATTTCACATCAATATTAAACAATATTCAGGAGAAAAGCAAAAATTTAGGCATGACAATTAGTTACCTCAACATGAGCTTCAGAGCTAATATCATTTGCATACTGGATAAGAGCAATCTCCATTTCTGACTTGATGACTCGGCATTCAGTTAGTATGGGATGCAAAGTTGTCAGATCCTTATTGAACTTGTCGATGCCCTAAGAAATTCAAATTATAAATATAAATAAATCCAGTTTCCAAAGGAAGAAATGTGCAAGTACAACCATGTCATCACGAATAACAACAAACAGCATTGGTGCAACTGAGATCAGATGCAACAACATTATCGGGTAAGAAATAATATGACACCAATGGAAGCAAATGACTATACTAATCCATTTCTTAATCAAAACAACAAGAAGAGCGTTGACAACCTCAAAGTCAGCTGGTGTAGAGAAATTGTTGCTATCTGTGTTTAGGCCATGCAAGAGAAAGAGCAAGGGTTTCCCCGAACCCTTGTAACGCTCTTGCAAAACACTTGCAATTTCATCTGTGAAGCATGCCGTGCTAACCATGTAGTGTTCCTGCAAGAAGAATCAAAAAGTCCAAAGATGTGACCCTCAAAAACACAGAATTTAACTTGCAAATCCATGAAGGAATACTCAATGCTTATTAATCATTCAATTGAATCACCTTAAGATAGGAGAGTGGTTTTATTTCTCCCAACCAAACAGCATACTCATCAGGTAACCGAGGAGCAAAGAGTATAGATTCCCCGCTTTCAACGTCCTTAAACAACATACACAAATCATAATCAGCTATACTCTACTATATCAAAAACATTATTTAATTGTACATGGAAAATTGTGTAAGATGAAATGAACTAACAATAGCTCCATAGAAACCAGGTTCTCTGACTCCAAACAAGTAGGCGAAGTAACTCTCTTGCCTGCAAAATACGAAGCAAGAGAAATCAGGCAGTAAGCACTGCAAATGATTGATTATTAACTAATTAATAATGTTGACGAGTGTGGAAATGAAGAACCTGAAGGGCTCGAGGTGATCAGTGTCGTGACGCGTTTGCTCTTGGCCACCCTGGAGGAGGACGAAGCCGCGAAGAAGGAGGCTTGACTGAAGCAGATGTTGGCGAAGGGATTCCAGAAGCTTCTGCCGGTTTCCGACGTGGAGCTCCATCGGAACTTTGGGTGGCGACAGCGACGATGCCATGGCTGCCTTCAAGTTTATTTCTCCACTCCACCAGCCTAATTATTTAGCAGGAAAATGCTTAAAAAATAATCATTTCTATAATTAATTAATTAAGTATAAATAATCATTTTTTATCACAAAAAAAAAATTAAACTATTTATATACCCACACAAAATTTATTCCATTTGACAAAAATATTCAACTATTAAATTTAAAAATGTCATTCAAATCCAGATCCCTAAATAAAAGTACACGATATTGTTTATACTTCAAATTTATTTTCAAAGAATCCTCTTAAAAATTTAATCCACAAATTCAAAATTATCATAAAAAATTTTCATCCTATTAATAGTTTTTTGAATTAATATTCAAATTAGTCTCTAGAAGATAAGACATTCTTCAAATTCATTCCTGAAAGATTTTTTTTAATCAAATTGGTCCTTCAAAAATTACGAATTAATCATATTTGTCCTCTAGCTACTCCATTAACAATTTTCTTTAAAGATTGATGCTGTAAAACGTTAATTGATAACATATATAATACCTAATATGCCTAATTAGATGTTACCAAATATATTTATGAAAATTTATTAATTTAGTAATTTTTTTCAATTACAAAAATTCTATTCCCAATATGACCTAGTGACTAAATTGATAGATTTTTTTAAACATATTTAGTTAGGTGAGTTCTTTGGTGGCATGGTTTTGAATAGCTAAGAATACCTATATGTTGACTGACAAATAACTTTGCAACATATAGCATGTATGGCAACCCGTAGAACAGTATACTTAAAGAAAGAGTGTGGTATACTACCAACATTAATTGCAATGGCAAATATGAAAATTGGCTTCCAGAAAAGGAGTTTTATTTAGGTGGGCTATTGGAGGGGATTGAAAAATAAAAAGGTCTGAAACTAAAAAAGGGCTGACCAATAATAGAAAAAAAGTGGTAATAAATAATTAAAAGGATGGAGCAAGTAGTGATAAATCCTCAAATAAAATTCAGTATCGTAATAAATTAGTTTTAATTTATTAGATTAGGAGATACTTAAAAAAATTAATAAATAAAACGATATAATAAATAATTGTATTCAACTATTTGTAATATTTTGTTAAGTTAATGCAATTTGTAACAAATAATAAATCAAATCATATTTGTATGGACTACAAATAGGTGTCTTAATTTATATAGAGTATTTTATCCAAATATTATTATTATAAAACAAAATATTTATATTATTAATATTATATAAAATAAAAAATAGTTTAATTTATTTTACAATGATATTTATTTTAAAATTACTTTGAATTATAAAATATTTTAATATTTTATTATTTGTATAATAAATTATAAGTATTATTTATCTTTTAATTTATTTAAATTATAACTATGTATGAATGAAGTATATATTTTGTAAATAAATAAAAAATTAATATTTATGTGCGTTTAAGAATATATTCAACATTTTTTTTACTTGTTATTCTAGGTAAATGTACTTTTCAATTAAATTATATTTATTTTTATTTTAAAAATCTTTATTACACTTTTTTATTTTTATTTTTATCTTATTTGTTAAGTAAACATTTTATAAAATTTAAACTGAAAATTATATTAAATATTGTTTTTTGATATGAATTTGTTGATTAACAATATAATTGGTAATTCAATAACAAATAATATATATATAGAACTTAGATTGTAAGAAGAATCATGGAATATTTAGAATTATTTTGACTTTTACAATATTTAGATGTAATTATTTATTTGTAGTTATTTTTTATTATTTTTATTTTTATCTCATTTGGTATCTAAATTTGTTATGAAATTAAAATATTTAATATTAAAAATTTAAATCTGATGCAAAATCAGGTAAATTTTGTAAATTGAGAAAAACTTCACCTACTCTGATATAGCAAATTTACTATATTCTCCTTTGTCACTATTGACGTTAGACAAAAGATTACCCTTTTCAAAGACTTCAGCAGATCTTCTTCTCACCATCAACTACATATCTCCTTCCACATGTCAACTTTTCCTCCAAACACATTATTTAGCCATCTTAGTCACCAAACACTTTCATCCACCAGAGACGTCACCATTTAGTTAATGTCCAATTAAATATGTTATGTGTCATGTATGCTATCAGTTAACACTTTATATCATCAATCCTTGACAAAAATTGTGAGTAGAGTAACTGAAAGATATATATGATTAATTCGTAATCTTTGAAGGACCAATTTGATTGAAAAAAAATTTCATGGATGAATTTAAAGAATGTCTTATCTTTCAAGAACTAATTTGACTATTAACCCATAATTTTTCTTACTAAAAACTAGAATAAGAAGCTCACTACCCACATTCAAAAATCAAAATTTTCATTCACTGCGTTTCCAAAATTAATGGAATAATCCAAGTCGGGTAACGATAACCAATGGAATCCAAGAAATCAGGGCTATTCACACATTCTCCATTCCTAATGCCAGCATTTCTAACACGATTTGTGACAACCACTCTCCCTCTCAGGTGGAGCTAACTTTGTCACCCGACCATAGCACACTACACATCTTCGTCACCTTATATCATAGCTTAATGTATTTTTTTTTCTACTCCCAAAGCTTCGAAGAGGCCGCAATTCCAAAGGCAACGTGGTGGAGCTATGTCTTGTTAGAGGTGGTTTTCCAAGATTAGCGGCGAGTGAAAGTGGATGTGCGGTTTAAGAGATGGAGGGTGGAAGGCTGAAGGCGGGTGGCATTGATGGTGGGAATTGGTTAGTTCTATTCCTAAGAGGGCATAGGTGTAGGTGTGGGTGGAGAATGCAGGCTTGTGATGGTCATTGAGGTGGTGAGGAACTTGGGTTATCGAATTTTTTGTAATCCGATATGGTTATTTATTCATTAATTAAAATCATCTTTTCTGACTCTTTTCTTTCTTTTTTGAGATTCCAACCTATGTTAATCGGGTACTTAAGTTTGTATTGGATATAAGCCTAATATTCTTGATGTAAGTCCAACCTGAGTACTTTGTATGGAGGAAGAATGACATACTAAAAGGTAGTAGGCCTATGTCCTACCCTTATGCAGCTTCATCTATGGACCTTGTTGCTCTATCTCCCCTCAAGTCCTTGTTGCAGATTTTTTTATTTAATTAAAAATATTCATTGTTTTTCAAAATAAATTATTCCAAATTTTTTTTTCGTTACAAAATAAAAAAAAACTTTATTTCTCAAAAGAATTATTCGAATTTTAATTTCCGAGATTCCATTTTTTTTGCGTTGAGGTCAAGTTCGCTGCCCCTTGGCGAACTTCATGTATTATATGAAGTTTGCCATCCCTTCCCCCCGGCTAACTTCATGCTGGCTCCTCTATAAAAAATCTACCGAGATTGGTTGAGAACGAAACTCAGTAGTAATAGCTCATCATTCTCTTTGATTTTGATCTTCTATTTACTCTGTACAATTTATGAAATTTCGTTGTTATCTATTCATTATGATGGTAAAATAGCATATGATGAAGAGGATTCTATCGTGTTTAGGTCTGCTCAACTAGTAGTTTCATACATGGCACCTGAAGTTGATAGTCTAATAGCATTGAAGAATTTGATATTGCATGCCATTGGCCAACAACACACGAAAAGAGCGAAAAAGTTTACTCAGATATCTATCTGAAGTAGATAATACTTTGTTTTAGAAAAGGTATATCATAGATTACAATAGTTATTGTTATTTTATTATTATTATTATTATTAGATAATGATTTTGAGAAGATTTTATGTTTTTTAGAATTAGGTATCAGTTACGTAATGACAAGGACATACGTCTTTTTAGGGCTTGGCACAACCGTTTTACAAATGTCCATCTGTTGAAATTATTTGTTTTTCTAGTTGACTTGGGTAGACAAGGATCATCTGCGGATACTGTTGTTGATGTCCGCCTTTAAGTGGAGCAATCAGAAGAAACATTAGAAGAATGATGGTTGACCTAAATATGCTAATTGAAGGTAGTCAAGAGGGGTCAAATGTTGAAGATTTTAATTATGGTATGATGCAATCTGATATTAAAAGTCATGAGGGTTCTACTATCAGAGACTCAATGATGGATCCCTATCAAGTTAACCCTGATGACGGTGAAGATGCTGAGGCTGAACCAACGAAAATTCTGGATGAGAAAGAGGAGGAGGAAGAGATGAACTACTATGGTAACATATAAATCGCACTGACACAACCTACTATTTCTCAACCATATGATCGGCTAGATCACTTTTCCACTTTAAATATCGAGGTAATGACTTTAGATTGTTTATTTAGTCATGGAGGCCTTGAGGATGATCCCACCAATGAGTTTGATATTGGACAACAGTTTGAAAACAAGGAGAAAGTTATTTTGGCAGTTAAGACATACAACATTAGGAGGGTGATGAGCGGATAATTTATATGCTTTTTGGCATTGTTTTTACTTAGTTTTTAGTATGATTTAGTTGGTTTTTAGTATATTTTTATTAGTTTTTAATTAAAAATCACATTTTTGGACTTTATTATGAGTTTGTGTGTTTTTCTGTGATTTCAGGTATTTTCTGGCTGAAATTAAGGGAGCTGAGCAAAAATCTGATTCAGGCTGAAAAAGGACTGCTGATGCTGTTGGATTCTGACCTCCCAGCTGCACTCAGTGGATATTCTAGAGCTACCGAACTCCAAATGGTGCGCTTTCAATTGCGTTGGAAAGTAGACATCTAGGGCTTTCCAGCAATATATAATAGTCCATACTTTGCTCAAGGATAGATGACGTAAATTGGCGTTCAACGCCAGTTCCATGTTGCAGTCTGGCGTCCAGCGCCAGAAACAAGTTACAATTTGGAGTTCAACGCCAGAAACAGGTTACAACCTGGCGTTGAATGCCCAAAACAGCCCAGGCACGTGAGAAGCTTAAGTCTCAGCCCCAGCACACACCAAGTGGGCCCCAGAAGTGGATTTCTGCACTATCTATCATAGTTTACTCATTTTCTGTAAACCTAGGTTACTAGTTTAGTATTTAAACAACTTTTAGAGATTTATTTTGTACCTCATGACATTTTTAGATCTGAACTTTGTACTCTTTGACCGCATGAGTCTCTAAACTCCATTGTTGGGGGTGAGGAGCTCTGCAGCGTCTTGATGAATTAATGCAATTATCTCTGTTTTCCATTCAAACACGCTTGTTTCTATCTAAGATGTTCATTCGCGCTTCACTATGAAGAAGGTGATGATCTGTGACACTCTTCACCTTCCTCAATCCATGAACATGTGCCTAACAACCACCTCCGTTCTACATCAGATTGAATGAGTATCTCTTAGATTTCTTAATCAGAATCTTCATGGTATAAGCTAGAATTGATGGCGGCATTCATGAGAATCCGGAAAGTCTAAACCTTGTCTGTGGTATTCCGAGTAGGATTCAAGGATTGAATGGCTATGACGAGCTTCAAACTCGCGATTGTTGGGCGTAGTGACAGACGCAAAAGAATCAAGGGATTCTATTCCGAGATGATCGAGAACCAACAGATGATTATCCGTGCTGTGACAGAGCATTTGGACCATTTTCACTGAGAGGACGGGAAGTAGCCATTGACAACGGTGACACCTTACATTCAGCTTGCCATGGAAGGAGCCTTGCGTGTGTGAAGAGGAGTATAAGAGAAAAACTGAAATAAAGAAGACAAAGTATCTCCAAAACCCCAACATATTCTCCATCATTGCACAATAAGTATTTATATTTATGCCCTTTGACTCTTTACAATTGAAGTTGAAAAATACTGTTGTTGGCATCCTGACTAAGAATAATAAGATAACCATAGCTTGCTTCAAACCAACAATCTCCGTGGGATTCGACCCTTACTCACGTAAGGTATTACTTGGACGACCCAGTGCACTTGCTGGTTAGTGGTACTAGTTGTGAAAACCAGAGGGCTGTGAAATATAATATACTAGAGAGTGACTAGTTGAAGTATGTTATACATTGTACCTAGTTTGGGTCCAGTAGTTGATGCGTGAGCATCTTATACCCTTTTTTTTATATAATTTTCCAGTTGTTTTTAGTTAGATTTTATTTAGTTTCACTTGATTTTAGTAAAAAAATTCTCTTTGGATGATACTTTGAGTTGTTTTGGTGTTTTTATGATTTCAGGTGAAATTCAGAGCGGTTGGTAGAGTTTGGAGCAAAAAAAAAGGAACAAAGCTGGCAGCTGATGAGTTATTTTGTTGGAGAAACGAATCTCTCCCAAAACAACACAAATCTAACCGGCAAGTGCACCGGGTCGCATCAAGTAATAATAACTCACGGGAGTGAGGTCGATCCCACAGAGATTGAAGGATTGAGCAATTTTAGCTTAGTGGTTAATTTAGTCAAGCGAATCAAGATTTGGTTGAGTGATTTGTGATTTGCAGAATTTAAATTGCATTGAAAGTAAAGAGAATTGGTAATTGACATGAAATTAAAGAGAACAGGAAATAAATTGCTGAATCTTAAAGAACAAGAAATTAAATGGCAGAAACTTAGAGTACCAGAAATGTAAATTGCGGAATCTTAAAGTGCAAGAAATGTAAATGACTTGAATTGTAAAGGGGATTGGGACTTGGATTTGCAGAATTTAAACAAGGAAAAGTAAATTGCATCAAACAGAAAAGTAAAAGAGTGTTTGGGTTGAATCGGATCTGAAGCAAAACAAGTAAATGAACATGAAAAGCAAAAACAGAATGTAAATTGGAATTTCAGATCTCAGGGGTCCAGAGACTAGAAAACCAGGTCTAGATCTCACTACCTTCCTTGATCCAACAAGAACAATTGCAAGGGAAAAGTAAATTGCAAAGAAAGTAGATGAAGAACAATTAACCGAAACTGAAATTCAATTAAGCAGTAAATAAACAGAGAGATCCAAGGATGAGATTGAAACAGAATTTCTTCAATTCTTCAACCCAAGATCCAAGACAATTGTAATTGAAATTGAAAGCAATAAAACTAAGAGGAAGAGAAGTGAATTCTCCTTCCCCAAGACTAAGAAATTAAAGATCACTCAATATCCAAAGCTCTCCGAAAACTATTATGAAAATTCAAAGGGAAAGCTCCCCGAAGAACTTGAATTCTATCCTATTTATACACTTTCTTCCAATGATCTTCAAGCCTTGAGTTGGGCCTTTGCTCTTGGTGGAATTGGGTTGAAAGAGGCCTTGGTTGATTGCTCTTGGAGTTTGAAGAGGAACCAAAACGAACCAATTGAACCGGGTTTGAGTTTTGCAAAAGTTGGACCAAAAGTTTGAGCAAAAGTTAGGGGCTAACTTTTGCCCAAACTTTTCATATCAGCATCCGTATCCAGCTGATACCAACGTTGGTGCCAAAGTTAGGGGTCTAACTTTGGCCCCAACGTTGGCCTTACCTTGTGCACTTGTGGCGCCAACGTTAGCCACCAAGTTAGGGGCTAACGTTGGCGCAAACTCTTGCTCCTCCCCTTGTGATTTTCATGTGCCAACGTTAGCCACCAAGTTAGGGGCTAACGTTGGCGCAAACTTTTGGTGCCCAGGGAGGTTTTCTTCATGCCAACGTTAGCCTCAAAGTTAGGGGCTAACGTTGGCGCAAACTTTTGGTGCCCAGGGGTGATTTTCATGTGCCAACGTTAGCCTTAAAGTTAAGGGCTAACGTTGGCGCAAACTTTTGGTACCCAGGGAGTGATTTTCAAGTTCCAATGTTAGCCCAAAAGTTAGGGGCTAACGTTGGGGCTAACTTTTCACTCAAAAGTTTGTGCAAAAGTTTGAGGCTAACTTTAGGTCCAGCTTTTTGCTTCCTGGTTCAATTTCACTTATTCCATTGTCTTCTCTTTACTCCTAGCTATTCCTTCTTGCTTCAACCTTTCTCCAAGCTTTCTTCACCTATCATTAATCAACCAAACACATCAAAGCTATGCTTAAAATCATGAGATATTCATTCTTTCATAATATGTGACAATTATAGTATAAAACCTCATGAAATAGCATGAATTCATACATGGTTGATTCAATCAAGGGAAACATGAAAATCTACCTAATTGGCTTGCTTGTAGCTCAAGAAAGTGCATAATTCTAATGAAAACAAAAGAAAAAGACTAGTTAAAATAGGCTAGGATGACTTGTCATCACAACACCAAACTTAAAGCTTGCTTGTCCCCAAGCAAGAAAAGATTTATTGAGAAGAAAGAATGAGATGGAAGAGGATGTTCATGCTAGCAGAGTATTATTGATAGTTCATGGGATTTTGTGTGGATATGTAAATACTCACTTCTTATTGACTCCTAGGCCTAGAAAGTCTCCTTCAAGCTTCAAGTAACATACTGCTATGACCTCTCATTATTCCTTTATCCTTGGCTATTACTTTGTTTATAAGCTCTATTTGAGTGTCATGTGTAGCAAGTTCATTTCCCTTTTCTTTATACTTGACACATTATTCACCATAGACACTTGGCTCACATTCCTTCTTAAAACATTGATGCCCAGCACCTCTTTGGGTTACTAAATGCCTTGTAGTTAGGTTGCTCTTGATAGTGGACTTTCAGCTGATGATCCCGGATTAGTTAACCCAAGTCACCGAGTGTTGATGCACTCCTAAGAGCTTACTAATCCAAGCAGATCCTAGTACAAAGACACCACATGCATATATTTTAAAGTTCAAGCTATTGGTGTCCAGCTTTGTTTCTTTTTGTTTCCTTTTGTTCTGCCACTTTTTGGCTATCTCTTTTCTTTCTTTCTTTTTGTTTTTCTTTCTAACCAAGAAATTTTTTTATTTAATTGAGATTCATAGATAGTAGGCCACTCTTTACTTAGAATGAGATATCCTAGCTCTTTATTCACTAAAAGTGAGCTATTATATAACCACACACATACCACCATTTACTTTTATTCTACTTCTATCTAACAGAGACTATCTTGCTTCACATTCAAACATTTCTTTTATTGAACTTAAAGATGCAGGGGACAAAACATGCTTCTTGTCAAGTGAAAGTAAACACACAAGCACACACATAAACTAGTTTACTTATTCTAAGAGAAGTTTGAATCTGTTTGAACTAAATGAACACTTTAACAAGACATCAATTAAAGTATTTCTCAACAGCAAAGGTTAAGTATAGATACAACCTATTGGTTTGCATTTCTTTTGTTCTTCTTTCTGTTGTGCCCCTTTTTGAGTCTTGATGCATGGTATCTTCAATTGGTGGTTAACTCTGGGCAAACTTTTGTGTCCTTGCTAAAGGTTATGAAATTGAGACTAAACAAAAATAGTTAAGTTGTTGAATAATCTGTCTGATTGCTTGGAACTAGCAATGTGTAGGAAGTTAGAATGTAATTTTAAATGAAGTTTTGGTGGAACACCAAACTTAGCATCCTGCATTCTCCCTTAGATTGTTTTTGGTGTGCAACACCAAACTTAGCTCCTTGCAATACATAGCAGTTATCCAACGCTCTTATTGAAAAAGTTATGAAAGGAAAACTACCTCAGGTTGGGTTGCCTCCCAACAAGCGCTCTTTTATTGTCACTAGCTTGACATCTTTCAATTCTTTTTAAGAGGGTTGTAGGTGTTGAACCTCTTTTTCCTTACCCCATTGTCCTCCCAAGTACAGCTTTGCTCTGTGACCATTTGCTGTGAATTGATTCTTTGTTGCCTCATCTAGCAGTTCAATATTCCCATAGGGAAAAATCTTTGTCACCAACTATGGGCCAGTCCACTTAGACTTCAGTTTGCCAGGGAAGATTTTAAGCCTCGAATTATACAGGAGCACTTGCTGTCCTGGCTTGAATTCCTTCTTTGTGATCTTCTTGTCATGCCACTTCTTAGCTTTCTCCTTGTATATCTTAGCACTTTCATAAGCTTCTAGTCTAAATTCATCCAACTCATTTAGTTGTAACAACCTTTTTTCTCCTGCAGCTTAGGGATCAAGGTTGAGGAGTTTAGTGGCCCAAAAAGCTCTGTGTTCAAGCTCTACAGGGAGGTGGCAGGATTTGCCATACAATAGCTGAAAGGGTGACTTGCCAATAGGAGTTTTAAAAGCTGTCCTGTACGCCCACAATGCATCCTCTAGCTTTCTAGCCCAATCTTTTCTTGTGATTCCCACTGTTTTCTCTAGGATCTTTTTTAATTCTCTATTTGCAAGTTCAGCTTGGCCGTTAGTCTGAGGATGGTAAGGTGTGGCTACTTTGTGAATTACTCCATATTTGTGGAGGAGTTTCTCCATCTGTTTGTTGCAAAAGTGACTACCACCATCACTAACAAGACCCTTTGGCACTCCATACCTAGTGAAAATGTGTTTTTTAAGGAATTGGAGGACAATCTGTGCATCACAGGTGGTTGTGGCTATGGCTTCCACCCACTTTGAGACATACTCCACTGCTACCAAGATGTATCTAAAAGAATAAGAAGGAGGAAAAGGCCCCATGAAATCAATTCCCCATAGATCGAACAATTCTAATTCTAAGATAAAGTTTTGAGGCATCTCATTCCTTTTTGTTAATCCTCCTGCTTTCTGGCATTCATTACATTGGTGTACATATTCTCTGGCATCCTTGAAGATAGTTGGCCAATAGAAGCCACACTGCAGTATTTTTGCGGCTGTTTTTTCTGGGCCAAAGTGTCCACCATAAGCTGAACCATGACAATGCCACAAGATGTCCCTCATTTCACTTTCGGGAACACACCTTCTGATTACTCCATCAGAGCATCTCTTGAACAAGAAGGGTTCATCCCATGAAAATTTCCTTGCTTCGTTGATCAACTTCTTCACTTGTTGCTTAGAGAACTCTTGCGGTATCTTCCTTCCCACTTTGTAATTTGCTATGTCAGCAAACCAAGGTGCTTGCTGGATCTGCAGAAGGTGCTCATCTGGGAAGCTTTCATTTATGGGCTGGGATGCTTTTTGACTTGTTTCATGTGGTAGCCTCGACAGATGATCAGCGACCTGATTTTCAGTGCCCTTCCTATCTCTTATCTCTATGTCAAATTCTTGTTGGAGCAGTATCCACCTGATGAGTCTTGGTTTAGCATCCTGCTTTGACATCAAATACTTAAGTGCAGCATGATCAGTGTAAACCACAGCTTTGGATCTTACTAGATATGATCTAAACTTATCAAATGCATAGACTACAGCTAGCAATTCTTTCTCTGTTGTGGTGTAATTTCTTTGGGCCTCATTCAACACTTTACTTGCATAATATATGACATGATGCAAATTTCCCTTCTTTTGCCCAAGTACAGCACCAATTGCAAGGTCACTTGCATCACACATGAGTTCAAAAGGTAATTCCCAATCTGGAGGTGTGATGATTGGTGCTGTTGTGAGTCTATTTTTTAAAGTTTCAAAGGCATGCTGGCAGTTTTCATCAAAAACAAAAGGGTTATCAAGCATTAACAGATTACTCAAAGGTTTGGCTATTTTTGAAAAGTCCTTGATAAACCTTCTGTAAAATCCGGCATGCCCCAAGAAACTTCTAACAGATTTCACATTAATTGGTGGAGGGAGTTTTTCTATGATCTCAACCTTTGCCTTATCAACCTCTATCCCTTTTTTTGAAACTTTATGGCCAAGAACAATCCCTTCGGGTACCATGAAATGGCATTTCTCCCAGTTTAAAACCAAATTAGTTTCTTGGCACCGTTTCAAGACAAGGGTTAAATGGTTTAGGCAAGCATTGAAATTATCACCAAAAACAGAGAAGTCATCCATGAAGACTTCTAAAAACTTTTCGACCATATCAGAGAAAATGGAGAGCATACACCTTTGAAATGTGGCAGGGGCGTTGCAGAGCCCAAAGGGCATCCTCCGATATGCAAAAACTCCAAATGGACATGTAAAGGCAGTTTTCTCTTGGTCCTTGGGGTCCACCACGATTTGATTTTACCCAGAATATCCGTCCAAAAAGTAATAATATGCATGGCCGGCTAACCTTTCCAACATCTGATCAATGAATGGGAGAGGGAAATGATCCTTCCTGGTGGCATCATTCAATCTTCTATAGTCTATGTACATCCTCCACCCAGTCACTGTTCTAGTAGGGATCAACTCATTCTTCTCATTAGTAATGACCGTCATTCCTCCTTTCTTTGGTACAACTTGAACCGGGCTTACCCATGGGCTGTCAGATATTGGGAAGATTATCCCTGCATTCCACAACTTCATTACTTCCTTCTGGACAACTTCCTTCATTGTGGGATTTAGCCTTCTTTGCGGTTGAACCACTGGTTTGGAATTATCTTCCAAGAGGATCTTATGCATACATACTGTAGGGCTGATTCCCTTCAGGTCATCAATGGTCCATCCTAAAGCATCTTTGTGAGCTTTGAGTACGTCAAGAAGTTCTCCTTCTTCCTTCTTTGTCAGGGATGAATTAATGATTACTGGGAAGCTCTCCGATGTGCCAAGGAATGCATATTTGAGATGGGTGGGTAAAGGTTTCAGTTCTTGTTTTCGTACATCTTCCTTCTTATCTTGTCTTTCATCTTACTCAGTAGAGGTCTCAGCCACTTGTTCCTCTGTTGCCCCTTGATTTCCTTCTTGCTCTTGAAAATTTTCTTCCAATATTTCTTCCACCAAACTGTCTATCATATCTACTCTTACGTAATCCTCTTGCTCAGGAGCGTTTTGCATTGATTTGAACACATTTATGACCATTTGTTCATTATGAACCCTGAAGATCATTTCTCCTTTTTCTACATCAATGATGGCCCTTGCTGTGTGTAGAAATGGCCTTCCCAGAATGATTGAGTCGTTTCCTTCTTCTTCAGTATCCAAAATTACAAAATCTGCTGGGAAAATAAACTCCCCAACCTTCACCAACAGATTCTCCACAATTCCATTGGATGTCTTGATTGATCTGTCAGCCATGACTAGTGACATCCTGGTGGGTTTAAGCTCTTCTATGGCAAGTTTTCTCATCATTGAGAGAGGCATTAAATTGATGCTGGCACCCAGGTCACAGAGAGCCTTGTTGAGAATTATCTTGCCAATAGTGCATGAGACTACAAAGCTTCCCGGATCCTTAAGTTTTGGTGGAATACCCCGTTGAATTACAGCACTGCATTCCTCGGTGAGTAATACGGTTTCCTTCTCAAGCCAACTTCTTTTCTTGTTGATAAGATCCTTCAGAAACTTGGAATATAGGGGCATTTGCTCAAGTGCTTCAGCCAAGGGGATATTAATTTCCAGCTTCTTGAAGGTCTCAAGGAACTTGTGAAAATGCTGGTCTTTAACCTCTTTGTTGAATCTCTGGGGATAAGGCAGTGGAGGTGTGATGCTCTTTCCTATTTGCTGTTGTCCCTGAGCTACTTCCTTTGAGCTATGTGGCTGGTTGTCCTTCTCTTTAAGTTTCTCAGTGCTTTTGTTTGGCATCACAACTTGCTCCTTAGCTTCATCTGCCTTTGTTTGATTCTCATCCTCTGTTGGTTCTTTGATGTTCTCTGCTTGCTTCTTTGTAGTGTCATTGTTGCTTATCAATGTTCTCCCACTCCTTAATTGTATTGCCTTGCATTCCTCCTTGGGATTTGGGATTGTGTCACTGGGCAGTGAGTTTGAAGGTCTCTCAATAGATACTTGCTTGGAGAGTTGCCCCATCTGTCTCTCTAGGCTCTTCAGGGAGGCTTCCTGATTCTTGGTTACCATTTCCTGGTGTTTCAACATTTTATCTATCATGGCCTCCAAGTTAGTGATTCTTTGGGCTTCAGGTGATACTTGAGGTGGGTTATGAGATGTGGGTGGTGGATGGTAGGCATTTTGGTTGGTGGGTTGGTTATTAGATTGGTATTGGTTGGGGTTGGGGTAGTTGTTTTGAGGTTTTCTGTAGGGGTTTTGGTTAGTCTGCTGCTGGTTGTAGTTTTGGTTGTTTCTTGGGTTGTTTTGGTTTGAGTTCCTCTGCCATGGTTGTTGATTTTGGGTATGATTATCTCCCCATCTGAGGTTTGGGTGGTTCTTCCAGGATGGATTGTATGTATCACCATAAACTTCATTTGGTCCTTGGTTGTGCATATACTGTACTTGCTCTTGTGGTTGTTCTTCTTGAGTTTCTTCACTCTGTCCCCATGTGGTTGATGGTTGGCTGGTGTTAACTGCTGCAACTTGGAGACTATCAATCCTCTTGGCCATTTGCTCAAATTGTTGTTGAATTTGCTGCTGCATTATCTTGTTCTGAGCCAAGATTGAATCCACTCCTTCTAGCTCCATTACTCCTCTCCTTTGTGATGGTTGGCGGCCTCTTTGATGAGCAAAGAAATATTAGTTGTTGGACACCATATCAATGAGTTCTTGAGCCTCCTCTGCAGTTTTCATGAGTTGTAAGGAACCTCCAGCTGAATGATCCAAAGCTTCCTGGGATTTCAGTGTTAAACCTTCATAGAAGTTCTGCAGCTTCTCCCACTCATTAAACATGGTAGGGGGACATTTCCTGATTAGCGCCTTGTACCTCTCCCATGCCTCATAGATGGGTTCAGCCTCCATTTGTGTAAATGTTTGTACCTCAGCCTTCAACCTTATAATCCTCTGAGGTGGATAAAACTTGGCAAGAAACTTGGTTACCAAATCATCCCAGTTGTTGATGCTGTCCCTTGGAAAAGATTCCAGTCATTGAGTGGCCTTGTCCCTGAGAGAAAATGGGAATAGCATCAGCTTGTAACTGTCAGGAGGCACACCATTAGTTTTGACAGTGTTGCATATCCTCAAGAAAGTGGATAAGTGTTGGTGCGGGTCTTCAAGTGGTCCTCCATCAAAAGAGCAATTGTTCTGAACCAAAGTGATGAGTTGTGGCTTGAGTTCAAAATTGTTAGCATTGACATTTGGAGCTAAGATGCTGCTTCCACAATGTCTAGGATTTGCAAAGGTGTAGAAGGCCAAAACTCTCCTCTGGGGTGGGTTGTCATTGTTGTTGTCTGCTCCACCTGGTGGATTGGTTGAATGTTCCTCCATCTCTTGATATTCCTCGTCTGATTCCTCTTCTCCAACAATATTTTTCCCTTTTTCAGCTCTTCTTAACCTCCTGAGAGTTCTTTCGTCTTGTTCATGAAAATTGGGTATGGTTCTTCTTGTGCCTGACATACAAGCAGAGCATGAGAAATGCACAAAATCAGTGACACTTCAATCTACTGCTATATTAAAGTGTTAGTTAGTTTAAACAAAAAATCAAATAGTTAGTGGGTTAATCAAAAATTGAAGAAAAAGTGCTTGATCTAGATCACCACCTCACTTAATCATTGTCAATCTATTCAATCCCCGGCAACGGCACCAAAAACTTGATGAGTTATTTTGTTGGAGAAACGAATCTCTCCCAAAACAACACAAATCTAACCGGCAAGTGCACCGGGTCGCATCAAGTAATAATAACTCACGGGAGTGAGGTCGATCCCACAGAGATTGAAGGATTGAGCAATTTTAGCTTAGTGGTTAATTTAGTCAAGCGAATCAAGATTTGGTTGAGTGATTTGTGATTTGCAGAATTTAAATTGCATTGAAAGTAAAGAGAATTGGTAATTGACATGAAATTAAAGAGAACAGGAAATAAATTGCTGAATCTTAAAGAACAATAAATTAAATGGCAGAAACTTAGAGTACCAGAAATGTAAATTGCGGAATCTTAAAGTGCAAGAAATGTAAATGACTTGAATTGTAAAGGGGATTGGGACTTGGATTTGCAGAATTTAAACAAGGAAAAGTAAATTGCATCAAACAGAAAAGTAAAAGAGTGTTTGGGTTGAATCGGATCTGAAGCAAAACAAGTAAATGAACATGAAAAGCAAAAACAGAATGTAAATTGGAATTTTAGATCTCAGGGGTCCAGAGACTAGAAAACCAGGTCTAGATCTCACTACCTTCCTTGATCCAACAAGAACAATTGTAAGGGAAAAGTAAATTGCAAAGAAAGTAGATGAAGAACAATTAACCGAAACTGAAATTCAATTAAGCAGTAAATAAACAGAGAGATCCAAGGATGAGATTGAAACAGAATTTCTTCAATTCTTCAACCCAAGATCCAAGACAATTGTAATTGAAATTGAAAGCAATAAAACTAAGAGGAAGAGAAGTGAATTCTCCTTCCCCAAGACTAAGAAATTAAAGATCACTCAATATCCAAAGCTCTCCGAAAACTATTATGAAAATTCAAAGGGAAAGCTCCCCGAAGAACTTGAATTCTATCCTATTTATACACTTTCTTCCAATGATCTTCAAGCCTTGAGTTGGGCCTTTGCTCTTGGTGGAATTGGGTTGAAAGAGGCCTTGGTTGATTGCTCTTGGAGTTTGAAGAGGAACCAAAACGAACCAATTGAACCGGGTTTGAGTTTTGCAAAAGTTGGACCAAAAGTTTGAGCAAAAGTTAGGGGCTAACTTTTGCCCAAACTTTTCATATCAGCACCCATATCCAGCTGATACCAATGTTGGTGCCAAAGTTAGGGGTCTAACTTTGGCCCCAACGTTGGCCTTACCTTGTGCACTTGTGGCGCCAACGTTAGCCACCAAGTTAGGGGCTAACGTTGGCGCAAACTTTTGCTCCTCCCCTTGTGATTTTCATGTGCCAACGTTAGCCACCAAGTTAGGGGCTAACGTTGGCGCAAACTTTTGGTGCCCAGGGAGGTTTTCTTCATGCCAACGTTAGCCTCAAAGTTAGGGGCTAACGTTGGCGCAAACTTTTGGTGCCCAGGGGTGATTTTCATGTGCCAACGTTAGCCTCAAAGTTAGGGGCTAACGTTGGCGCAAACTTTTGGTACCCAGGGAGTGATTTTCAAGTTCCAACGTTAGCCCAAAAGTTAGGGGCTAACGTTGGGGCTAACTTTTCACTCAAAAGTTTGTGCAAAAGTTTGAGGCTAACTTTAGGTCCAGCTTTTTGCTTCCTGGTTCAATTTCACTTATTCCATTGTCTTCTCTTTACTCCTAGCTATTCCTTCTTGCTTCAACCTTTCTCCAAGCTTTCTTCACCTATCATTAATCAACCAAACACATCAAAGCTATGCTTAAAATCATGAGATATTCATTCTTTCATAATATGTGACAATTATAGTATAAAACCTCATGAAATAGCATGAATTCATACATGGTTGATTCAATCAAGGGAAACATGAAAATCTACCTAATTGGCTTGCTTGTAGCTCAAGAAAGTGCATAATTCTAATGAAAACAAAAGAAAAAGACTAGTTAAAATAGGCTAGGATGACTTGTCATCAGCAGCCTTCCAAGGAGCTAAAAGCCAGGCCAGTGTTTAGCGCCAGAAGCGTGTGCGAGCTCACTCCCCTTGGAGCATTAAAAGCCCAAATTGGCATTTAACGTCAGCAGTGCTGTCCGAATTCCCTCTCATGGGCCTCTCAAGTGGATTTAGCATTTATTAGTTTTATTTTATCTTCTTTTTATAATTTTTATTTACAAACAATATCTTTTAGTTTTAGAATTTATTATTTTATTTTATTTCTGTATCAAATTAGGTTAGTATAAAAAGGCAAAAGATCTCTTGTATTGGAGATCATCTTCCTCCTTCTGCACATTTTTCAAAACCTTAGTTTTTCTGTAAGTCATGAGTAACTAAACCTCCTGGTTAAGGTTAGGAGCTCTGTTTATTTCTATGGATTAGAACTATTATTCTTCAATTTTAATTAATGTATTGATTCAATTCTAAGGATTGCTTTTGTTCTTAATCTTATGAATTTGGGTGGAACGAGAGTATGACTGTTATTCTACATGAGTTCTTGTGATTCTCGAGAGAGTTATCTTGCTTGAACTACAGCTTGAAAACAAATTCCTTCTAAATTGCTAATTACATGAACTAATTGGCATATGTGACATATAATCCTGTTAGTTTTGGGTAATTATGGTTTTTGTAGCCATAAACTAGTTTTTGTACTTAACCCTCTAATCGGAATTAAGTGACCACAAGAGTGGCGGTTGATGAATGTTAGAGGATGCTAAATCACTAAGAGATTAGGATTTAGACATTTGCAGTTTTCCATGGTATGAATCATGCATTGTTAAAATAGTTGGTAAGAACTTTTAATCCTAAAAAGTAAATATCTCTGAAGCCTTAATTGTTTCCTCATACTGTTTTTACACCAAACCATTTTATTGCTTTCTTTATTTGCTTATTTACTGTTTCATGCGAATTGCAACCTTCAAAACTCTTCTCTATTCGCCTAACTAAACCAACCTGACAACCATTGTTTTCTCAGTCCATCAATCCTCGTGGGATCGACCCTCACTCACCTGAGGTATTACTTGGATGACCTGGTGCACTTGCCGGTTAAGTTGTGCGAAATCTCTTTTCGCGCACCGAGTTTTTGGCACCGTTGCCAGGGATTATTTATGATTGACAACTACTAGTTGTCTTGTGGCTTAGATTAGGTATTTTTATTAGTTTTTGTTTATTTACTTTTTCCTTTTAATTTTTGAATTTTTTATTTTATTTATTTTTCTTTATTTTCGAATTTTGTCCTATTCATTTTCTTTTAATTTCTGATTTTAAATTTGGTGTCCCTTTAGTGTTTTTCCTTTCTTTTTAATTTTGAAAATTTCTAAGTCCTTTTCTTTTTAGTTTTCAAAAATTTTTAGGTTATTTTCACATTCTTATTTTCGAAACTTAGTCTAATTGTTTACTTTAATTTATTTTATTTTATTTCTTATATTTTAGGATATTTCACCGGGAGCTCTCTATACTTTGACATAGAGAATCTCACTTTTTCTTTGTCTCTTGTTTGTTTATGAGCAAGAACAAGGATAAAGAACCCCTTCTTGAGTTTGATTCTGAGCCTGAGAGGACCTTGAGGCAGCGTTTGCAACAATCTAAAGCTTACAAAGCCGGAGAGAATCTCAAGGAAACTTTTGAGAAGGAAGTTGAAGAGCTCACCAAGGACCCTAATAGAGGAAATCCGAATGCTAATGAGCATGCAAGGAGGACTCTGAGCTCTTACACTGCCCCTACTCCTAACGTTTATGGGCGCAGTATTTCAGTACCTACTATTGGTGCTAATAATTTTGAACTGAAGCCACAGTTGATCACTCTAGTACAACAGAACTGCCAGTTTCACGGACACCCCAGGAGGACCCCTACCTATTCATCTCTAACTTCCTGTATATCTGTGACACTGTAAAGGCGAATGGAGTGAATCCTAAGGTCTACAAGCTCATGCTCTTCCCATTTGCTGTGTGGGACAGAGCAAAGCAGTGGCTTGATTCTCAGCCCAAGGAGAGCTTGGATACGTGGGAGAAGGTGGTCACTAGATTTTTGACCAAATTTTTTTCCACCTTAGAAGATGACTAAGCTTAGGGTGGATGTCCAGACCTTCAGATAGAAAGATGAAAAATCCCTCTATGAGGCCTGGGAGAGATTCAAGCTGATTCTTGGGAAGTGCCCTCCTAAAATATTTTTTGAATGGACTAGGCTGCGGATCTTTTATGATGGCCTATTTGAGATGGCCAAGATGTCACTGGACAACTCTGCTAGTTGTTCCTTACACATGAAGAAAACGCTTGAAGAGGCGAATGAGCTTACTGACATGGTTGCCAATAACCAGTATCTATACACTTCTGAGAGGAACCCTGTGAACACTAGGACTACACAGAAGAAAGGAGTCTTGGAGGTGGATACACTGGACGTCATTTTGGCTCAAACCAAGCTCATGTCCCAGCAGATTAGCATGATCTCTCAGCACTTAATCGGGATGTAAGTCTCAGCTGTTAATACTCAAGATGCGTCCTATTGCATGACTGAGAGCTACAATCAGGAGGATGCAAGTGGCTATGCTCAACCCACCACCGAGCAAGTAAATTACATGGAAAATTCCTCTAGAAATCCCAATAATGATCCCTATGCCAATACTTTCAATCAGGGATGGAGGAATCACCCTAACTTTGGGTGGAGAGAGTAGCCACAGAAGCCCCAACAGAGCTTCAACAACAACAAGGGCAGATCCAATCAGAACAGGTTTAACAACTGACAGTTCCAGCCCTCTCAAACACAGAGCATCTCTGACTTAGCCACAATAGTTTTTAAACTTTCCAAGACCACTCACAGCTTTATACAAGAGACAAGAGCTTCAATTTAAAACTTGGAAGTATAAGTGGGTTAGTTGAGCAAGAGGATACTTGTGAGACCTCTTAACACTCTTCCAAGTAACATAGAGGTGAATCCAAGAGAAGAATATAAGGCCCTTATCATAGGCAAGGAGGTCGAACCTAGAGAGATGTATGCTGCTGAGGAATTGAAGGAAGAAAAGGCTCAAGGAGAAGCTAGAAAAGTACCGATACATGCCCCAGTAGTGGCGAATGAGCCTGAAGTACCACACCCTCAGAAGCTTCAAGAGGGGACCCAGGATGAGCAGCTTACTCAATTTTTAGAAATCTTTAAAAAGTTACAAATCAATATTTGATTCACCCGAAAACTGTCTCTCAACAATTTCCTACCGGTAAGTGTACCGGATTGTCGTCAAGTAAAAACTCACTGTAGAGTGAGGTCGAATCCCACAGGGATTGGTTGGTTGATCAATGTTAATTGGAGAATTATGCTAGTTGAGCGAAATCAAAATTGGGTTGAGATTGCAGAATGTAAATTTGGCGGAAAACTTAAATTGCAAGAAATTAAATGACAAAAATTAAAGTGCGAGAAATTAAATGACAGAAGCTTAAATTGCATGAAATTAAATGGGAATGAGGATTAAGCATGAAATTAAAGAGCAGAAAGTAAATAGAATGGGTAGATCAGAGATGGGGATTCATTGGGTTTCAGGAGATATTGAATTCTTCGGATAAAATCATTTTCATCTCTTCCTCAATCAATGCATTCATTGACATTGCTTGGCAATCTTAGATGATTGGATCCCAATGTCTTGGCTCACCAATCTCTCTAAGCATGAACAATTGCCCAATGTCTTGACTTAATTTCTCATGAGAAGAGTTGAAGTTCGGTCACTGACTATACCACACAAATTCATAGATCAAAGTATTGGTAGGATTAAATGTCACAATATCCATCCATCCCCCAATCTAATCCAATATGAGAAAGCAATTCTAGTATGAATTCTTCATCCCTCTCTCAAGGATCCGAAGAATTCCAATTATGGATAGCTTCTCTGTCAAGACAACTATCCAATTGAATTAAGATCAAAAGCTTTCTAACAAAAATCAAGAGAAAAGAAAGAAGAAGAAGATGAAAACTACTATTGATCCATTGAATTACAATAGAGCTCCCTAACCCAATGAAAGGGGTTTAGTTGTTCATAGCTCTTAAAATGAAAATTCAAATTGAAAAATACATTGTTGGAAATTAAAATGAACCGAAAAGTGAAAAGTGCAGTAAAAGTCCTCTCTAACTTAAATTCTAAGCTATTTATACACTTTCTTCCATTGATCTTCAATCTCTGAATTGGGCTTTTGGCCTTGATGGAATTGGGATGAAGTTGCTCTAATTAGTTTCCTTTGCTTTTGAGAAGAGATCTGTTTGAATTGCAAGGTTCTGGTGCTCAAGTTGGAGTCAACGTTTGATGGCCAACGTTGACTCAAACGCCCTTCTTAAAAACAAGATAGAGTTGTTGTCATTGGCGTTTGACTCAACGTTGGAGGGCCAACGTTCTGCTACCCACGCGTACGCGTGCACCACGCGTACGCGTGAAGATTGTGATTTCGCTTATTCACGCGTGCGCGTACACCACGCTTACGCGTGCATTGCCCTTTTTTCCATCCACGCGTACGCGTCACTGACGCGTGCGCGTCGATTCAAGTTTCTCAATTCCAAATTCTAGGCTCCTCATCGCGAATGTTGGAGGCAACGTTTGAGGCAACGTTGGACCTCCAACGTTCGTTTGGTGACGCGTACGCGTGGATGGTCAATTTTGCCATTCCACGCGTGCGCATGACTCACGTTTGCGCGTGGATATAGAAATTTTCCTATTTCATGCGTACGCATCATAGACTCATACGCGTCGCTAAAAAATCCTTTAGCTCCAGCATTGAACATTTTATCACAACGTTGGGGGTAACGTTGGCTTGCCAACGTTCCCTCAAACGCGAGAACCAGGAAATTATGCAGAAAATTGCTCTGCCTCCCTTTGAACGTTTGAGGCAACGTTGGTGGTCCAACTTGGCCACCAACGTTGCTTCTTCTTCATCTTTTCACACTCCTTCTTCAACTTCCTTCCATGCCTTCCTTCACCTGTCATCAACCAAACAAACTCATCAAAGCCTTGGCATAAGTCATGAGAATTCTTATCATTCTTAGCACACAAGTAATTATAGCATAATTCTCATAAAATTGCATCAAATTAACTATGGTTGGCTGAATCCAGGCATGCATGAATTTCTACCCCAATTGCTTACTTATAACTCAAGAAAGTGCATAAAACCTATTAAAAACAAAGAAAAAGGCTAGTGCAACTAGCCTAAGATGCCCTGACATCACAACACTCCCTAAGCAAGTACTGAATTATTGAAAAGAAAGAATGAAACAGAAAGTGATGTTCATATCAGCAAGTCACTATTATTAGTTCATGGGGTTTTATGCAGACAATGCAGTAGCTCACTTTTTATTGATCCTTAGGAATAGAATGTCTCCTTTAAGCATCAACTAATATACTGCTATGACCTCTTATTATTCACTCATCCTTGGTAATTGCTTTTCTTTATTTTCTTTTTCTGTAAATTTATTCTTTGATTCTAGCAGCTCAGTGTCATGTGTTGTAGCAGCTTCTTAGCTTATTTGTACTCAACACATATTCACTAGCTTATTTGTACTCAATACATATTCACTACAGACACTTGGCTCACAATTCTTCTTAAGACATTGGTGCCCAGCCCCTCTTTGGGTTACTAAATGTCTTGTAAATAGGTTGCTCTTGATAATGGATTTTCGGTTGATAATCCCGGGTTAGTTAACCCAAGTTACCAAGTGTTAAAGCACTCCATAGAACTTAATCCTCCTAGCAGATCCTAGTACAAAGATACCATAGGCATATGTCCTAAGGTCCAAGCTATTGGTATCTAGCCTTATTCTTTTGCTTTCTTCTGTTTTTGTTGCCACTTTTGGCTTGTCTTTTTCTTTCTTTTTATTTGTTTTTCTTTCATCCAAGGACTTTTATCTGCTAAGATTCATAGACAGCATGCTAGTTTACACTAAAAAGGGAGATAGTCTATCCTTTTATTCATTATAAGTGAGCTACTACACAATCAAACATATATACCACCACTTACTGTTATTTCACTTCTTGCTAAAAAGGAACTATTCCACTTCTGCTCAACCATTTCTTTTATTCAAATTGAAAAGACTCAGGGGATAAGACAAGCATTTAAACAAGTGAAAGTGAAAACACACACACCTAGGTTAGCAGACTTATTGCATAATTAAACACCACAGAATGTAAAACGACTTAAACTAAAAGTTAACTATTAACATGGGTGCATTCAGACTTCCAATTTACACATTCTCAAGTAGAAATAGTTAAGCAATAATACAACCTCTTGAAGTCCAGTTGCTTCCTCTCTTTTATCACCATCTTTGGCTGTTGTGTCCTTTTTTTTCTTCTAATGGTGTGTATTCCTTCCAAGAGATTGATTGAATTCCTGCAGAGTTATTGGAAGTTGCTTGTTCCCCAAGCACTTGAGAGATTGTTAGCATGCATGTATGTTTGTAGGCTTTCGAACTTAGATTGGTGTGTGAACACCAAACTTAGTTTCTTGCAGCAAATTGGGTATATGCAGCAAACATCAAGTACTTTTATTTTAAAAAAAAGTAAACTATGAACCCAGAAACAACTATGAACTAGATAACAGACCAAAACTAGAAAACAAACAACTTTTGAGTAATCTCTCTAATTGTTTGGAGCTGATAACTAGTTATGCTGAGGGTGCAATGTGTTCTTAATGAAATCCGTGGTGGAACACCAAACTTAGAATTACACATTCACCCTTAAATTTCTTTGGTGTGCAACACCAAACTTAGCTCATTGCAATGCAGAGAAATCTTCTTAACTCTCTTATTGACAAGCTATGAAAATAGAATTACCTTTGGTTGGGTTGCCTCCCAACAAGCGCTCTTTTAACGTCATTAGCTTGACGGTTGGTTTACTGTTAGGGCGGATTGTAATGCCTCAAATCTTCTCCCCTCACAGTGAAGCTTTCTCCACTTGACTCCTTGATGACTTCTACATGTTCCAAGGAAATGACCTTTTTGACTGTGAACACTTGGGGTAACTGAGATGGAAGTGTCGGAAGATGTGTTGAGATTAATGGATGGTGGGCTGATATCACCTTATTTCCAAGGAAAAGATCTTCTGTAGGAATTTTCTTATTTCTCCATCCTCTTTGTAATTTCTTCACAACTCTTTTCTCTTCTTCCAGTAGTGCTCTATTGATCATTGTGTCAGGAAGTTCCTCGTTAGCTGCTCTTCCCAACTCTTGTGGCTTCAGTTCTTTCTTGAGTTCTCTTGGTTGTTGTATCTCTTGAAATTCTTGCTTGTTCACAAAAGGACTGTTTCAGTGGTTCAGCTGCTGATTTACTGTTGCTTTTCTTTGTGCACATGTTGCTGTGATCATCCTTTAACTCTTTAGGTTCTGGCTCATACTCAGATGTAGGTTTGAAAACATGGAAGGTGAGGTGTTCATAATGTATTCTCAGGATTAACTCTCCTTGTTCTACATCTATCAGCGCTCTAGCAGTGGCTAGAAATGGTCTCCCCAGAATAATGGGATGGAGGTAACTTTCCTCCATGTCCAGAACAATGGTGCACGAAATCGTGATTGTTCATTCCTTGGTAACGGCGCTAAAAACTTGGTACGCACGTTCATAATTTTAGTTCTCTTCACAATTTCGATACAACTAACCAACAAGTGCACTGGGTCGTCCAAGTAATAAACCTTACGTGAGTAAGGGTCGATCCCACGGAGATTGTCGGCTTGAAGCAAGCTATGGTCACCTTGTAAATCTCAGTCAGGCAGATTCAAAAGGTTATAGAGTTTTAATAATTAAAAGATAATAAAACATAAACTAGGATAGAGATACTTATGTAATTCATTGGTGAGAATTTCAGATAAGCATATAGAGATGCTTTCGTTCCTCTGAACCTCTGCTTTCCTGCTGTCTTTATCCAATCATTCCTACTCCCTTCCATGGCAAGCTTTATGTAGGACATCATCGTTGTCAATGGCTACATCCCATCCTCTCTATGAAAATGGTCCAATGTGCTATCACTGCATGGCTAATCATCTGTTGGTTTTCGATCATATTGGAATATGATTTACTATCCTTTTGCGTCTGTCACTACGCCCAGCACTCGCGAGTTTGAAGCTCGTCACAGCCATCCCTTCCCAGATCCTACTCGGAATACCACATACAAGGTTTAGACTTTTCAGATTTTAAGAATGGCCGTCCATGGGTTCTTGATGCACGAAAAACTTGTCTCGCAACAAATTTCCTTCGGCAAGTGTACCGAATTTGTCGTCAAGTAAAAACTCACAATAGAGTGAGGTCGAATCCCACAGGGATTGATTTATCAAGCAACTTTAATTAGAGGAGTGTTCTAGTTGAGCGAATCAGAATTTGAGTTGAGAATTGCAGAAAATTAAATGGCGGGAATAGTAAATAACAGAAAAGTAAATGCTAGAAATAAGAGCTGAATGTAGATGACGGAAAGTAAATTGCAGAATCTTAAATGGGAATGGGAAAATTGCTCATAAAAGTAAATGACAGAAATTAAAGAGAATGGGTAAGATCAGAAATGGGGGGGGGGTTCATTGGGCTTAGGAGATGTTGCATTCTCCGGATCAATTTCATTTTCATCTCTTCCTCAATTAATGCACTCATTGATCTCCTTGGCAATCTTAAGTGATCAAATTACAATTTCTTGTAATTCAATCTCTCAAATCTTGATCAATTTCCAATTCCTTGGCCAATTGCTCATGAGAAGAGATGAAGTATGGTCACTGATTATACCACATGCATTTCCCAAATCAAGTGTTGAGAGAATTATAGTCACATATCCATCCAAACCCAATTTGGTCCAGCATGAGAAAGCATTTCTAGCATGATCTCTTCATTCCTCTTTCAAGGTTTAGAAGAGATCCAAGTTTGAATAGCTTCTTTTCCAAGATAACTACCCAATTGGATGAAGATCGAAAGCTTTTAAGTAAAATCAAGAGAAAAGATAGAAGAAGAATAATGAAAACTAGTATTGATCCATCAAGTTACAACAGAGCTCCCTAACCCAATGAAAGGGGTTTAGTTGTTCATAGCTCTGGAAAATGAAAACAAAGAGGGAGAATACATGATGAAACTAGAAGTGCAGAGAAAGTAAAATACAGAGAGTAGTTCTATGCCAAGAGGCTCCCTATAATTTCCAACTCTCAATTTAATTCAAAGCTACTCCTATATATACTACTCTTCTGTTCTTCTAGTTGGCTCTTCAAGTCTTGGGTATGGGCCTTTGGATCTTGAGTTTGAAGCAGTTCTCTTCTTCATTGGGCTTGGCTTTACTTGCAGAGAGAAAGTGTGAAGTGGGCAGAGACTTTAGCTCAGGACGTTAGTAGTGAAAATATGGGTTCGAGAACGTTAGTGACAATCACCTTTTTCACTAACGTTCCTCACCCAAGTAAGAGCCACGTTATCTTCAACGTTAGTGGCACAAATGTTGCCACTAACGTTGCCTCTTTGTCCTTCGCACACGTTATTGGGACTTGCCTTTCCCAATAACGTTGAGAAGTCTCCCCCTTCCCTACGTTAGAGTCCACGTTAACTTAGTTAACGTGGCTCTTTTAACGTAGGCTTGCCAACCTTCGAGAACGTTAGTGACACTTACCATTGTCACTAACATTCCAACATGCCCCTATTTCTCACGTTAGAGTCCACGTTAACTAGGTTAACGTGGCTTCTAACGTGGCCATGCTAGCCATCTCCAACATTAGTGACAAAGTTGAGTGTCACTAACGTTGGCTCATCATTCCCTTATCCACGTTAGCTTCCATGTTAACTAAGTTAACGTGGGAGTTAACGTGGCTCATAGTGGCTTATGTGGGCTAATTCCAACGTTAGTGACAATGTTGGGTGTCACTAACGTTGGCGATCACCTCCCTTCTTCACGTTAACTTCCACGTTAACTAAGTTAACGTGGGAGTTAACGTGGCTTATTTGGGGCTTGTGTGGGTTCCTTCCAACGTTAGTGACAATGTTTGGTGTCACTAACGTTGTCGACCACTTTGTCTCCTCACGTTAGCTTCCATGTTAACTAGGTTAACGTGGAAGTTAACGTGGCTTTTTGTGACTTGGCCAACGTTAGTGACAAAGTTGAATGTCACTAACGTTGGCTTCCCCTTTACTTCTTAACGTTAGAGGCCACGTTAACTAAGTTAACGTGGCAACTAACGTGACCACTTATGAGCTTGGTCCAACGTTAGTGATAATGTTAAGTGTCACTAACGTTGGCTCCATTTTCTTTCTTCCACGTTAGAGTTCACGTTAACTTAGTTAACGTGACTCTTAACGTGGGCAATGATGGCTTCGAGAGCGTTATTGGCAATTACTTTTCTCATTAACTTTGCAAGTTACTCCCTTTCCACGTTAGTGTTAACGTTAATGTAACTAACGTAGCCACTAATGTGGTTCTTCTTTGCTTCCTTTGTCCTGAAATCAAGCAATAAAGTGCATCAAAGTTCTAGTCCAAGTCATGGGAAATACAACATCTAATTTGTCATCAAATTCATGCAAAATCCTCATGAAATCATGTAAAGTGCACAATGTATGCTTGAATCAAGATGTAAGTGAATATCTATCCAAAACTAGCTTATTTCCTAAGGGAATGCATGAAACTACCCTAAAAACAGTAAAGAAAAGGTCAGTGAAACTGGCCAAAATGCCCTTGCATCAGTTCTAACTTATACCACGAAGATTCTAATATCTCGGACTCGGTCCTCTGTATTAGATATCTAAGAGATACTCATTCTACATTATTTGCATGTAGAACGGAAGTGTTTGTCAGGCACGCGTTCTTAGGTGAGAATGATGATGAGCGTCATATAATCATCACATTCATCATGTTCTTGGGTGCGAATGGATATCTTAGAATAGGAATAAACTTGAATTGAATAGAAAAACAATAGTACTTTGCATTAATTCATGAGGAACAGCAGAGCTCCACACCTTAATCTTTGGTGTGTAGAAACTCTACCGTTGAAAATACATAAGTGAGAAGGTCCAGGTGTGGCTGGTGTGCGAAATTGTTACTCAGGTTGTGAATTATTGTTCGAAATTGATTCCCTAGCGATGGCACCAAAAACGGATGCACAGAACCATGGTTTAAACATATCTTCACAACTTCGCATAACTAACCAGCAAGTGCACTGGGTCGTCCAAGTAATACCTTACGTGAGTAAGGGTCGAATCCTACGGAGATTGTTGGTATGAAGCAAGCTATGGTCACCTTGTAAATCTCAGTCAGGCGGATATAAAATAGTTATGTAGTTTTCGAAATTTAGTAATAAAAGAAGGATAGAAATACTTATGTAAGTCATTGGTGAGAATTTCAGATAAGCGTATGGAGATGCATTCGTTCCTCTGAACCTCCGCTTTCCTGCTGTCTTCATCCAATCAGTCTTACTCCTTTCTATGGCTGGCTTTATGTAAGGATGTCACCGGTGCCAATGGCTACTTTCAATCCTCTCGGGAAAATGGTCCAAATGCTCTGTCACAGCACGGCTAATCATCTGGAGGCATCACCCTTGTCGATGGTTGCATCCTATTCCTCTCTGTGAAAATGGTCCGATGCGCTGTCACTGCATGGCTAATCATCTTGGAGGTTCTCGATCATACTGGAATAGGATTTACTATCCTTTTGCGTCTGTCACTACGCCCAGCACTCGCGAGTTTGGAGTTCGTCATAGTCATTCAATCCCAGAGTCCTACTCGGAATACCACGGACAAGGTTTAGACTTTCCGGACTCTCATGAATGCCGCCATCAATCTAGCTTATACCACGAAGATTCTGATTAAGAGATCTAAGAGATACTCATTCAATCTAATGTAGAACGGAAGTGGTTGTCAGGCACGCGTTCATAGGGAATGATGATGATTGTCACGTTCATCACATTCAGGTTGAAGTGCGAACGAATATCTTAGAAGCGGAATAAGTTGAATTGAATAGAAAAACAGTAGTACTTTGCATTAATCTTTGAGAAACAGCAGAGGTCCACAGCTTAATCTATGGAGTGTAGAAACTCTACCGTTGAAAATACATAAGTGAAAGGTCCAGGCATGGCCGAATGGCCAGCCCCCTAAAACGTGATCACAGGATCAGAATACAATCCAGGATGTTCCGAAGATAAAACTCAGGATGTCCAATATAATAGTAAAAAGTCCTATTTATACTAAACTAGTTACTAGGGTTTACAGAAATAAGTAATTGATGCATAAATCCACTTCCAGGGCCCACTTGGTGTGTGCTTGGGCTGAGCTTGAAGTCTACACGTGGAGAGGTCATTCTTGGAGTTGAACGCCAGCTTTTGTGCCATTTTGGGCGTTGAACTCTACTTTGCAACTTGTTTCTGGCGCTGGATGCCAGAATTGGGCAGAGAGCTGGCGTTGAACGCCAGTTTGCGTCATCTAAACTCAGCCAAAGTATGGACTATTATATATTTCTGGAAAGCCTAGGATGTCTACCTTCCAACATAATTGGAAGCGCGCCATTTTGAGTTCTGTAGCTCCAGAAAATCCATTTTGAGTGCAGGGAGGTCAGAATCCAACAGCATCAGCAGTCCTTCTTCAACCTCTGAATCTGATTTTTGCTCAAGTCCCTCAATTTCAGCCAGAAAATACCTGAAATCACAGAAAAACACAAAATCATAGCAAAGTCCAGAAATATGAATTTAACATAAAAACTAATGAAAACATCCCTAAAAGTAACTAGATCCTACTAAAAACATACTAAAAACAATGCCAAAAAGCGTATAAATTATCCCCTCATCACAACACCAAACTTAAATTGTTGCTTGTCCCAAGCAACTGAAAATCAAATAGGATAAAAAGAAGAGAATATACTATAAATTCCAAACTATCAATGAAACATAGCTCCAATAAGATGAGCGGGACTTGTAGCTTTTTGCCTCTTGAATAGTTTTGGTATCTCACTCTATCCATTGAGGTTCAGAATGATTGGCATCTATAGGAACTCAGAGTTCAGATAGTGTTATTGACTCTCCTAGTTCAGTATGATGATTCTTGAACACAGCTTCTTTATGAGTCTTGGTCGTGGCCCTAAGCACTTTGTTTTCCAGTATTACCACCGGATACATAAATGCCACAGACATATAATTGGGTGAACCTTTTCAGATTGTGACTTAGCTTTGCTAAAGTCCCCAATTAGAGGTGTCCAGGGTTCTTAAGCACACTCTTCTTTTGCTTTGGACCTTGACTTTAACCGCTCAGTCTCAAGTTTTCACTTGACACCTACACGCCACAAGCACATGGTTAGGGATAGCTTGGTTTAGCCGCTTAGGCCAGGATTTTATTCCTTTAGGCCCTCCTATCCACTGATGCTCAAAGCCTTGGGATCCTTTTTATTACCCTTGCCTTTTGGTTTTAAGGGTCATTGGCTTTTTGCTCTTGCCTCTTGGTTTTAAGAGCTTTTGGCTTTTTCTGCTTGCTTTTTCTTTTTTCTTTCTATTTTTTTTCGCTATTTTTTTTTCTGCAAGCTTTGTTCTTTGCTACTTTTTCTTGCTTCAAGAATCATTTTTTATGATTTTTCAGATTATCAAATAACATGTCTCCTTGTCATCATTCTTTCAAGATCCAACATATTTAACATTCTTAAACAACAACTTCAAAAGACATATGCACTGTTCAAGCATTCATTCAGAAAACAAGAAGCATTGTCACCACATCAATATAATTAAACTAAGTTCAAGGATAAATTCGAAACTCATGTACTTCTTGTTCTTTTGAATTAAAACTTTTTTCATTTAAGAGAGGTGATGGATTCATAGGACATTCATAACTTTAAGACATAGTTACTGAATACTAATGATCATGTAATGAAGACACAAACATAGATAAGCACTTAACATAGAAAACGAAAAACAGAAGAATTAAGAGCAAGGAATGAATCCACCTTAGTGATGGTGGCATTTCCTTCTTGAGGAACCAATGATGTCCTTGAGCTCTTCTATGTCTCTTCCTTGTCTTTGTTGCTCCTCCCTCATTGCTTTTTAATCTTCTCTTATTTCATGAAGGATGATGGAGTGCTCTTGATGTTCCACCCTTAATTGTCCCATGTTGGAACTTAATTCTCCTAGGGAGGTATTGATTTGCTCCCAATAGTTTTGTGGAGGAAAATGCATTTGAGGCATCTCCGAGATCTCATGGTGATGAGCTTCCTGCGCCTCTTGAGCTCCATGAATGGGCTCTCTTGCTTGCTCCATCTTTTTCTTAGTGATGGGCTTCTCTTCCTCAATGTGAATGTCTCCTTCTATGGAAGCTCCAGCTGAGTAACATATATGACAGATAAGATGAGGAAAAGCTAGCCTTGCCCCAGGAGAGGGCTTTTCGGCTATTTTGTAGAGTTCAAGGGAGATGACTTCATGAACCTCTACTTCTTCTCCATTCATGATGGCATGGATCATGATGGCCCGATCCACAGTAACTTCAGATCGGTTGCTAGTGGGGATGATGGAGCGTTGGATGAACTCCAACCATCCTCTAGCCACAGGCTTGAGATCCAATCTTCTTAGTTGAACCGGCTTGCCTTTGGAGTCAATCTTCCATTGAGCTCCTTCCACACATATGTCCATGAGGACTTGGTCCAACCTTTGATTAAAGTTGACCCTTCTAGTGTAGGGGCGCTCATCTCCTTGCATCATAGGCAAGTTAAACGACAACCTCACATTCTCCGGACTAAAATCTAAATATTTCCCCCGAACCATTGTAACATAATTCTTTGGATTCGGGTTCTTACTTTGATCATGGTTCCTAGTGATCCATGCATTGGCATAGAACTCTTGAACCATTAGGATGCCGACTTGTTGGATGGGGTTTGTTAGGACTTCCCAACCTCTTCTTTGGATTTCATGTCGGATCTCCAGATACTCATTTCGCTTGAGCTTGAAAGGGACCTCAGGGATCACCTTCTTCTTGCCACAACATCATAGAAGTGGTCTTGATGGGCTTTGGAGATGAACCTTTCCATCTCCCATGACTCGGAGGTGGAAGCTTTTGTCTTCCCTTTTCCTTTTCTAGAGGATTCTCCGGTCTTAGGTGCCATCAATGGTAATGGAAAAACAAAAAGCTTATGCTTTTACCACACCAAACTTAGAATTTTTGCTTGCCCTCGAGCAAGAGAAGAAAGAATAGATAAAGAAGAAGAAGAAAATGGAGGAGAGGGAGAAGGGGTTTCGGCCAAGAAGAGAAAAGAGGGGTGTGTTGTGTGAAAATGAGGAAGAATGGAGGGTTATATATAGGGAAGGGAGGGGGGTAAGTTCGGCCATTTAGGGTGGGTTTGGGTGGAAAATTGATTTTGAATTTTGAAGGTAGGTGGAGTTTATGAGGTAGGTTTATGGGGAAGAGTGGATGGATATGAGTGGTGAAGAGGGGAAGGGGAAGAGAGATTGAGGTGATTGGTGAAGGGTTTTGGGGAAGAGTGTTTATGGGATTGTGTGAAAGAGGGGTGAGAAGAAGTAAGTGGAGGTAGGTGGGGATCCTGTGGGGTCCACAGATCCTGAGATGATCCTGTGGGGTCCATAGATCCTGTGGTGTTCAAGGATTTACAACCTTGCACCAAATTAGGCATGTAAAATTCCTTTGCACACAACTCTGGGCATTCAGCGCCAGATTGGTGCTTGTTCTGGGCGTTGAACGCCCATTTGTTGCCCATTTCTGGCGTTGAACGCCAGAACCATGCTTGTTCTGGGCGTTCAGCGCCAGCTCTTCTCCAGGGTGCATTTCTGGTGTTCAAACGCCCAGATGCTGCCCATTTCTGGCGTTCAGCGCCAGAACCATGCTCTGTTCTGGCGTTGAACGCCCAAAACATGCTTCTTACTGGCGTTTAAACGCCAGTAAGGTCTTCCTCCAGGGTGTGATTTTTTTTTCTGCTGTTTTTGATTCTGTTTTCAATTTTTATATTTATTTTGTGACTCCACATGATCATGAACCTAATAAAACATGAAAAACAATGAAAATTAGATAAATAAACATTGGGTTGCCTCCCAACAAGCGCTTCTTTAATGTCAATAGCTTGACAGTGGGCTCTCATGGAGCCTCAGAGATGTGCAGAGCTTTGTTGAGACCTCCCAACACCAAACTTAGAGTTTGGATATGGGGATTTGACACCAAACTTAGAGTTTGGTTGTGGCCTCCCAACACCAAACTTAGAGTTTGACTGTGGGGGCTTTGTTTGACTCTGCTTTGAGAGAAGCTTTTTATGCTTCCTCTCCATGGATGCAGAGAGAGATACTTGAGTTGTAAACACAAGGTTGTCCTCATTTATTTGAAGGATCAATTCTCCTCTGTCCACATCACTCACAGCTCTTGCTGTGGCTAGGAAGGGTCTTCCAAGGATGATGAATTCATCCTCATCCTTCCCAGTATCTAGGACTATGAAATCAGCAGGGATGTAAAAACCTTCAACCTTTACTAACATGTCCTCTACTTGTCCATAAGCCTGTTTTCTTGAATTGTCTGCCATCTCTAATGAGATTTTAGCAGCTTGCACTCCAAAGATTCCCAGTTTCTCTATTACAGAGAGGGGCATGAGGTTTATTCCTAAACCAAGGTCACACAGAGCCTTAAAGATCATGGTACCTATGGTATAAGGTATTAAGAACTTTCCAGGATCCTGTTTCTTCTGAGGCAATGTCAGTTGATCCAGATGACTTAGTTCATTGGTGAACAAGGGAGGTTCATCTTCCCAAGTTTCAATGCCAAATAATTTGGCATTCAGCTTCATGATTGCACCAAGGTACTTGGTAACTTGCTCTTCAGTAACATCCTCATTCTCTTCAAAAGATGAATACTCATCAGAGCTCATGAATGGCATAAGGAGGTTCAATAGAATCTCTATGGTCTCTAATTGAGCTTCAGAGTCCTTTGGTTCCTCAGGAGGAAGCTCCTTATTTGTCACTGGACGTCCCAGGAGGTCTTCCTCCTTGGGATTCACGTCCTCCTCTCCCTCTTTGGGTTCGGCCATTTTGGTTATGTCAATGGCCTTGCACTCTCCTTTTGGATTTTCTTCTGTATTGCTTGGGAGAGTACTAGGAGGGATTTCAGTGATCCTTTTACTCAGCTGGCCTACTTGTGCTTCCAAATTTCTAATGGAGGACCTTGTTTCATTCATGAAACTTACAGTGGCCTTGGATAGATCAGAGACTAAGTTTGCTAAATTAGAGGTATTTTGTTCAGAGTTCTCTGTCTGTTGCTGAGTGGATGATGGAAAAGGCTTGCTGTTGCTAAACCTGTATCTTCCACCATTATTAAAGCTTTGTTGAGGCTTTTGTTGATCCTTCTATGAGAGATTTGGATGATTTCTCCATGATGGATTATAGGTGTTTCCATAAGGTTCACCTAAGTAATTCACCTCTGCTATTGCAGGGTTTTCAGGATCATAGGCCTCTTCTTCAGAAGATGCCTCTTGAGTACTGTTGGACGCAGCCTGCATTCCATTCAGACTCTGAGAAATCATATTGACTTGCTGAGTCAATATTTTGTTCTGAGCCAATATGGCATTCAGAGTATCAATTTTAAGAACTCCCTTCTTCATAGGCATCCCATTACTCACAGGATTCCTCTCAGAAGTGTACATGAACTGGTTATTAGCAACCATGTCAATGAGTTCTTGAGCTTCTGCAGGCGTTTTCTTTAGGTGAATGGATCCACCTGCAGAAGTATCCAATGACATCTTAGATAACTCAAACAGACCATCATAGTATATATCTAAGATGGTCCATTCTGAAAGCATGTCAGAAGGACACTTTTTGGTCAGCTGCTTGTATCTCTCCCAAGCTTTATAGAGGGATTCACCTTCTTTCTGCCTGAAGGTTTGAACATCCACTCTAAGCTTGCTCAGCTTTTGAGGAGGAAAGAACTTGGCTAGGAAAGCCGTGACCAGCTTATCCCAAGAGTTCAGGCTGTCTTTGGGTTGAGAGTCCAACCACAGTCTAGCTCTGTCTCTCACAGCAAAAGGGAAAAGCATGAGCCTGTAGACTTCAGGATCTACTCCATTAGTCTTAACAGTATCACAGATCTGCAAGAATTCAGTTAAGAACTGAAAAGGATCTTCAGATGGAAGTCCATGAAACTTGCAGTTCTGCTGCATCAGAGAAACTAGCTGAGGTTTCAGCTCAAAATTGTTTGCTCCAATAGCAGGAATGGAGATGCTTCTTCCATGTAAATTGGAATTTGGTGCAGTAAAGTCACCAAGCATCCTCCTTGCATTATTATTATTTTCGGCTTCCATCTCCTCTTCCTGTTCGAAAATTTTTGAAAGGTTATCTCTGGATTGTTGTAATTTATCTTCTCTTAGTTTCCTCTTCAGAGTCCTTTCAGGTTCTGGATCTGCTTCAACAAGAATATTCTTGTCTTTGCTCCTGCTCATATGACAAAGAAGAGGGCACAGAAAAATAATAATAATAATAATAGGGATTCTTTATACCACAGTATAGAGGTCCCTGTGTGAGTGGAAGAAAAGAATGGATAATCCAAACACAAAGGTGATGATAGGAGCAGAGGTGTGAGATGAAGAGGAGTGTTAGTAGATGAATAAATAAATAGAAGGAGATGAGAGAGGAAGAGAATTTTCGAAAATTATTTTTAAAAAGAGTTAGTGATTTTCGAAAATAGTTTTTGAAAAAGGTTAGTAATTTTCGAAAATTAAAATAAAAAATTAAAATAATTGGTTAATTAAAAAGAATTTTTGAAAAAGAGGGAAGATATTTTCAAAAATTAGAGAGAGAGAGAGAGAGAGAGAGAGTTAGTTAGGTGATTTTGAAAAAGATAAGAAACAAATAAAAAGTTAGTTAGTTAGTTGAAACAAATTTTGAAAATCAATTTTGAAAAAGATAAGATAAGAAGATATTTTTGAAAAGATATGGTTGAAATTAGTTTTGAGAAAGATTTGATTTTTAAAATCACAATTAATGACTTGATTCACAAGAAATCACAAGATATGATTCTAGAACTTAAAGTTTGAATCTTTCTTAACAAGCAAGTAACAAACTTGAAATTTTTGAATCAAAACATTAATTGATGATGTTATTTTCGAAAATTATGAAGTAAAGATAAGAAAAAGATTTTTGAAAAATATTTTTGGAATTTTCGAAAATAACTAAGAAAAATGAAAAAGATTTGATTTTTGAAAAAGATTTTTGAAAAAGATAGGATTTTTTTTTAAAATGAAAATTTGATTTGACTCATAAAAACAACTAGATTTTAAAAATTTTTGAAAAAGTCAAATCTAATTTTCGAAAGTTTAAGAGAGAAAAAGGGAAAGATATTTTTTTTTATTTTTGAATTTTTATGATGAAAGAGGAAAAACATGAAAAAGACTCAATGCATAAAAATTTTGGATTAAAACAATGAATGCATGCAAGAATGCTATGAATGTCAAGATGAACACCAAGAACGCTTTGAATGTCATGATGAACATCAAGAACTTATTTTTGAAAATTTTTATATGCAAAGAAAACATGCAAGACACCAAACTTAGAAATTTTTCATGTATGGACACTATGGATGCAAGAATGCATATGAAAAACAAGAAAAGACACAAAACATGAAAATATCAAGATCAAACAAGAAGACTTACCAAGAACAACTTGAAGATCATGAAGAACACTATGAATGCATGAATTTTTCGAAAAATGCAAGATGATTATGCAATTGACACCAAACTTTCAACTTGACTCAAGACTCAAACAAGAAACACAAAAATATTTTTGATTTTTATGATTTTGTGAATTTTTTGTATTTTCTTTTAATTTTTTCGAAAATCATTTGAAAAAGAAAAATAAGGATTCCAAAATTTTTTAATATGAATTCCAGGAATCTTATGCTCTTTAGACTAAAGCTCCAATCAAAGGGTCAGGCATGGCTTAATAGCCAGCCAAGCTTTAGTATGTAACTCAGACATGACACGCCTGACATACCCTACAGCCAGCCAGGCTTCAACATGCTTCATGAAACACTAGAATTCATTCTTAAAAATTCTGAAGAAAAATATATTTTTGAAAACATTTTTATTTTATTTTATTTTATTATTAAATTTTTTTTTTTTGGAAAAATTTTCGAAAACAAAAGGAAAATTTTTGAAATATTTTTGAAAACTTTTTGAAAACAAAATAAGAAGAAAATTACCTAATCTGAGCAACAGGATGAACCGTCAGTTGTTCAAACTCGAACAATCCCCGGCAACGGCGCCAAAAACTTGGTGTGCGAAATTGTTACTCAGGTTGTGAATTATTGTTCGAAATTGATTTCCTGGCGATGGCACCAAAAACGGATGCACAGAACCATGGTCTAAACATATCTTCACAACTTCGCATAACTAACCAGCAAGTGCACTGGGTCGTCCAAGTAATACCTTACGTGAGTAAGGGTCGAATCCCACGGAAATTGTTGGTATGAAGCAAGCTATGGTCACCTTGTAAATCTCAGTCAGGCGGATATAAAATAGTTATGTAGTTTTCGAAATTTAGTAATAAAAGAAGGATAGAAATACTTATGTAAGTCATTGGTGAGAATTTCAGATAAGCGTATGGAGATGCATTCGTTCCTTTGAACCTCCGCTTTCCTGCTGTCTTCATCCAATCAGTCTTACTCCTTTCTATGGCTGGCTTTATGTAAGGATGTCACCGGTGCAAATGGTTACTTTCAATCCTCTCGGGAAAATGGTCCAAATGCTCTGTCACAGCACGGCTAATCGTCTGGAGGCATCACCCTTGTCGATGGTTGCATCCTATTCCTCTCTGTGAAAATGGTCCGATGCACTGTCACTGCATGGCTAATCATCTTGGAGGTTCTCGATCATACTGGAATAGGATTTACTATCCTTTTGCGTCTGTCACTACGCCCAGCACTCGTGAGTTTGGAGTTCGTCACAGTCATTCAATCCCAGAGTCCTACTCGGAATACCACGGACAAGGTTTAGACTTTCTGGACTCTCCTGAATGCCGCCATCAATCTAGCTTATACCACGAAGATTCTGATTAAGAGATCTAAGAGATACTCATTCAATCTAATGTAGAACGGAAGTGGTTGTCAGGCACGCATTCATAGGGAATGATGATGATTGTCACGTTCATCACATTCAGGTTGAAGTGCGAACGAATATCTTAGAAGTGGAATAAGTTGAATTGAATAGAAAAACAGTAGTACTTTGCATTAATCTTTGAGAAACAGCAGAGGTCCACAGCTTAATCTATGGAGTGTAGAAACTCTACCGTTGAAAATACATAAGTGAAAGGTCCAGGCATGGCCGAATGGCCAGCCCCCTAAAACGTGATCACAGGATCAGAATACAATCCAGGATGATCCGAAGATAAAACTCAGGATGTCTAATATAATAGTAAAAAGTCCTATTTATACTAAACTAGTTACTAGGGTTTACAGAAATAAGTAATTGATGCATAAATCCACTTCCGGGGCCCACTTGGTGTGTGCTTGGGCTGAGCTTGAAGTCTACACATGGAGAGGTCATTCTTGGAGTTGAACGCCAGCTTTTGTGCCATTTTGGGCGTTGAACTCCACTTTGCAACTTGTTTCAGGCGCTGGACGCCAGAATTGGGCAGAGAGCTGGCGTTGAACGCCAGTTTGCATCGTCTAAACTCGGCCAAAGTATGAACTATTATATATTGATGGAAAGCCCTGGATGTGTACTTTTCAATGCAATTAGAAGCGCGCCATTTTGAGTTCTGTAGCTCCAGAAAATTTATTTTGAGTGCAGGGAGGTCAGAATCCAACAACATCAGCAGTCCTTCTTCAACCTCTGAATCTAATTTTTACTCAAGTCCCTCAATTTCAGCCAGAAAATACCTGAAATCACAGAAAAACACACAAACTCATAGTAAAGTCTAGAAATGTGAATTTAACATAAAAACTAATGAAAACATCCCTAAAAGTAACTATATCCTACTAAAAACATACTAAAAACAATGCCAAAAAGCGTATAAATTATCTGCTCATCAGTGGCCGAATGGCCAGCCCCCTAAATGTGATCAAAGGATCAAAAGATAATCCAAAGATGATATCCAAAGATGTAAATACAATGGTAAAAAGTCCTATTTATACTAAACTAGTTACCAGGGTTTACAGAAATGAGTAAATGATGCAGAAATCCACTTCTGGGGCCCACTTGGTGTGTGCTTGGGCTGAGCATTGAGCTTTACACGTGTAGAGGCTTCTCTTGGAGTTGAACGCCAGTTTGTAACCTGTTTCTGGCATTTAACTCCACTTTGCAACCTGTTTCTGGCGTTTAACTCCAGAATGCAGCATGGAACTGGCGTTCAACGCCAGTTTGCATCATCTAAACTTGGACAAAGTATGGACTATTATATATTTCTGGAAAGCCCTGGATGTCTACTTTCCAACGCAATTGAGAGCGCGCCATTTGGAGTTGTGTAGCTCCAGAAAATACACTTTGAGTGCAGGGAGGTCAGAATCCAACAGCATCTGTAGTCCTTCTTCAACCTCTGAATCTGATTTTTGCTCAGGTCTCTCAATTTCAGCCAGAAAATACCTGAAATCACAGAAAAACACAAAAACTCATAGTAAAGTCCAGAAATGTGAATTTTAATTAAAAACTAATAAAAATATACTAAAAACTAACTAAATCATACTAAAAACTATGTAAAAACAATGCCAAAAAGCGTATAAATTATCCGCTCATCACAACACCAAACTTAAATTATTGCTTGTCCCCAAGCAACTGAAAATAAAATAGGATAAAAAGAAGAGAATATACTATAAATTCCAAAATATCAATGAAACTTAGCTCTAATCAGATGAGCGGGACTTGTAGCTTTTTGCCTCTTGAATAGTTTTGGCATCTCACTTTATCCATTGAGGTTTAGAATGATTGGCATCTATAGGAACTTAGAATTCAGACAGTGTTATTGATTCTCCTAGTTCAGTATGTTGATTCTTGAACACAGCTACTTTATGAGTCTTGGCCGTGGCCCTAAGCACTTTATTTTCCAGTATTACCACCGGATACATAAATGCCACAGACACATAACTGGGTGAACCTTTTCAGATTGTGACTCAGCTTTGCTAAAGTCCCCAATTAGAGGTGTCCAGGGTTCTTAAGCACACTCTGTTTTTGCTTTGGACCTTGACTTTAACCGCTCAGTCTCAAGTTTTCACTTGACACCTTCACGCCACAAGCACATGGTTAGGGACAGCTTGGTTTAGCCGCTTAGGCCAGGATTTTATTCCTTTAGGCCCTCGTATCCACTGATGCTCAAAGCCTTGGATCTTTTTTATTACCCTTACCTTTTGGTTTTAAGGGCTATTGGCTTTTTGCTCTTGCCTTTTGGTTTAAAGAGCTTTTGGCTTTTTCTGCTTGCTTTTTCTTTTTTTTCGCCATTTTTCTTTTCTCTTTTTTTTTCTGCAAGCTTTTGTATTCACTGCTTTTTCTTGCTTCAAGAATTATTTTTATGATTTTTCAGATTATCAAATAACATTTCTCTTTTTTCATCATTCTTTCAAGAGCCAATATATTTAACATTCATAAACAACAAATTCAAAAGACATATGCACTGTTCAAGCATTCATTCAGAAAACAAAAAGTGTTGCCACCACATCAAAATAATTAAACTAGTTTCAAGGATGAACTCGAAACCATGTACTTCTTGTTCTTTTGTTTTTAGAACAGTTTTCATTTAAGAGAGGTGATGGATTCATATTCTTAACTTTAAGGCATAGACACTTAGACACTAATGATCATATAGTAAAGACACAAACATAATTAAACATGAAGCATGGAAACCGAAAACAGAAAATAAATAGACAAGGAGATTAAGGAATGAGTCCACCTTAGTGAGGGTGGCATTTTCCTCTTCTTGAAGAACCAATGGTGCTTTTGAGCTCCTTTATGTCTCTTCTTTGCCTTTGTTGCTCCTTCCTCATAGCTCTTTGATCTTCTCTAATTTCATGGAGGATGATGGAATGCTCTTGGTGCTCCACCCTTAGTTGTCCCATATTAGAACTTAATTCTCCTAGGGAAGTGTTGATTTGCTCCCAATAGTTCTGTGGAGGAAAGTGCATCCCCTGAGGCATCTCAGGGATTTCATGGTAAGGAATTTCCTCATACTCTTGTTGAGGTCCATGATCTCTTGTTTGCTCCATCCTTTTCTTAGTGATGGGCTTATCCTCTTCAATGAGGATGTCTCCCTCTATGTCAATTCCAGCCGAATTGCAGAGGTGGCATATGAGGTGAGGAAAGGCTAACCTTGCCCAAGTGGAGGACTTGTCAGCCACCTTGTAAAGTTCTTGAGGTATAATCTCATGAACTTCCACCTCTTCTCCAATCATGATACTATGGATCATGATGGCCCGGTCTATAGTTACTTCAGACCGGTTACTAGTAGGAATGATTGAGCGTTGAATGAACTCTAACCATCCCCTAGCCACTGGTTTGAGGTCATGCCTTCTTAGTTGAACCGGCTTGCCTCTTGAGTCAATTTTCCATTGAGCTCATTCCTCACATATGTCTATGAGGACTTGGTCCAACCTTTGATCAAAGTTGACCCTTCTTGTGTAGGGGTGTGCGTTCTCTTCCATCATTGGCAAGTTGAACGCCAGCCTTACATTTTTCGGAATGAAATCTAAGTATTTCCCCCGAACCATGGTAAGCCAATGCTTTGGATTCGGGTTCACACTTGATCATGGTTCCTAGTGATCCATGCGTTTGCATAGAACTCTTGAACCATTAGGATCCCGACTTGTTGAATGTTGGTGAGAACTTCCCAACCTCTTCTTTGGATCTCAAGTCGGATCTCCGGATACTCATTCTTTTTGAGCTTGAAAGGAACCTCAGGGATCACTTTCTTCTTGGCCACAACTTCATAAAAGTGGTCTTGATGGACCTTTGAGATGAATCTCTCCATCTCCCATGGCTCAGAGGTGGAAGCAATTACCTTCCCTTTCCTCTTTCTTGAGGTTTCTCTGGCCTTAGGTGCCATTGATGGTTATGGAAAACAAAAAGCAATGCTTTTTACCACACCAAACTTAAAATGTTTGCTCGTCCCCGAGCACAAGAAGAAAGAAAGAAGAAGGATAAGAAGAGAAATGGAGGAGAGGGAGAGAGAGGTTGTTTCGGCCAAGGGGGAGAAGAGAGGTTTGTGTTGTGTGAAAATGAAGAAATAATGAGGGGTTTATATAGGAATGGGGGGAGGGTTAGGGTTCGGCCATTAGGGTTGGGTTTTTGGGGAAGAGAGGATGGATGTGAGTGGTGAAGAGGTGATGGAGAAGAGTGATTGAGTTAATTGGTGAAGGATATTTGGGGAAGAGAGTTATGAAAAGGTGTGAAGAGGAGAGAGAAGAAGATGTGGGGATCCTATGGGGTCCACAGATCAAGTGGCATCAAGGACTTAACATCCCTGCTCCAATTAGGCATGTAAAACGCCCTTGCTGTGCAATCCTGGCGTTAAACGCCCAAATGTAGCTTGTTTCTGGCGCTTAACGCCAGGTAGATGCTTGGTTCTGGCATTAAACGCCAGCTTGGTGCTTGTTTCTGGCGTTAAACGCCAGACAGATGCTTGTTTCTGGCGTTTAACGCCAGCATGCCTCTCCTCCAGGGTGTGCTATTTTTAATGCTATTTTTCATTCTATTTTTGATTTTTTTCAGTAGTTTTTGTGACTCCACATGATCATCAACCTAATAAAACATGAAATAACAAAGAGAAAATAAAATAGATATAATTAAATAACATTGGGTTGCCTCCCAACAAGCGCTTCTTTAATGTCAATAGCTTGACAGTGAGCTCTCATAGAGCCTCACAGATAATCAGAGCAAGGTTGGAACCTCCGAACACCAAACTTAGAGTTTGAATGTGAGGGTCAACACCAAACTTAGAGTTTGGTTGTGGCCTCCCAACACCAAACTTAGAGTTTGACTGTGGGGGCTTTGGTTGACTCTGCAGTGAGAGAAGCTTTTCATGCTTCCTCTCCATGGTTACAAAAGGAGATCCTTGAGTTTTAAACACAAGGTTGTCCTCATGAAGTTGAAGGATCAACTCTCCTCTGTCCACATCAATCACAGCTCTTGTTGTGGCTAGGAAGGGTCTTCCAAGGATGATGGATTTATCCTCATCCTTCCCAGTGTCTAGGATTATGAAATCAGCAGGGATGTAAAGGCCTTCAACCTTTACTAACACGTCCTCTACTAGTCCATAAGCCTGTTTTCTTGAGTTGTCTGCCATCTTTAATGAGATTCTGGCAGCTTGCACCTCAAAGATTCCCAGTTTCTCCATTACAGTGAGTGGCATGAGGTTTATCCCTGACCCAAGGTCACATAGAGCCTTCTCAAAGGTCATGGTGCCTATGGTACAAGGTATTAAGAACTTTTCAGGATCTTGTTTCTTCTGAGGCAATGTTAGTTGATCCAGATCACTCAGTTCATTGATGAGCAAGGGAGGTTCATCTTCCCAAGTCTCATTACCAAATAACTTGGCATTCAGCTTCATGATTGCACCAAGGTACTTGGCAACTTGCTCTTCAGTAACATCCTCATTCTCTTTAGAAGAAGAATACTCATCAGAGCTCACAAAGGGTAGAAGGAGGTTCAATGGAATCTCTATGGTCTCTAATTGAGCCTCAGATTCCTTTGGTTCCTTAAAGGGAAACTCCTTATTGGTCACTGGACGTCCCAGGAGGTCTTCCTCACTAGGATTCACGTCCTCCTCCTCCCTTGTAGGTTCGGCCATGATGGTTAAATCAATGGCCTTGCACTCTCTCTTTGGATTTTCTTATGTATTGCTTGGGAGAGTACTAGGAGGAGTTTCAGTAACTCTTTTACTCAGCTGGCCCACTTGTGCCTCCAAATTCCTAATGGAGGACCGTGTTTCATTCATGAAACTTACAGTGGCCTTAGATAGATCAGAGACTATATTTGCTAAGCTAGATGGATTCTGCTCAGAACTCTCTGTCTGTTGCTGAGTGGATGATGGAAAAGGCTTGCTATTGCTAAACCTGTTTCTTCCACCATTATTAAAGCCTTGTTGAGGCTTTTGTTGATCCTTCCATGAGAAATTTGGATGATTTCTCCATGAGGGATTATAGGTGTTTTCATAGGGTTCACCCATGTAATTCACCTCTGCTATTGCAGGGTTCTCAGGATCATAAGCTTCTCCTTTAGAAGATGTCTCTATAGTACTATTGGATGATTCCTTTAATCCATTCAGACTCTGAGAGATCATATTGACTTGCTGAGTCAATATTTTGTTCTGAGCCAATATGGCATTCAGAGTATCAATTTCAAGAACTCCCTTCCTCATAGGTGTCCCATTATTCACAGGATTCCTTTCAGAAGTGTACATGAACTGGTTATTTGCAACCATGTCAATGAGTTCTTGAGCTTCTGCAGGCGTTTTCTTTAGGTGAATGGATCCACCTGCATAATGGTCTAGTGACATCTTTGATAGCTCAGACAGACCATCATAGAATATATCCAAGATGGTCCATTATGAAAGCATGTCAGAAGGACACTTTTTGGTCAGTTCCTTGTATCTCTCCCAAGCTTCATAGAGGGATTCACCTTCTTTCTGTTTGAAGGTTTGAACATCCACTATAAGCTTACTAAGCTTTTGAGGAGGAAAGAACTTGGCTAAGAAAGCCGTGACCAGCTTATCCCAAGAGTTCAGGCTATCCTTAGGTTGAGAGTCCAACCATATTCTAGCTCTATCTCTTACAACAAATGGGAAAAGCATAAGCCTGTAGACCTTGTGATCAACCCCATTGGTCTTAACAGTATCACAGATCTGCAAGAATTCAGTTAAGAACTGAAAGGAATCTTCGGATGGAAGTCCATAAAACTTGCAATTCTGTTGCATCAGAGAAACTAGTTGAGGTTTCAGCTCAAAATTGTTTGCTCCAATGGTAGGGATTGAGATGCTTCTTCCATGTAAATTGGAAATAGGTGCAGTAAAGTCACCAAGCATCTTCCTTGCATTGTTATTATTTTCGGCCATTCCTCCTTCTTTTTCAAAAATTTCTGTCAGGTTTTCTCTAGAGAGTTGTGCTTTAGCTTCCCTTAGCTTTCTCTTCAGAGTCCTTTCAGGTTCAGGATCAGCTTCAACAAGAATATTCTTATCCTTGTTCCTGCTCATATGAAAAAGAAGAAAACAGAAAAGAAAATATGGAATCCTCTATGTCACAGTATAGATATTCCTTATGCAAGTATAAGAAGAGAAGAATATAAGAAGGAGAAGAGGTAAAATTCGAACACGGAGAGGAATATGGGGTTCGAATTTTGGGTGGAAGAGAAGTGTTAGTAGATGAATAAATAAATAGAAGGAGATGAGAGAGAGGGAATTTTGAAAATTAATTAAATTAAAAAAATAAAATTTAAAGTTAAATTTCGAAAATTAAAATTGAAATCAAATTAAATTAAAAATTAAAACAATTAGTTAAAAAAAGGGAATTTTGAAAAAGAGGGAAGGGATTTTCGAAAATTAGAGAGAGGGAATCAGTTAGGTAGTTTTGAAAAAGATAAGAATCAATCAAAAAGTTAAGTGGTTAATTAAAAAAGATTTGAAAATCAAATTTGAAAAGATAAGAAGTTAGAAAAGATTTTGAAATTGATTTTGAAAAAGATGTGATTGAAATTTATTTTGAAAAAGATTTGAAAAAGAAATTTAAAAAGATTTGATTTTGAAAATTAAAGTTGATTACTTGACTAACAAGAAACTAAAAGATATGATTTTAAAATTTAAAGATTGAACCTTTCTTAATAGGCAGGTAACAACTTAATATTTTTGAATCAATCACATTAATTGTTAGTATTAAATTCAAAAATATGAAATAGAAATAAGAAAAAGATTTTTGAAAATCAATTTGAAATTTTCGAAAATTATGAAAGAAAAATGAAAAAGATTTGATTTTTTTGAAAAAGATTTGAAAAAGATAGAGTTTTTAAAATGAAAATTTGATTTGACTCATAAGAAACAACTAATTTTGAAAATTTTTTGAAAAAGTCAACCCAAATTTTCGAAATTTTATGATAGAATAAGGGAAAGATATTTTTTTTGATTTTTTGAATTTTTAATGATGAAAGAGAAAAACATCAAAAAGACTCAATGCATGAAAATTTTGGATCAAAACATGTGATGCATGCAAGAACACTATGAATATCAAGATGAACACCAAGAACATTTTGAATGTCAAGATGAACACCAAGAACTTATTTTTGAAAAGTTTTCAAGAAAAGAAAACATGCAAGACACCAAACTTAAAAATATTTATTCTTTAGGCATTAATGTTTCAAGAATGCATATGAAAAACAAGAAAAGACACAAAACAAGAGAATATGAAGATCAAACAAGAAGACTGGCCAAGAACAACTTGAAGATCATGAAGAATGCAATGCATGAAATTTTCGAAAATAATTTTTTTAGAAAATTAAAAAGATGCAATTGGCACCAAACTTAAAACTTGACTCTAGACTCAAACAAGAAACATCAAATTATTTTTGATTTTATTATTTTGTTAATTTTTTTTTTGGTTTTTTCGAAAATTATTTTGGGAAAAACGAAAAAGAAGAAATATTTTTTTTGAAAAGTTTTCGAAAATAAAAAGAATAAAAACAAAGACTTAAAATTAAAATAAAATTACCTAATCTGAGCAACAAGATGAACCGTCAGTTGTCCAAACTCGAACAATCCCCAGCAACGGCGCCAAAAACTTGGTGCACGAAATCGTGATTGTTCATTCCTTGGTAACGGCGCTAAAAACTTGGTACGCACGTTCATAATTTTAGTTCTCTTCACAATTTCGATACAACTAACCAGCAAGTGCACTGGGTCGTCCAAGTAATAAACCTTACGTGAGTAAGAGTCGATCCCATGGAGATTGTCGGCTTGAAGCAAGCTATGGTCACCTTGTAAATCTCAGTCAGGCGGATTCAAAAGGTTATAGAGTTTTAATAATTAAAAGATAATAAAACATAAACTAGGATAGAGATACTTATGTAATTCATTGGTGAGAATTTCAGATAAACATATAGAGATGCTTTCGTTCCTCTGAACCTCTGCTTTCCTGCTTTCTTCATCCAATCATTCCTACTCCCTTCCATGGCAAGCTTTATGTAGGGCATCACCGTTGTCAATGGCTACATCCCATCCTCTCTGTGAAAATGGTCCAATGCGCTGTCACTGCATGGCTAATCATCTGTCGGTTCTCGATCATACTGGAATAGAATTTACTATCCTTTTGCATCTGTCACTACGCCCCGCACTCGTGAGTTTGAAGCTCGTCACAACCATCCCTTCCCAGATCCTACTCGGAATACCACAGACAAGGTTTAGACTTTCCAGATCTCAAGAATGGCCGTCCATGGGTTCTAACTTATACCACGAAGATTCTAATATCTCAAACTCGGTCCTCTGTATTAGATATCCAAGAGATACTCATTCTAGCTTGTTTGCATGTAGAACGGAAGTGTTTGTCAGGCACGCTTTCTTAGGTGAGAATGATGATGAGCGTCACATAATCATCACATTCATCATGTTCTTGGGTGCGAATGGATATCTTAGAATAGGAATAAGCTTGAATTGAATAGAAAAACAATAGTACTTTGCATTAATTCATGAGGAACAGCAGAGCTCCACACCTTAATCTACGGTGTGTAGAAACTCTACCGTTGAAAATACATAAGTGATAAGGTCCAGGCATGGCCGAATGGCCAGCCCCCTAAACGTGATCAAAGGATAAAAAGACAATCCAAAGATGATATCCAAAGATGTAAATACAATGGTAAAAAGTCCTATTTATACTAAACTAGTTACTAGGTTTACAAAAATGAGTAAATGATGCAGAAATCCACTTTTGGGGCCCACTTGGTGTGTATTTGGGCTGAGCATTGAGATTTACACGTGTAGAAGCTTCTCTTGGAGTTGAACGCCAGTTTATAACCTGTTTCTGGCGTTTAACTCCACTTTGCAACTTGTTTCTGGCGTTTAACTCCAGAATGCAGCATGGAACTGGCGTTAAACGCCAGTTTTCATCATATAAACTTGGGCAAAGTATGGACTATTATATATTGCTGGAAAGCCCTGGATGTCTACTTTTCAACGCAATTGAGAGCGTGCCATTTGGAGTTCTGTAGCTCCAGAAAATCCACTTTGAGTGCAGGGAGGTCAGAATCCAACAGCATCTGCAGTCCTTCTTCAACCTCTGAATTTGATTTTTGCTCCGGTCCCTCAATTTCAGCTAGAAAATACCTAAAATCACAGAAAAACACACAAACTCATAGTAAAGTCCAGAAATGTGAATTTTAATTAAAAACTAATAAAAATATACTAAAAACTAACTAAATCATACTAAAAACTATGTAAAAACAATGCCAAAAAGCGTATAAATTATCCGCTCATCAAACAACAAAGTCAATAGGGAGGAAGTAGTTTTCCACTTTCACCAATACATTTTTGACTACTCCTTTGCCCTGCTTCTGAGTTTTATCCGCCAATTGGATGATTACATCCGTGGATCTCAGCTCATTGATTTGCAACTTCTTCATAAGAGATAGAGGCATCACATTTATGCTAGCTCATAGATCACAAAATCCTCTGTCAATTTTTTACTCTCCTATGGCACATGGAATATGAAAGCTCCCTGGATCTTTTTTCTTCAGGAGTACGTCCTTCTTGATGAGGGGACTACATTCATTGTTCATTGTCACTGTTTGTCCCCCTTTTAAGGTTCCTTTCTTGGTCAACAGCTCTTTCATGCACTTGATGTATGTAGGCATCTATTGGAGAGTTTTGATAAATGGGATGTTGACACTGAGAGATGCAAACATATCTAGGAATCTTGAATATGACCTTTCTTTCTCACCTCCCCTAAGTCTCTGAGGAAATGGTGCCTTTGGCACATAAGGTTTCAGAATTTCCTTCCTTGTTGATTCTTTCCTTTGTACACATCCAGTTCCTTGTTCCTTTTTCTCCAAGTTGCTCTGGGAACTTCCTTGACTGTGCTCTGTTTGTTTGCTGGTATCTTCTTCCAAAATTTCTTCATTTGCAAGAGTAACTGCCTTACACTCTTCCCATCTCACCTTCTTCAGTTCCCCTCTTAGATTTTTCTCAGTATCACTTGGAAAACTATAAGTAGACTTCGGAATCTGCTGTAAAAGATGTCCTACCTAAGATTCGAGATTCTTAATAACCTCCCCTCGGCTTTTCATACTACCTCTCATTTCTTTCCTGAATTTTTTCATGTCTTCAGACTCCTTGCAAAAGTTTGCAAGCATAGCTTCTATTTTGGCCATTCTGTCATCATCATGTGGTGATGGTTGGTTGAAATTGGGGTGTTGAGAGTGGTTATTGTGGCTTTGGTATGGTGGCTATGAATAAGTGTTTTGTGTGGTCTGGTATGGTTTATGGTTAGAATTTTGGTGAGTGGAGTTGTTATACTGGTTTGGATTATGGGATCTGTGGTCTTGGCCTTGGTTTTGTTGGTTTTCCCACCCAAAGTTTGGGTGGTTCCTCCAACCAGAGTTATAAGTTTTAGAATATGGATAATGAGTTTGCCTAGATGAATTTCCAAGGTAATTAGCTTCCTCCCAGTTAATTGCTTCTTCTGTGTCCAACTCTCCTTGAGATGATGGTTAAGTGTGGATGGCCGCAGCCTGATTCTTCTCCATCTGCTTGGTCAATTCAGCTAGTTGCTTGGTGATCATCTTATCCTAGGCCAGGATTGCATCCATATGGTTTAATTCTAAGACTCCCCTGTTGTTGCTTCTGTCTGAGGCATAGAAATACTCATTGTCAGCCACTGTCTCTATAACATCAATGGCTTCTTCAATGGTCTTCTTCTTGTTAAGGGAACCTTCAGATGAGTGGTCTACAGTTTTCTTTGACTCACAATTCAGCCCTTCATAAAAGATATGAAGTTGCACCCACTCATTAAACATATCAGGGGGCATTTTCTTGTCAAATCTTTGAATCTCTCCCAGGCTTCATAAATAGTCTCACCATCCTGCTGTCTGAATGTCTGTACTTCAGTTCTTAGCCTGTTTACTTTTTGTAGAGGGTAGAACCTTGTTAAGAATCTATTCACTACATCCTCCTAGGTTGTCAAGCTTTCCTTGGGAAATGATTCTAGCCATTTTGATGCTTTGTCCCTCAAAGAAAATGGAAACAGTAGCAATCTATAGGTGTCAGGATGAATACCATTAGATTTAACCGTGTCACATATCCTTTGGAATTTAGTGAGATGTTCATTAGGGTCCTCTTGGGCACTTCCTCCAAAGAAACAGTTGTTTTGCACAAGAGTTATGAGCTGAGGCTTCAATTCAAAATTATTAGCATGGATAGTTGGCTTTTGAATGCTGCTACCACAGTTTCCTGGGTTTGGATTAATGTAGGATCCCAGAACTCCCCTTTCTTGTCCAGCAGGGTTGGCTGCACCTCTTCTGGCATGATTGTTCACCTCTCCTTCATGATGGTGTTCCATATCATCCTCCATGGTTATATCTAAGTCTTCCTCTTTTTCTTCTGCACCAACAGCCCTCTTTCCTCTTGCTTCCCTCCTTAATCTCAGGAAGGTTCTTTCCGGTTCACTATCAAACGAGGTTGAGGTTTCCTTTCTCCTACCTATCATACAAGGAACAAGTACAAGAAACAGCAAATGCAGAGTTCACTAAAACAGAGTATAGTTAGCTTGGCTAGAGCAATTTATCAAATAGTTAGTGGGTTAGCTTGCTGGAAAGTAAAGAAGTGAAGGAAAATTAAAGAGAGACAACTAAAATTGCAGAAAAACAAAAATGAACAGCTAAAATTAAAACTCAATTAATCAAAAAAAAAAAAAAAGAAAAGTGCTTAATCTAGTTATCCTCCAATTTAGTAATTGTCAATACAAAACCAATCTCCGGCAACGGCGCCATAAACTTGATTCACCCTAAAACTGTCTCTCAACAATTTCCTACCGGCAAATGTACCAGATTGTCGTCAAGTAAAAACTCACTGTAGAGTGAGGTCGAATCCCACAGGGATTGGTTAGTTGATCAATGTTAATTGGAGAATTATGCTAGTTGAGCGAAATCAAAATTGGGTTGAGATTGCAGAATGAAAATTTGGCAGGAAACATAAATTGCAAGAAATTAAATGACAAAAATTAAAGTGCGAGAAATTAAATGACAGAAGCTTAAATTGCATGAAATTAAATGGAAATGGGGGCATGAAATTAAAGAGTAGAAAGTAAATAGAATGGGTAGATCAGAGATGGGGATTCATTGGGTTTCAGGAGATATTGAATTCTCCAGATCAAATCATTTTCATCTCTTCCTCAATCAATGCATTCATTGACATTGCTTGGCAATATTAGATAATTGGATCCCAATGTCTTGGCTCACCAATCTCTCTAAGCATGAACAATTGCCCAATGTCTTGATTTAATTGCTCATGGGAAGAGTTGAAGTTCAGTCACTGACTATACCACACAAATTCATAGATCAAAGTATTGGTAGGATTAAATGTCACAATATCCATCCAACCCCCAATCTAATCCAATGTGAGAAAGCAATTCTAGCATGAATTCTTCATCCCTCTCTCAAGGATCCGAAGAATTCCAATTATGGATAGCTTCTCTGTCAAGACAACTATCCAATTGAATTAAGATCGAAAACTTTCTAACAAAAATCAAGAGAAAAGACAGAAGAAGAAGATGAAAAATTGAATTACAATAGAGCTCCCTAACCCAATGAAAGGGGTTTAGTTGTTCATAGCTCTCAAAATGGAAATTCGAATTAAAAAATACATTGCTGGAAATTAAAATGAACCGAAAAGTGAAAAGTGCAGTAAAAGTCCTCTCTAACTTAAATTCTAAGGTATTTATACACTTTCTTCCATTGATCTTCAATCTCTGAATTGGGCTTTTGGCCTTGATGGAATCGGGTTGAAGTTGCTCTAATTAGTTTCCTTTGCTGTTGAGAAGAGATCTGTTTGAATTGCAAGGTTCTGGTGCTCAAGTTGGAGTCAACGTTTGATGGCCAACGTTGACTCAAACGCCCTTCTTAAAAACTAGATAGAGTTGCTGTCAATGGCGTTTGACTCAATGTTGGAGGGCCAACATTCTGCTACCCACGCATACGCGTGCACCACGCGTACGCATGAAGGCTGTGATTTTGCTTATTCATGCGTGCGCGTACACCACGCTTATGCGTGCATTGCCCTTTTTTCCATCTACACGTACGCGTCACTGATGTGTGCGCGTCGATTCAAGTTTCTCAATTCCAAATTCTGGGCTCCTCATCGTAGACGTTGGAGGCAATGTTTGAGGCAACGTTGGACCTCCAACATTCGTTTGGTGACGCGTACGCGTGGATGGTCAATTTTGCCATTCCACACGTGCGCGTGACTCACACTTGCGCGTGGATATAGAAATTTTCTTATTTCACGCGTACGCGTCGCTCAAAAATCCTTTAGCTCTAGAATTGAAGATTTTATCACAACGTTGGGGGTAAGGTTGGCTTGCCAATGTTCCCTCAAACGTGAGCACCAGCAAACTATGCAGAGAATTGCTTTGCCTCCCTTTGAATGTTTGAGGCAACGTTGGTGGTCTAACTTGGCCACCAACGTTGCTTCTTCTTCATATTTTCATGCTCCTTCTTCAACTTCCTTTCATGCCTTCTATTCCGAGGGTTACCTGAAACTGTAGGCCGATCTCGGATGAGATCTTCTGTACTGGTCGGAGATGACGTGTCCGGCTGGCTGGTGGCGGCCGGAGCTGTTGTGTCCGACTTGTTGGACTGGCTTCACTTCTGATCCTTGGTCACCGGAGGGTAGGGGGTACCTGCAAGAGACTCCGATGCTTAAGTTAGCACGGGTATTAAGCAGGTTTATTGTAGAATCAGAGTATGAGTTATACCTGGGTGCTCTAGTATATTTATAGTGGTTGTAGAGTGACCTTTCTAGATAAGATAAGTTAGTTATCTTATCTTATCTTTATCTTTGAGTTGAGGTCAGCTTATCTTCAAGGGAACCGCCCTTATCTCTATAGGCTTGGACGGCCTGTGGATTTAGGTCGTATTCCTTGGGTTGGGCCCTTTCTTGGGCTTTCCCGTCAATTTGGCCGAGCTCTTTTAGGAAGAGGTCGGGTAGTCTGTCCTGAAGAGGTCGGTCGTTTTGTCGCCCATCATCCCAGGTCGGATAGCTCGACCCAGGGTATGAACAGTGTCCCTGCTTGAGCTCGGTCTTCTTTTTTGAGGTCGAGTCCTTGACTTCGGTCCTTCTCTAGTGAAGCCGAACTCAAGCATTTAGTCGATTCCTTCCTTTGTAGAACCTTTTTGAATGTGGAACGTTTTTCTTCTAAAGCGCGCGCTTTTATATCAGAGCTTTGTTCTTAGGAACGTGCGAGGGTTTAATACCTTCATTAATTGGTATTAATTGTCCCGTTTCCTTTGGCTTTATTTTGAATTTCTGCACTCAGAAAACGGTTTCTCTCCTTCATCTTTCTTTGTAACTTCTCCCTTCGTTCTCTCACCTTCTGCTTTTCGCCTACATTTTTCCTTTGCGGCGTCATTCAGCGATCCGGCGATTTCGTCTTTCCATCTTCAACCATTTTGAGGCTCTGCTTTTTTCCAGGTTGGTTCCATTTGTAATTTCTTCTCGTCTTTGTTGCTTTGTCTTTAGTTTTGTGGTGAAGTTTTGATTTTGCTTAGAGAAAGTTTGGATCTTTCTTTTTTTGTCGCACCTGCTTGCTGTTGTAATGTGTGTTCTGAGAGTTTCTTCGTCCTTTGCATGAACATTTTCGCCTTTCGTGTTGTTTGATGCTTCTAGGGCTTTGCATGTTCTACTGTCGCTTCTGTCTGATACCCAGAAAAACTACATCTTTACTCACTTAATCGAAGATTGCTCCTTGGTTTTTTGCTCTGTTGATAGCTTTCCCTGTTTGCTGTGATATTTGTTTTGGTTTTTGTTTGATTTTGAGAAAAGGTTGCGCCTTTGACGATTTTCGCTTGGCATGTTTGATGTTTGGCGATGCTTTTTGCTGATAGACTGTAAAAAGATAGTGACTTTTTGTGTTCTGACTTTCTTTTCTGAAATGTTCGTTGTTTGAAATCTTTTCTTGTTTGAGAGATGCCAGGATGTAAGCTGTGGATTTTTCCTGAAACCTTGCTTTGTTACTGCCTCCAAAAGATGCCCCAGGACTTTGGTTTGAGTCTTGGGGTTTTCCTTTTCTATTTGTTCTTCTGTATATTAGTCGAGTTATTTTACCCCTCGTCTGAGATATTTTTTAGTAATCCCATCTTCTTTTCTTATTGTAGGATTAGTTGGCCTCATGTCTTCTCGCAATAACATTGTAGAGATGTCTTCTAAAGTTCCCGAGGGGATGTCTGATTAGCTGGACTCCCTTGTCTTGATGTGTGTCTCTGTGGTGGATGCTGATTTTTGTGTAGAGCTGAGGAAACGTCATAGGATTTATGGTAGCAGCGCCCGGGAGAGGGATTATGAGCTTGTAGTGCTCGACTCTGATGAGAGGGTTTGTTTTCCTACTTCGGTTGAGGGGGAGCGTCCCTTTTTCTACACCTATGAATATTTCTTCAGCCAGTTGGACATTACCTTTCCTTTTACTGCTTTCGAGACCGATTTGTTGTGGTCTTGTAATATTTCCCCATCCCAGCTTCATCCGAATTCCTAGGGTTTTATCAAGATTTTTCAGCTGCTTTGCCAAGAGTTAGGCATAACACCTTCTCAGACTCTTTTCCTCTATCTTCTTGTTTCTGCCAAGCCCGGAGGGTCTTCCAAAAAGAAAGCTTCCTGGGTTTCTTTTAGGTCGGCCCAGGGGCATAAAGTTTTTGCCATGTATGATGAGTCTTTTAAAGATTTTAAAAATTATTTCTTCCGAGTCCGTGATGTTGAGGGGGGCCGCCCCTTTTTTCTTGATGAAAATGATGAGCCTGCCTTTCCTCTAGAATGGCAAAAGAATGTGAAAGTGTCTCGCTATACATGGGAGATGCTTGACGAGGTTGAACGAGCTTTTGTAGTTGTTCTTAAAGATTTATGGGGGAAACCACCCCATCTTGATACAAAATGGTTTTTGAGTGACCCGTCTTTGGTTCGAACTGCTTTGGGTACTGTCCGACTTGTTTCTATACTTGTTTCTTAGTTTTGCTTCTTCTGGATTGTAACTCATCACTATGGTTGATTCTGTATTTTCAAAGATGTCAAAAAACAATGATTCCATGAAGGCCTACAAAAAGGCAAAGAAGGTTGCTGCTGCTCAAAATATCTCGACCAAGGTGGCGGGAGAGGGATCTTCTCAAGTTCCAATGAAGCCGCCCGTGCCGAGTTCTCCTGGGCCGAAGAAGGTGATCCCCACTCCTCGAGTTCGTCTGGCTGACCCTCCACAGGCTTCTGTTGCTACTTCTGGTGCTTCTCCCAACAAAAAACAAAAAACAATTGAGCCTTTTAACCTTGACGCTCCTGGCTTTGATGCGGTGGAGTTTGTTGACCAGCAGATCGGTTCTTATGGTGTCGTCCCTACTGACGACGCCTCTCTCCTTCGCCATTTGGACTTCATAACTCGGAGTAGCATCAAGATGGCCTATATGGGGACTGCCCTGTATCAGACTGCTCAAAATCTTCTTCTTCATACCACCAAAGCCTTCATGGAGGAGGCCAAACAAGAGTTTGATCGGATGAAGGGCTTGAAGGAGGAGCTTGAGGTGAAAGTAGCCAAACTGGAGAAGGATCTGGAGAACGAGAAGGCTAGCTCTCTTGCCCTGGCGGCCTCTGTGAGGTTGGCCGAGGACACTGCTTTGAGGCATAAGGACAGTTACGTCACATCTTATCGGGAGGTAATACGTCTGAGGGAGGAGTTGGAGTCTGCCCGAGTTGACTACTCCGAGCTCCAAGGTCATCTTGTCGGCAGCGTAAATGCTGCTTATGATAATTTAAAGGAGCAGGTTCAAGTTCTTGCTCCTGAGGTTGACCTTACTCTCTTCAGCTTGGACAACGTTGTAAGGGATGATAAGATTGTCTCAGACGACCAGGATGATGATGACATTGGGCCTCCCCCTGTGCCTGCTACTAGAGTGTCGACTTCTATAGCTCCTCCCGCAGGGATCGTTCGTCTAGAGTTAGATCCCGATTGTCAAATTCTGAATAGGGATGACGGTACGGTGGATGCAGTGCCTCTTCAGGCTCGCCCTCCTTCACCTCAGACTGATGCTGCCGAGAAGTCTTCTAGTCTTAGCTGAATTTTCTTGGATATTTGTGTGGATAGCCCGACTTGTAGGCTTTTAAACTCTTTATTTCGTAGTCTTGAATATTATGCTGATTGTTGATACTCCTTTTGGTTTCTTGTTTAGCAAATTTTGATTTTGAAAAAACAACAAGTAGCTTTCAAGCTTTTTGGGCCTGACCCTGAAGCTTGTTATAATATTTTCTATTATGCTTGTTTGCACTTGTCTTGACACCTTTCTGGGTTTTGAGAGTGTTAGAGCCTTGCTGCACGGCCTCTTTGGATTGCCTTGTACTTATTGCTTGTAGCTTGGATCCTTTGAGGTTGTGGATATGTGGGTCCAACTTGTATTTCGGTTTTCTCGCTTTTACTTGTATTTATTTCTAGTACTCCGTAACCGATTTCTTCACGTTGGTCCACTTTCTAGTTATTTTTGTAATCCTCTTTCTTGGACCCTTGTCAGGTCTCTTTCAGGGACTACTTTTATAACTTATTTGTGGGAGACCGACTTCTTTGCGTCGTTCTTTTCCGAGTTATTTTGTAATCCTCTTTCTTGGACCTTTGTTAGGTCTCTTTCAGGGATTACTTTTATAACTTGTTGTTTGTAGGAGGTCGACTTCTTTACGTCGTCCTCTTATAAGTTATTTTTTGTAATCCTCTTTCTTGGACCTTTGTCAGGTCTCTTTCAGGGATTACTTTTATAACTTGTTATTTGTAGGAGGTCGACTTCTTTACATCATCCTCTTCTAAGTTATTTTTTGTAATCCTCTTTCTTGGACCTTTGTCAGGTCTCTTTCAGGGATTACTTTTATAACTTGTTGTTTGTAGGAGGTCGACTTCTTTACGTCGTCCTCTTCTAAGTTATTTTTTGTAATCCTCTTTCTTGGACCTTTGTCAGGTCTCTTTCAGGGATTACTTTTATAACTTGCTGTTTGTAGGAGGTCGACTTCTTTACGTCGTCCTCTTCTAAGTTATTTTTTGTAATCCTCTTTCTTGGACCTTTGTTAGGTCTCTTTCAGGGATTACTTTTATAACTTGTTTTTTTGTAGGAGACCGACTTCGTCACGTCGATCTCTTCTAAATTATAGCAATTCCTCTTTTATAGGGTTGGCCAGACCTCTTTCCAGGGATTTGCTGATAACTTGGGTTGACTTGGTCCGACTTCTCAACGTCGGCTAGTCTTTAAGTTATTATTTAGCAATCCATAAGACCTCGTCAGGTTCTTTTTTGGATCACTTTCAATAACTTCTTGCATTATTCTGTGTTCATCTTTGCCGATTTGTAGAAGGTGGTTTCTATCTTTCTTTGGTCGACCTTTAGATGAATCGCGTTTTCATCTTTATTGGTCTTTTATCGTGATCGGGTAGTGAATCTATTTTTCACTTTTTGCCGATCTGTTGCTTTATAATCGGACGATGAATGTTTCAGATTAATGCGTCTTGAGAATTTGTAGAATATCTAAAATATATTTTATTCAAAAGAAAGTGCAAATATATACATGTTGGAGTTTTTCATCCTTTTAAGTCGGATAATATCTGGATCTCAACTTGGTGCCTCATTAAAAAACCTTTTCAGGAAAAAGAGTGCATCCTATGATGAGATCTTTTACCTTCTCTAGCTATAGTATCTTCTTAGGTTGCAGGCATGCCACGATCTGGGAAGCTCTCATCCATCGAGTTCGGACAGTCTGTAGTAGCCCTTCCCAAGTACTTCTATGACTCGGTAGGGTCCTTTCCAATTTGCTGCCAACTTTCCTTCTTCGCGTCGAGTTGTTCCAATATAATTTCGGATTAGGATGAGATCATTCTCCATGAAACCTCTTGGCACTACCTTTTGATTATATCTTGAAGCCATTCGGCGCTTTAGCGCTTTTTCCCTGATCCGAGCTCTTTCTTGGATTTCTGGAAGTAGGTCGAGTTCTTCTCTTTGAAGTTGAGAGTTGGCTTCTTCATTGTAGTGGACTACTCTAGGCGACCCTTCCTCGACCTCTACTGGGATTATTGCCTCCACTCCGTACGCTAATCGAAACGGTGATTCGTTTATGGTGGAATGTGGCGTAGTTCGATATGCCATAGGACCTGTGGAAGTTCTTCAGCCCAAGCTCCTTTCGCATCTTGCAGTCTCCGTTTCAACCCAGCCAATATGACTTTGTTGGCAGCTTCGGCTTGGCCATTGGCTTGAGGATGTTCGACGGAGGTGAACTGGTGCTTTATGTTCAAGTCGGCTACTAATTTCCTGAAGCCTGCATCTGTGAATTGAGTGCCATTGTCTGTGGTGATGGAGTATGGAACCCCAAACCTCGTGACAATGTTCCTATATAGGAATTTTCGGCTTCTTTGAGCAGTGGCATTGGCTAGGGGCTCTGCCTCAATCCACTTTGTGAAATAGTCTACTCCGACTATGAGGAATTTGACTTGTCCTGATCCCTGGGGAAAGGGTCCGAGATGATCGAGTCCCCATTTTGCAAATGGCCAAGGTGAAGTTATGCTGATGAGCTCTTCTGGTGAGGCGATGTGAAAGTTGGCATGTTTCTGGCATGGGGGACATGTCTTTACAAATTCTGTAGCTTCTTTTTGTAGAGTTGGCCAGTAAAATCCCGCCCGAAGTACCTTTTTGGTGAAAGCTTGTGCCCCAAGATGATTGCCACAAATGCCGGTGTGTACTTCCTCTAAAACTTCCCTTGTGTTAGAGGTCGGCACACATTTTAACAATGGTATTAAAATCCTTCTTTTGTATAGGGTATTGTTTATGATAGTGTAGTACTGAGCCTCCCGTTTTAACCTCTTTACTTCCTTCTCATTTGTGGGGAGTGTTTCTTTTTTGAGGTAATTAATTATGGGGGTCATCCATCCTTGATCCTGACTTGTTATAGCTAGGACTTTTTCCGCTTCCGAGATTGACGAGTTCTGTAGCATTTCCTGGATGAGGCTTCTATTGTTGCCCCCTGGTTTGGTGCTGGCTAGCTTTGAGAGTGCATCAGCTCGGGCATTTTGTTCGCGGGGTATGTGGCAGATCTTATATTCCTCGAGTTGTCCGAGCTGTTCCTTGGTTTTATCCAAATACTTTTTCATGGTGGGATCTTTGGCTTGGTAGCTCCCTATTATCTGTGAGGTGACTACTTGTGAGTCGTTGAAGATGTTGAGTTTTTGAGCTCCAACCTCCTTAGCCAGCTTCAAACCAGCTAGTAACGCTTCATATTCTGCCTGGTTATTTGAGGCCGGGAACCCAAATTTGAGGGAAAGCTCAACTTGGGTTCCTTGGTTGCTTTCTATTATCACACCTGTGCCGCTTCCAGTCTTATTTGAAGACCCGTCCACGTAGAGATTCCATTCTGTGGGAGTTTCCAGGGTATCTGTGAATTCTGCAATGAAGTCGGCCAAGTATTGTGATTTGATGGCTGTCCGAGCTTGATATTGGAGGTCGAACTCGGATAAATCAACTGCCCATTATAAAATTCTGCCTGCTAGATCTGTTTTCTGCAGTATCTCTTTTATGGGCTGGTCGGTCCGGACCTTAATGATGTGAGCCTGGATGTACGGGCGTAGTCGTCGAGATGTCAGTATGAGAGCATAGGAAAACTTTTCTATTTTTTGGTAGTTCAGCTCGGATCCCTGTAGCGCTTTACTAATGAAGTATACAGGTTGTTGCCCTTTGTCGTCCTCTCGAACTAGTGCTGAGGCTACTGCCCGACTTCCTACCGCAAGGTACAATACGAGTGGTTCTTCCTTTCGTGGTCGAGTTAGGATAGGTGGTCGTCCCAGGAAACTTTTGAAATCCTGGAAGGCTTGCTTGCATTCCATTGTCCATTCGAAGTTCTTTCCTTTCCTTAGAGTGGCATAGAAAGGAAGGGATCTTATCGCTGATCCCGCTAGGAACCTGGACAAGGCTGCCAACCTCCCGTTGAGTTGTTGTACTTCTTTGACACAAGTTGGGCTCTTCATGTTGAATATGGCCTGGCATTTATCCGGATTTGCCTCAATTCCTCTTTGTGTGAGCATAAAACCCAAGAACTTGCCTGCTTTTACTACAAAAGTGCATTTTGCGGGATTGAGGCGCATGTCATGCTTCCTTATAGTGTCGAACACTTGGGCCAGGTCGGACAATAATGTCTCTTCACTTTGTGTCTTTATTAACATGTCGTCCACGTAGACTTCCATGATTTTTCCGATATGATCTGAAAAGACTTTATTCATTAGCCTTTGATACGTAGCTCCCGCACTCTTGAGACCGAAAGACATTACAATATAGCAGTAATTTGCTTTTGGCGTCAAAAACGAGGTCTTTTCTTGATCTGGTGGATACATGGGGATTTGGTTATATCCGGAATATGCATCCATAAACGAGAGGTATCTATATCCGGATGAATCATCTACCAAAGCGTCGATAGTTGGTAGTGGGTAAGGATCTTTTGGGCAGGCTTTGTTGAGGTCGGTGCAGTCGGTGCACAGTCGCCATTTCCCATTTAATTTTTTCACCAAGACTAATGAGACGCAGAAGCTGGTGAATTAAAAATTATTAAATGGTTACGTTGCAAGTATAGTTCTTAACTCACCGAAAATCTGCCTATCAATTTAGAAATATGTCACAGAGAATTAAATTAAAAATTACTGGGAGTTTTAAGTCCCAGGTCGTCTCCCAACGAGTTGCAGAAAAGTGTGCTACCTTATTAATCAGATGTGCCAAGAAGTTGAGCTAAGTAAATTGGAATGTAAATTGAGGAAATTTAAATAATAGGAATAAAAGCCTTGACTGGGAGTTGATTGGTTGGAATTTCTATTATTGGTGGAGTGAATGTAAGATTAATTTATAATTAATGGTTGTTCTGTTTGGTTATCCTTTACCAAGTAAGGGAAAGTCAAACAAGCTGGAATGCCAGATCTGTTCACAAGTTGCAACCCACTTAGTTCAAAGGGATTGGCGTTGGTGACAGGATAGCAATCCAACTTTTAACCGCGTCACTTCTCGCTGGTTATCTCCTCAAATTCTTGTGTTTCTTCCATTTTTGCTAGCTTCCTTTCCAATCTCCAACTCATTCATGCCCTATAAAGTCTGAAACACTTAACACACAGATCACGGCATCGAATGGAATAAAGGAGAATTAAAAATAAATAATTAAAGTCTCTAGGAAGCAATTTTCAAACATGTAATAAATTCAGGAAGGAAATCTAAATGCTTGCTAATTTAATGAATAAGTGGGTAAGGATCATGATAAAACCACACAATTAAACACAATATAAACCATAAAATAGTGGTTTATCAACCTCCCCACACTTAAACATTAGCGTGTCCTCATGCTTAATTGAAGGAGATAAGGAAATAAGTATGAACATGTAGAAACTCATGAAATACAGTGCAAACCTATATACATATAAATAAATGCAACTATATGATTCTTGTCCACTTGATCAAAAGTAAATAAGCTCTTCAAAACAATTACAAATCAAATTCCACTAATTCTATCATTATACAATAAAATGGATAAAAGTGCAAGAAGATAGCTCATGAAAGCAGGGAACTTGAAAATTTAAGTATTGAACCCTCACTGATAATGTATGTACGCTCTGATCTCTAGTGTATAGGGTGGTCACTCTATCCTTCTCTAATCATGCTTTCTAACCTTTGTTTTTCTCCTAACCAATCAACAATAGTTAATACATCAATGCAAACATCATGAGGTCTTTTCAAGGTTGTAATGGGGCTAAGGTAAAGGCAGGGGTGTATATTTGGTCAAGTGAGCTAATAAATTGAATCTTTAATTAACCCAAGCTCTAATATGACTTGTATACACTTAATGTCATCTTTGAAGTTCATACCTAGCTACCCAGAATTCCCCTTTTCAATCCATACTCATGTATCAACTTATATTTTTGGTTCTATCATATGTGCATTGATCTTCGAATTCTGAATTCAATATTGGGGTAATTTTGTCCCCTTATTTATTGATTTTTCATATTTATTATTTTATATATATATATATATATATAATTTTTTTTATAAATAAAGCTTGTCAATGCACATAGATTTTTAATTCTTGTAGTTTCACATGAGTAGGTATCCAAATTCCCTTTAAATTTTCATGACACATTCCCTTAACAACTTTTGTTCCCACAATTTCCCATACTTAACTAGCACACACAATTCTGTCTTAAGCTAAATAAAGATTCAATTTGGGATATACGATTGTTTTTCGGCTTAAGGTTAGTAATGTGGTAAAATATCGAACAAATGGGAATTAAAGGCTCAAAGTGGTTAAGAAAGGTAATTGAAAAGAATAGGCTTAATTTGGATGAGTGAGTTTAAACAAATAATGGCCTCAATCATGTGCAAGCACGCAAATATAATAACTATTGGACATATAAGATAAAACAAAATATAGATTACAATCATAGAGAAGTAAACACACAAGAACGAAATAATTATGGTTAAATAATGTAACCATTCATAAAGGCTCAAATCTTTCACAGGTTGTGTGTTCTTTAACTCAAATATCGTGTTCCAAATACAACTCAAGCAAATTTATCATAAAAATTTTGAAAAATTAGTGAAATTTTGTTCCAAAGATAGATTTTTAAAAGAAACTTATTGTCTTTTCAATCAAGTAGAACATGCATGCAACTATCCTAACCTATGCAATTTATTCTATTCTATAAAGGAAAGAAAATCTAACTAAAATATCCTAATTATTGGTGCCAGAGAAGAGAATTTACCTCCGGAAGTCAGGTACTGACCGACCTCCCCACACTTAAGGCTTTGCACCGTCCTCGGTGCCATCTGTCAGAAACAGGGGTGGGCTGGTAGCAGTATCTTCACAGGCGTGGCCGTCATGGCTCCCTGTGCTGGTAAAGGAAGTGGAGTCCAGGGTGTCTGAGTCTCTGAAATGTCCTTTGAGTAGCTCCTTGAGGTGTTTGAATCGGCGCTCGTTACGGCGCTCTCTCATCTTTGCTTTCTGTTCTTGCCGATCCAACCATTCGATTATCTGCTGGAGCAATTTCTCAATTGTAGATGCTTGTGGTGTTGAAGAAGGATTATCTTCAACTGGAGCAGTAGGAAGGCTTGTAGTGGCTGCTGAGAGTCTGAGGTATTTCCCGTTAGGGACATACTGATCATCCCGTGGAAGCATGGCTTTGGTGTCCCCAGCACTGTATGAGATTCCGGCTGCTGAGACAAGATCTGAGACCAGGGTGGGGAAAGGTAAGTTGCCCGTAATTTGTACGTGTTCTATAGCATTCCGGATATGTCTTGAGAGATTCAGAGGTTGGTTTGTAAGGATGCACCATAGTAGAACAGCCATGTCCGCAGTGAAGGAGGACTCATGAGTGCTCGGAAAGACGTAATGGGACATGATCTGTGCCCATACGCGAGCCTCCAAGGTAAGTGCTGAAGCCAAGATTCCCTTAGGGGGGTACGGTGGTATTCGTAGATCCAACGGCTGCCAGGTAATGCGATGACTCCGAGAACGGAGTCCCAGTCGAATTGGTATCTCTGGCGCTGAAGAGTGGCTTCTTGAAAAGCATCCATTCCTGTTGGAATAGGGGGAAGATTCAGAGCTTGCTGAATGGCCTCTTCTGTGATGGGGACTTGCTTTTGCCGGACATAAACAGACTGCAGGGCCGGCATGTAGAAGTTGGAGTTGAACTCAACTACCCAAGAAAGATTGACCTGCCTCGGCTGTCTCCGTAGGAAACCCCATTGTCTTCGCTCAAGTTGCGGCTCAACAAAGGTTGCAATATTGGGCGGGAGGATAAGAAGGTATTCATTGTTATAATTCCTTTCTGCCATGATAGGGAACATCTGCTCACAGTTGCGATTGGAAAATCGCGCAGTGTCCTTTGCTGGAAAGGCTTTCTCCTTATCGTCAACTTTTATTATCCGCTTAACTCTTTTTGTTGAGGGCTTGACGGCGGTTGAAGAAGGCTCTGCCACTAATGCTCTTTTAGTTCCTCTTCTTGCTGGTGGTTTGGAAGTTGCTTTCTCCTTTCCTTTCTTGGTGGCCATCCTAAAAGAAGGGAAGAGAAAGAAAATTAAATTTAAGGAGACATACAGCAGGGAAGGAAACGGAAAAGAGGGTGAATGATGCACATCAAAATGTAGATGACATTAACACATGCTCTCGAGTACATATGAAAAGCCATTAATGGAAAATAACTAGTGCAGATAAAAACAAGTGAATGCAAGGTGTTTATTGGCATGCTGGCAAAGGGCATGAGTAGCATAGACCAAGCATTACTTCGTAACAAACCATCACGTTTGTATTGACAATTGAATTTAATTAATAAAATAATAAGGAGAATTTGTGAAAAGCAAGCATTGAATAGTAGAGTAAAGTAATGTAGAAAAGTGCATAGGGCTATATAGGCTTTTTCACAAACACATGGCATGCATGGTAAGTAAGATATAAAAAGTAGGAAATTGAACATGCAAGCAATCCCCTTAAAAAAAATAATAATAATTGTCAAATAAATTGTAACAAGTCACAAGCATATAATGAGGGGTAATGACTCAAAAATTTTCTAGCACCATATAAAAAGGGAAAGAAGAAAATGAAATACAAAAGTGAAAAGAAAGAGGAGGGAAAAAGAAAATAAAAATGTATATAATATAATAAGAATGATGGAAAAGAGAAGAAGGAAGAAGAAGGTAAAACCTTGTTAATGGTGGTGAGAGAGATAGAGAGTGAAAGGTGAGATAGAAGGGGGAAGGAAGAAATAAAGAGGGAAAAGAAAAATTAGGATTTGGGGGAGAGAAAGATAAGATAATTTAGCAATTTAGGTTGAGCTGTGCGGCGCATGCGACACGGCCACGTGGGGCACGCATTCGCGTGGGTGTGCCTCAGGTAAGGGGACGCGATCGCATCAGTCATGCGGTCGCGTGACCCGTGTTACGCTGCTGGCGCGAGTGCAGCCTCGCTCCAGCACAACTCTCTGTTCGATTTATTTTAATTGCCAAAATTCGGTGACGCGATCGCGTGGGTCACGCGATCGCATGAGTGTGCGTTATAAAATGGGTGACGCGGCCGCATCGGCGACGCGGTCGCGTGAAAAGGATTGTGCTTCCAGCACCAATCCAGCACTACTCTTGCACAATATCTCAGTGTGCACCCTTTTACGTCGAAAATACAGGGCACGCGGTCGCGTGGGAGGCCATGATTCCTATGCGACGCAAACGCGTCAGAGACGCGGTCGCGTGGGTCGATTTGTGCCATTGGCATGCCTCCAGCCGGACTCCAGCCGAACTCTCTGTTCGTTTATTTGTTTTCTCCACCCTCTTTGCGATGCGGACGCGTCGCTGATGCGATCGCGTCGCGCGGTGAAAAACCCTTTTTTTTAAAAAGAAATATGAAGGCATGAAATGCAAATGCACGAAAGCACTAATAAAGAGAAGAGTTATTAAAGAAGAAAAACTAAAAGTGAAGAAAAGAACGATCATACCGCGGTGGGTTGTCTCCCACCAAGCACTTTGCTTTAACGTCCGTAAGTTGGACGCTCCACTAGCTCAATCGGCTGCTATGTGGGGATCTTCCAGGCGGAAGATCTCAAGCTCCTTATTTTTTTGCACCTTCTCACCATGGTACAGCTTCAGGCGTTGTCCATTGTCCTTAATAAGTTCAGAGCTTGAAGGATGGCTTAGGTGATAAACTCCGTACGGTTCAGCCTTCTCTACTCTGTATGGATCTTCCCATTTTGATCTCAACTTACCGGGCATGAGCCTTAGTCGAGATTTGTAAAGGAGGACAAAATCTCCAGGTTGAAACTCTTTCTTCTTGATGTTCTGATCATGCACAGCTTTCATCTTTTCCTTGTAAATTCTGGAGTTCTCATAAGCTTCTAGGCGAAGGTTCTCCAGTTCCTGCAGTTGTAACTTCCTTTCAGCTCTGGCGTTCTCAATTCCCATGTTGCACTCCTTAACTGCCCAGAAGGCTCTGTGTTCTATTTCAACTGGGAGATGACAAGCTTTTCCATAAACCAAGCGGAAGGGACTCATCCCAATGGGCGTCTTGTATGCTGTTCTATATGCCCACAGTGCATCTTGTAGCCTGGTGCTCTAGTCTTTTCTGTGAGGCTTTACTATCTTTTGCAAGATACGCTTAACTTCTCTGTTTGATACCTCGGCTTGCCCATTAGTTTGGGGATGGTAAGCTGTTGCAACTTTATGGATTATCCAATGCTTCTTCATCAATCCTGTTAGTCTTCTGTTACAAAAATGGGTGCCTTGATCGCTCACGATTGCTCGTGGTGATCCAAAGCGACATATAATATGGTTTCTCACAAAGGAAACAACAGTGTTAGCATCATCAGTGCGGGTAGGAATTGCTTCTACCCATTTGGAAACATAATCCACAGCTAACAATATATAAAAATATCCATTAGAATTTGGAAATGGACCCATGAAGTCAATGCCCCAAACATAAAAAATTTCACAGAAGCGCATATATTGTTGAGGCATCTCATCCCTCCTGGATATATTACCAAATTTCTGGCATGGGGGGCAGGATTTACAAAACTCAGCAGCGTCTCTAAAAAGAGTAGGCCACCAGAATCCGCAGTCTAAGATCTTTCTAGCTGTTCTTTGAGGGCCAAAATGTCCTCCACTCTCAGATGAGTGACAGGCCTCTAAAATGGACTGGAATTCTGAATGAGGCACACAATGTCTAATTATCTGGTCAGCGCCACATCTCCATAAATATGGGTCATCCCATATATAATATTTAGACTCGCTTTTCAGCTTGTCTCTTTGATGTTTAGAAAAATGTGGAGGAAATGTGCGGCTAACTAAATAATTAGCAACAGGTGCATACCAAGGGATTACCGCAGATACTGCTTGCAGGTTGTCAAAAGGAAAATTATCATCTATAGGGGTAGAATCATCCTTAATATGTTCAAGGCGACTCAAGTGGTCTGCTACTAAATTCTGATTACCACTCCTATCCTTTATTTCTAAATCAAATTCTTGTAACAGCAGTATCCAACGTATAAGTCTTGGTTTGGATTCCTTTTTAGCTAATAGATACTTTAGAGCTGCATGGTCCGAATACACTACTACTCTAGTACCAAGTAAATAGGCTCGGAATTTATCCAGAGCAAAAACAATAGCCAGAAGCTCTTTCTCAGTAGTAGTATAATTGGACTGGGCAGTGTCTAAAGTCTTAGACGCATAGGCAATAACAAAAGGATCCTTACCTTCGCGATGAGCCAGCGCTGCTCCTACTGCATGGTTGGAAGCATCGCACATGATTTCAAACGGCTGACTCCAGTCTGATCCTCTCACAATTGGGGCTTGAGTTAGAGCAGTCTTTAGCTTATCAAACGCTTGTTCGCAATCCTCACTGAACTCGAACTCAATATCCTTCTGCAGTAATCTGGACAAGGAAAGTGCCACCTTACTAAAGTCCTTAATAAATCTCATGTAGAAACCTGCATGGCCAAGGAACGAACGGACTTCCCTCACAGAAGAGGGGTAAGGTAAACTAGAAATAACATTCACCTTTGCTGGGTTTACAGAGATACCATTATTAGATACCACATGTCCTAATACAATCCATTGTTTTACCATAAAGTGGCATTTTTCGAAATTCAATACAAGATTTGTGTTAACACATCTATCTAATACTCGAGATAATCCATCTAAGCAAAGGCTAAAAGAATCATCGTAAACGCTAAAATCGTCCATAAAAACTTCCATACAGTCCTCGATAAGATCAGAGAAAAGACTCATCATGCACCTTTGGAAGGTAGCTGGTGCATTGCACAAGCCAAAGGGCATTCTCTTATAAGCATAGGTCCCAAAAGGACATGTAAAAGTAGTCTTTTCCTGATCCTCAGGAGCTATATGAATCTGGAAATAACCTGTGTAACCATCTAAAAAGCAATAATGTGATTTACCTGACAGGCGATCCAGCATTTGATCAATGAATGGAAGTGGGTAGTGATCCTTACGGGTAGCTTGGTTGAGACGCCTGTAATCAATGCAGACTTTCCAAGCATTCTGAACTCTAGTTGCTATGAGCTCTCCATGCTCACTCTTCACTGTAGTGACTCCAGATTTCTTGGGCACCACTTGTACTGGGCTTACCCATTCACTGTCTGAAATGGGATATATGATACCTGCTTCCAATAGTCTGGTCACTTCCTTTTTGACAACTTCCAAGATGGTGGGATTCAATCTTCTCTGGGGTTGACGGACAGGTCTTGCTCCCTCTTCAAGAAATATTCTATGCTCGCATACTTGAGGGTTGATTCCCACTATGTCTGCCAAACTCCACCCAATTGCCTTCTTATGCTTCCTCAGTACATCAAGTAACTGCTCTTCTTGTTGAGAAGTCAGTTCCCTTGCAATAATAACCGGAAGCTTCTGCTCATCCTCAAGATAAGCATATTTGAGATGTGGAGGGAGAGGTTTCAATTCTAACTTTTGATCATGGGCAGGCTCTGGATTATCTGGGGCTTGTGAAAATGGCGAAGTGCCCTCATTGTCAGTTAAGAGGGTCCCCACACTGGGACCTTGTCCAGTGTGCCTCTCTTCAAACTCTTCCTCTTGAATTTCAGCCACACTTTCGTCTATGACATCACACTGGAAGATAGAACGATCTTCTGGGGGATTGTCAATGACTCCATTCAGATTGAAGATTACTATGCGGCCATCTATTTCAAAGGAGTATGTTCCTGAAAAAGCATCCAATTTGAATTTTGATGTCTTCAGGAATGGTCTTCCAAGTAGGATTGATGATGGCTTATCTGAATCATTGTGGGGCATCTCCAAGATATAAAAATCAGTGGGAAATGTGAGCCCTTTAATGTTCACCAAAACATCTTCAGCAACTCCAGCCACTGTAATAATGCTTTTATCTGCTAACACAAAACGAGTTGCCGACCTTTTTAAGGGAGGGAGCCTCAAAACATCATATATAGACAAAGGCATTATACTGACACATGCTCCTAAATCACACATGCAATCGTAAATTACTACACCACCAATAGTACAACTAACTATGCAAGGACCTGGATCACTACATTTTTCAGGTAATCCTCCCATTAAATCAGATATAGAACTACCTAAAGGAATAGTTTCTAATTCATTAATTCTGTCTTTATGGATACATAAGTCTTTTAGAAACTTTGCATATTTAGGTACCTGCTGAATAACATCAAAAAGGGGAACAGTTACCTTGACCTTTTTGAATATCTCTACCATTTTAGGATCGGGTTCCAGCTGCTTCCTGGGCTTCCTTGCAAGTTGTGGAAATGGAATAGGAGTAGTGTTGTCTGTGGCGTCTGCACCTTTTGGTGCTTCCTCCTGTGGTTGAGCTATTTCTTCTTCAGCTATGTCCTGTATATCCTCTTCCTCTTCAACATCTTCGATTTCTACCACCTCTTCAGCTGAGGCGTATTCTGGTGAGCTTGGTTCCTCCTGATTCCTCTCCTGCAGTGTGGTTCCGGACCTCAGGGTGATGGCATTAATGCCTCCCTTTGGGTTGGGTAATGGTTGAGAGGGTATTCCAATGGTGCTTGAAGGTTGGTTATTGGAATTTTGTGCTGGTACAAACTGTGTCATAAAAGCTTGCATAGTAGAGGTGAGACCCTTCAGACTGGCATTAATACTATTCATGATGTTACTTTCCATGGCATGTTGTCTTTTCTCAAAAGATTGCAGTAGGTCTTCAGTAGAAGGTGAAGAAGAATGGGTAAATTGAGAGGTCTGCTGCTGATTGTTCTGTGGTCCTTGGTTCTGCCTCAGGGGAGGTGCTCTGTAAGGTTGATTTTGCTGCCTGTTATTGTTATTGTTCCACCTCTGATTTCCCTGATTATCTCTGAATCCTCTGTTATTGTTGTCCCTCCAATTCTGGTTTGAATTGTCCTGCCATCCATGGTTATTATTTCCACTTTGATTGTACCCTTGGTTGGGGCGGTCATAGAAGTTGTGAGTGGATGCCACCATGTTGTCTTCTTGTTAGAGCTGTGGGCATTCATCAGTGTAATGGCTGTAATCAGCACAGATTCTGCAAATTCTTTGTGGGACTAGTTGTTGGTTTTGCTGTGGTGGAGGAGGTTGAGCTTGCTGAGCTTGTTGATTCAACTGTATTTGCTTCAGCAAGTTGGTCATTTCACAGATGCCTTCACGTAGAGCAGCAGTCTCGCTGCTAGAAGATACTTCTGTAACAGTTTTTGAATGGCCTTGCTTCTGTCTGTGGTTCCTAGTGGATTCAGCTAAATCACTGATCAATTGCCAAGCTTCATCAGTGGTCTTGTACTTCTTCATAGACCCATTGCTGGCACTTTCCAGTATGGTCTTATCTTGGGGCCTCATACCCTGTGTGATATAGCTGAGTAGCACGATCTTGTCAATCATGTGGTGGGGGCATGCTTCCAGAAGATTATTGAAGCGCTCCCAGTATTCAAAGAGAGTCTCATTGTCATCTTGAACAATTGTGGAGATATCCTTCCTTAGCTTATCAGTGACTTCAGATGGGAAGAATTTCTCCAGAAACTCCTTTCTGAGTGTATCCCAGTTGGATACATTTGCTAGAGGTTGAGTGTAGTACCACTCTCTTGCTTTTCCCTCAAGAGAAAACGGAAAAGCTTTCAGCAGTATTGAAGTTTCATCAGTGCCATCACGCCTGACAGTAGAACAGGCTGCCTGGAAATCTCTCAAGTGCTTGATAGGCTCTTGAGCAGGTAGGCCATGAAACCTGGGCATCAAATTTAGCAGTGCGGGCTTTATTTCAAAATCTGTAGCTACCGCTGGATGATGCGCTTGAAACGGTTGCATTGTAAAATTAGGGGCTCCTTCCTCCTGGATGGTAACTCTCCTAGCTGCCATGTTTTCTGCACGTAAAACAACCGAATCAATAGAACGGGGGCTGGTTTCTTCCTCAGATTCACTTTCAGATCCGCCCTCAGAGCGGGCTAACCGACGCTGTTCTCGCCTTATTCATGAAATTGTCCTTTCAATTTCAGGATCGAATATTAGCAAGCACGAATCAAGAAGTGAACGCGTCATTTGACGGAAGAAACATGCAACTCATAGTAGCAAAATAAAAAAAAATGCAAATAAATAAATTCTAATTAATAAAATTAGCACTCTATTGCAACTCTCCGGCAACGGCGCCAAAAATTGATGAGACGCAGAAGCTGGTGAATTAAAAATTATTAAATGGTTACGTTGCAAGTATAGTTCTTAACTCACCGAAAATCTGCCTATCAATTTAGAAATATGTCACAGAGAATTAAATTAAAAATTACTGGGAGTTTTAAGTCCCAGGTCGTCTCCCAACGAGTTGCAGAAAAGTGTGCTACCTTATTAATCAGATGTGCCAAGAAGTTGAGCTAAGTAAATTGGAATGTAAATTGAGGAAATTTAAATAATAGGAATAAAAGCCTTGACTGGGAGTTGATTGGTTGGAATTTCTATTATTGGTGGAGTGAATGTAAGATTAATTTATAATTAATGGTTGTTCTGTTTGGTTATCTTTTACCAAGTAAGGGAAAGTCAAACAAGCTGGAATGCCAGATCTGTTCACAAGTTGCAACCCACTTAGTTCAAAGGGATTGGCGTTGGTGACAGGATAGCAATCCAACTTTTAACCCAATTACAAATTTTTCTTTCAATCCTTCCAACTCAAGAATTCCTTTTTATCAACTCCCCATCAAGTAAGGAAACTACTTACGCATTGTAAATAAAGAATCCATAACGCATGAAAGGAAATTAAAAGAAGACATGATTATTGAAATTGAAATTGAATTAAAAAGAAATAATCCTTGCATTAATTAATCATAAAAATATTCAAGTAACAAAATTGAACAAAACAAGGAACATAGAAGAATGGAACCAAGTTAAGAAAACAAACTAGAATAATGAAGTCTTGATGAGGAAATAACTCTTCTCAATATTCCAATGCTAAGACCAATTCAAAATTAAAATTCTAAAACCTAGAAAGAAAAACCTAAGAGAGTAAAACTAGATCTGAAACTGTCTCTGAATGAATGTGTTATTTGTTTCTGCATGTTCTTTGACTCTAGTCTGCTGTTTCGAGCCGAAAACTGGGTCGAAATAGGGCCCAAAATCGCCCCCAACGAATTCTGCAGATTATGCAGATCGCACATGTCATGCGATCGCGTCATCCATGCGGACGCGTCATTCGTGCTTTTCCTCGCCACGCGTTCGCGTCGTCCACGCTACCGCGTCGCCAGAACTTTTCCAATTTGCGCAGCCGCGTGAGCCATGCGGCCGCGTCACTGCAATTTGCTCTCCTTCGCGTGGTCGCGTGAACCATGCGACCGCGTCACTTCTCGCTGGTTATCTCCTCAAATTCTTGTGTTTCTTCCATTTTTGCTAGCTTCCTTTTCAATCTCCAACTCATTCATGCCCTATAAAGTCTGAAACACTTAACACACAGATCACGGCATCGAATGGAATAAAGGAGAATTAAAAATAAATAATTAAAGTCTCTAGGAAGCAGTTTTCAAACATGTAATAAATTCAGGAAGGAAATCTAAATGCATGCTAATTTAATGAATAAGTGGGTAAGGATCATGATAAAACCACACAATTAAACACAATATAAACCATAAAATAGTGGTTTATCAACGACGTTAGCTAGCCATAGTGGGTACTTGAGTTCTCTTATGAATCCTGCCTCCAGTAGTGCTTGTACCTGTTCTTCCACAGCTTGGGATCGTTCTGGCCCAAGTTTTCTTCGTCTCTGCTGTACCGGCCGAGATCTTGGATAGACCGCCAACTTGTGACTCATTAGCTTGGTCTATGCCTGGCATGTCTGCAGCTTTCCATGCGAAGAGATCGACATTATCTCGTAAGAACTGTACTAGTAATTCTTTTGCGTCTCCCTTCAGGATCGTGCCAATATTAGTTGTTTTGTCCGAGGTATCCCCGATCTGAACTTTGTCTAGGTCTCCTTCGGGTTGTGGATGGAGTTCTTCACGTCTCTGAACTCCACCGAGCTCAATTGTATGGAACTCTTCTCCTCTGCCTCTGAGGTTTAGACTTTCGTTATAACAGCGCCGTGCCATCTTTTGATCTGCTTTTATTGTAGCTATCCCTTCTGTAGTTGGGAATTTCATACATAGATGTGGAGTTGAGACTATTGCACCGAGTTGATTTAGTGTTGTCCGACCTATTAGGGCATTGTAGGCTGAACTCACGTCGACCACTATGTAGTCTATCTTGAGTGTTCTGGATTGGTTTCCTATTCTGAAGGTTGTATGTAGTGACACGTATCCCAGCGGTTGTACTGGGGTATCTCCCAGTCCGAACAGGCTGTTAGGGTATGCTCTAAGCTCCTTTTCTTCTAAGCCGAGCTTGTCGAAGGCAGTTTTGAATAAGATGTCGGCGGAGCTCCCTTGGTCTATTAATGTGTGGTGGAGATTGGCGTTTGCCAGTATGATGGTGATGACCATGGGGTCGTCGTGTCCTAAGATGATACCGGTTGCATCTTTTTTGGTGAATGTGATTGCAGGGATGTCGGGAGCTTCCTCCTTTCCTTCAACATGATATACTTCTTTGAGATATCTTTTGCAGGATAATTTGGAGATTCCTCCTCCTGCAAATCCTCTGTGTATCATATGGACATGTCTTTCTGGCGTACGAGGTGATCGCTCGATTCGTCCGACATCTTCATCCCTTCTTCTCTTTCTTTGATCATCATCTCGGGTGGCCAGAAACCGATCTAGTTTTCCTTCTCTTACTAATTTTTCTATGATATTTTTTAAGTCGAAGCATTCGTTGGTGGAATGCCCTCGGACTCGGTGATATTCACAGTATTCGTTCCGATTTCCTCCTCCTCTTTTACCTTTGAGTGGTCGAGCTGGGGGTATCTTTTCCGTATGGCAGACTTCTTTGTAGACATCTACCAGGGATACCCTAAGAGGGGTGTAATTATGATATTTTTTAATTTTTCCCCTTGTCGATCTTCCTTCTTTTTGGATTCTTTATCTTTGTCTCGGTAGGAGAATCCGGATTTTGAGGTTTCTCCCAACCAAGAGTTTTCTTCCATGTTGATATATTTTTCCGCTCGCTCCTGCACCTCATCTAGAGATATGGGATATTTCTTCAATATAGATTGGCTGAAAGGTCCCTCTCGTAGGCCATTGATAAGGCCCTTGATGGTGGCCTCTGTTGGCAAGCTTTGTATGTCTAGGCATGTTTTGTTGAATCTCTCCATGTAGTTGCGAAGACTTTCCCGATCTCCTTGCCTGATTCCTAGTAGACTGGGGGCATGATTGGCCTTGTCTTTTTGGATGGAGAATCTGGCCAGGAATTTTTTTGGCTAGGTCGTCAAAGCTTGAGATGGACTTAGGAGGTAAGTTGTCGAACCATCTAATTACTGTCTTCGTGAGGGTCGTTGGAAAAGCTTTGCAGCGTACAGCGTCCGAGGCGTCGATGAGGTACATTCTGCTTCTGAAGTTGCTGAGATGATGGTTGGGATCTGTAGTGCCATCATACAGAGTCATATCTGGAAGTTTGAAGTCCTTAGGAATTTTGGTTTTCATGATGTCCCTAGTGAATGGATTTTGATCTTTGCGTGAATTGTCCTCAGGGGTAGTCCGGGTAGCCTTTGCTTTGAGATCGGCTTCGAGTTGTAGGATTTTATCTTCTAGCTCTCGACGTCTCCTTACCTCTCTTTGTAGATCCTTGCCAACTTCTCGTTGATGCTGGCTTTCTTTGTCAAGTTGCTTTAGATGTTCTTGAAGCGCTTCTATTACTCCCGGATGTGATGAGTTTTTGTCTCCATTAGATTTCGGAGTATCTTTTAGTGTAGTGTCCGCGTTTTTGTACGGCATTCTGTCCTCTAGATCTGAATCATAGTCGTTGTCATGGTCGTCCGCCATAATGATGGGATGACTTCCAGGTTCCCCGGAAATGGCGCCAACGTTCCGAGGGTTACCTGAAACTGTAGGCCGATCTCGGATGAGATCTTCTGTACTGGTCGGAGATGACGTGTCCGGCTGGCTGGTGGCGGCCGGAGCTGTTGTGTCCGACTTGTTGGACTGGCTTCACTTCTGATCCTTGGTCACCGGAGGGTGGGGGGTACCTGCAAGAGACTTCGATGCTTAAGTTAGCACGGGTATTAAGCAGGTTTATTGTAGAATCAGAGTATGAGTTATACCTGGGTGCTCCAGTATATTTATAGTGGTTGTAGAGTGACCTTTCTAGATAAGATAAGTTAGTTATCTTATCTTATCTTTATCTTTGAGTTGAGGTCAGCTTATCTTCAAGGGAACCACCCTTATCTCTATAGGCTTGGACGGCCTGTGGATTTGGGTCGTATTCCTTGGATTGGGCCCTTTCTTGGGCTTTCCCGTCGATTTGGCCGAGCTCTTTTAGGAAGAGGTCGGATAGTCTGACCTGAAGAGGTCGGTCGTTTTGTCGCCGATCATCCCAGGTCGGATAGCTCGACCCAGGGTATGAACACCTTCCTTCACCTGTCATCAACCAAACAAACTCATCAAAGCCTTGAAATAAGTCATGAGAATTCTTATCATTCTTAGCACACAAGTAATTATAGCATAATTCTCATGAAATTGCATCAAATTAACTATGGTTGGCTGAATCCAGGCATGCATGAATTTTTACCCCAATTTCTTACTTATAACTCAAGAAAGTGCATAAAACCTATTAAAAACAAAGAAAAAGGCTAGTAAAACTAGCCTAAGATGCCCTAGCATAAATATTCTGTTTGCTGAGGTATTGGAGAAGATGCCTCCCTATATAGCCTATTTGAAAAGTGTACTCTGTGAGAAGAAGGCCTTAAAGGGAGATGAAACTGTGGTGTTGATCAAGGAGTACAGTGCACTGGCCCAGACGAGCCTACCCAAGAAAATGCCAGATCCCAGAAGCTTCCTGATTCCTTGCACTATAGGGACCATCACATTTGAGAAAGCATTGTGTGATCTGGGTTCAAGCATAAATCTGATGCCTCTTTCTGTGATGAAGAAGCTGTGAATCCAAGAGGCGCAACCCACAAGAATTGCATTGGAGAGGGCTAACAAGTTTCAGCATATAGATTGGTGGAGAATGTCCTAGTAAAGGTTAACGATCTCTACCTCCCTGTAGACTTTGTGATACTCGACACGGGAGAGGATACAGATGACTCCATCATCCTAGGAAGGCCATTTCTAGCCACTGAAAGAGCTCTGATTGATGTTGAGAGAGGAGAGTTAGTTCTGAGGCAATGTGAAGACTATTTGGTCTTCAAGGTTTTCAAACCTCCACCACTCTCTAACAAAGGAGGTACTGGCGTGCAGAACTCAATGCTTAAGCCGTCGCACTTGGTGGAAAGCCATACAGTACCCCCTAACATCAAACCTAAGTTTGGTGTTGGCCATTCATCACCCACCAAAGATGAAGGAGGTCCCAAGAAGAAATTACCCAAGGGATGGAGGAACAAGAAGATTCCTACTAAGAACTTCTTACCAAGCATGAAGATGGTGTTCACTAGAAGTCTAATTGTACCTCATACTATGAATAGAATTCTGTCTATGGAGCATGTTGAGCTAATTTATGAGAGCATAGGAAAAACGTTCACTATGAGGGGTGAAGATCTGAGCCCCTATGATTGATGAGTCCATATTTGATGAGATATTTTGACTTGATTTGAATGGCTTTCATCACATAAACTCACACTTATTCACCAAAATAGCATACTTTTGTGATTTCTCCCTAATTTGGACATAAATGTGAAAACATGTGTTTTTATGCTTAAATTGAGCAATTTAATCCGACTTTTATTTCATTCGATGCCGTGATATGTTTGTTGAGTGATTTCAGGTCATTTTGGCAAGATTGGCTAGGCAAAAGTGGAAGAAAGCATGTACAAGGGAGAACACTTGAAGAAAACAAGGAAAAACACACACAGATAAGTGTGCGTGCGCACAAGCATCTATGCGTACGTACAAGAAGGAATTAACATGTGTGCGTACGCACAACCCTCTGTGCGTACGCACAGGTGAACAAACAGCAAAGTGTGCGTACGCATACATTTGTGCGTACGCACAGGTCTCTGCACGTAGTTTTATTAATGAAACACGTGATCTGCGATTTTGGGGACCTTTGGCCCCGTTTTGGAGGACTTTATGCTGAATAGAAATGCCATATGAAGGGGAATTGAAGCCATATGAAGTCATTAGAGTAGGAGGCCTCATTTCTTACATTTTTAGTATAGTTAATTAGGACTAGGAGTAGTGTAGAGTAGGAAATTCTCTCCTAGGGTTTATGTAGTCTTCATTGTAGCATTTTATAGCAAGCTTTAATCTTGGGTTGATCAACTCTTTTGTAAGTACTCTCAATTTCCTCTTTAATTTCACTACTTTTGCTTTTATGTTCTTATGGTTCAAGTTACTTTGTTTATATATGCAATTTTGGTATCTTGAAGTTTTGATTGATGAATTTCATGTTTTATACTTTATATATGCTTGATTGCTTGCTTATAGTTGGTATTGTGAATATTTTGGTTATAGCTTTTATTTGTCTTTGCAATTTTCCATGTTTTACTTTTATGCCCACAAGGTGTTTGTGAAAATGCCAATTATGAGTTTTGAGTAGATTTTCACATCTTGACTTGGAATTTGAGTTCCTAGGATACTAGAGTCATAATGTCCGACATTTAGTGGTAATTCTTGGGTAGTTAGTTGACTCTTGTTTCCATTGACGCTAGCTTTTTATCAACTAGTATGATAAGTTAGCTAGGACTTATGGATTAAGGTCAATTATGCTTGCTTGACATACTCCTCGATGTTAGGGGTATACTAAGCGAGATTTACTCATCATAATTATCATAGTTGTTGTTATGGCGATGATAGGATTCCTTGCATTCTCATTTCCAAGTCAAGGCACTTTTATGCATATATTAGCATTTTCACTAGTTTTGATCTTGTTTCCTTGTTAATAGCATTGATTGCAATTTTGATCATTTCTTAGTTCTTTTGTTTCTTGGGTTCCTTTAATCTTTTGTTCTTTGATTTGAAAAACCCCCTTTTTCCTCACAACCGAAAGCGTGAAACTTCAATTGCATTCCGAGGGAGAACGACCCGAGGTTGAATTACTCTCGGTTATTATCATTTTGAAATTAAACTTTGATTGAGAGGATGATTTGTTGGTTTGGACTATGCTATCAATGAAGAAATTGTTTTGCCAAAATTTCCGAACCATCGTGATCCTCTTCATCAAGTTTTTGGCACCGTTGCCGGGGATGCAATTGAGTGCTATCTTTTAGTTGTTGTGAATATGTTGGTAGTGTAAATATCTTACTTTTTGGTTGTTTGGTCGTTTTTGTTAATATCTAGGTATTTGTTGTTCTTGTTTGTTAATGTCTTTTGCTTTTATTTTCTACTTTCTCTATGAGCTACCACCCTTGGTTGGAGCTTGGTTGTGATTATTTTGTAGGGTATGATGAATTCAAATTGGGATTGCTTTATGGAGTGAGAGAATCAATTTAGGGAGGAACCAATTGCGTATGAGCAACACTCATGGTAAACACCTCCTCTATACTACAACGAGCCAAACCCCCCTATGTGAATACCAAATTGGTGCACGAAAATTACTTCACACTATGTAATTCCGCACAACTAACCAGCAAGTGCACTGGGTCGTCCAAGTAATACCTTACGTGAGTAAGGGTCGAATCCCACGGAGATTGTTGGTTTGAAGCAATCTATGGTTATCTTGCAACTCTTAGTCAGGATATAATATCAATAATAATTCTTAGTTTGAATTGTGAAAAATGAAAGGGCATAAAATAAATACTTGTTCTGCAGTAATGGAGAATATGTTGGAGTTTTGGAGATGCTTTGTCTTCTGAATTTCTGCTTTCTCTCTGCCTTCTTCTTCACGCACGCAAGGTTCCTTCTATGGCAAGCTGTGTGTTGGTGGATCACCGTTGTCAATGGCTACCATCTGTCCTCTCAGTGAAAATGGTCCAGGTGCGCTGTCACTGCACGGCTAATCATCTGTAGGTTCTCGATCATACCGGAATAGGATTTACTATCCTTTTGCGTCTATCACTACGCCCAGCACTCGCGAGTTTGAAGCTCGTCACAGTCATCCAATCCTTGAATCCTACTCGGAATACCACAGACAAGGTTTAGACTTTCCGGATTCTCAAGGATGCTGCCAATGGATTCTAGCTTATACGACGAAGATTTTGATTAAGGAATCTAAGAGATCCTCATTCAATCTAATGTAGAACAGAGGTGGTTGTCAGGCACACGTTCATAGGTTGAGAATGGTGATGAATGTCACGGATCATCACCTTTGTCAAAGTGAAGCACGAATGAACATCTTAGATAGAAACAAGCGTGTTGAATAGAAAACAGAAATAGTTGCATTAATTCATCGAGATACAGCAGAGCTCCTCACCCCCAACAATGGAGTTTAGAGACTCATGCCGTCAAAGAGTACAAAGTTCAGATCAAAAAATGTCATGAGATACAAAATAAATTTCTAAAAGTTGTTTAAATACTAAACTAGTAACCTAGGTTTACAGAAAACGAGTAAACTATGATAGATAGTGCAGAAATCTACTTCTGGGGCCCACTTGGTGTGTGCTGGGGCTGAGACTTAAGCTTCTCACGTGCCTGGGCTGTTTTGGGCGTTCAATGCCAGGTTGTAACCTGTTTCTGGCGTTGAACTCCAACTTGTAACCTGTTTCTGGCGCTGGACGCCAGACCGCAACATGGAACTGGCGTTGAACGCCAGTTTACGTCATCTATCCTTGAGCAAAGTATGGACTATTATATATTGCTTGAAAGACCTAGATGTGTACTTTTCAACGCAATTGGAAGCGCGCCAATTGGACTCCTGTAGCTCCTGAAAATCCATTCCGAGTGCTGAGAGGTCAGAATCCAACAGCATCAGCAGTCCTTTTTCAGCCTGAATCAGATTTTTGCTCATCTCCCTCAATTTCAGCCAAAAAATACCTGAAATTACAGAAAAATACACAAACTCATAGTAAAGTCTAGAAATATGAATTTTGCCTAAAAACTAATGAAAATATACTAAAAACTAACCAAATCATACTAAAAACTATATGAAATTAACCCCAAAAAGCGTATAAAATATCCGCTCATCACAACACCAAACTTAAACTGTTGCTTGTCCCCAAGCAACTAGACAAATAAAATAGAATACAAATAAGTCACGAAGCAATAATATCTCAGAGTTCTTGAGTGAAGCTCAGATTCTAATTAGATGAGCGGGACTAGTAGCTTTTTGCTTTCGAACAGTTTTGGTATCTCACTTTATCCATTGAAGCTCAGAATGATTGGCATCTATAGGAACTTAGAATTCAGATAATGTTATTGATTCTCCTAGTTCAGTATATTGATTCTTGAACACAGCTACTTTATGAGTCTTGGCCGTGGCCCTAAGCATTTTGTTTTCCAGTATTACCACCGGATACATAAATGCCACAGACACATAATTGGGTGAACCTTTTCGGATTGTGACTCAGCTTTGCTAAAGTCCCCAATTAGAGGTGTCCAAGGTTCTTAAGCACACTCTTCTTTTTGCTTTGGACCTTGACTTTAACCGCTCAGTCTCAAGTTTTCACTTGACACCTTCACGCCACAAGCACATGGTTAGGGACAGCTTGGTTTAGTTGCTTAGACCAGGATTTGATTCCCTTAGGCCCTCCTATCCACTGATGCTCAAAGCCTTGGATCCTTTATTACCCTTGCCTTTTGGTTTTAAGGGCTATTGGCTTTTTCTGCTTGCTTTTTTTTTTGCAAGCTTTGTATTCATTGCTTTTTCTTGCTTCAAGAATCATTTTTATGATTTTTCAGATTATCAATAACATGTCTCATGTTCATCATTCTTTCAAGAGCCAACATATTTAACATTCAAGAACATCAAATTCCAAAGACATATGCTCTGTTCAGGCATTCATTCAGAAGGCAGAAAGCATTGCCACCACATGTAAATAATTAGAATTTCTTTTATTAAGAATTCGAAAAAATATTGCCTCCTTATTCTAAAGAAAATCTTCTATTTTATTCATGTTTAATGATGATGAGAAAAATAAATTATAGCTTAATTGGAAATAAAATCACTACTATTTACTACTATAACTTCTAAGGTAAAACTCAAATAAGAACAAGTATCACAGAGTTAAGGCTAAGATTAGAACTCAACAACCTTGAGTTTGGGATGTGGATGTTCCTCTAGTCTGTGGGGTGCTTGGTCCTTCAAGAGATAACTTCTGACGCTTCAGTTCCTTTAAGTCACGCCCTTGCTCTTCTTGTTCCCTGAGCAGTTTGTAGAGCATACTATTTTGATTTTGCTGTTCTTCCTTTATTTGGTCCATAGATTCTTGCAACTTGGTAACAGATGCTTCAAGTTGTTCCCAATATTCAAATTGAGGGACTTCCGGGAGAAATTCTTGCGCCCTTCTCTTGATGGGGTCATCCTGCACTTGTTTTTTTTCCATTGTGGTTTTAGTGATTGGTTGCTCCACTGAGATGTACTCCGTTATTCCCATCCTTACTCCAGCATCCTTGCAGAGCATAGAGATTAGGCTTGGATAAGCCAACCTGGCATCCTTGGAGTTTTTGTTTGCAAGTATGTAAAATTCAGATGGAATCAGTTGATGAACTTCCACTTCTTTTCCCAACATAATGCAATGGATCATCACTGCTCTTTTAACGGTGACTTCAGAACGGTTGCTAGTGGGCAATATAGAACGCCCAATAAAGTCCAGCCATCCTCTGGCGACTGGTTTGAGATCTTCTCTCTTGAGTTGATTTGGGACACCCTTGCTGCTGGTGGTCCACCTGGCTCCAAGGATGCATATATCCTCTAGAATCTTTTTCAGGCCCTTGTTTGTTCTCATCATTCTCCTATTGAAGGAGTCTGGGTCATCTTTCAGCTGAGGTAGCTTAAAGATCTCCCTGATTTTGTCAGGGTGGATGTGAACAATCTTTCCTCTGACCATAGTTCGATAGTCATAGAGGACAGTTCCAGATATTCTCTGCCTGTCTATTTGCCACAGATTAGCGTAGAACTCCTGAACCATATTCCTTCCCACTTTTGTTTCAGGATTAGCTAGGACTTCCCAGTTCCTGTTTCGAATCTGCTCTTGGATCTTCGGATATTCATCTTCCTTCAGATCGAACTTGACTTTCGGGATCACTGATCTTAGACCCATTATTTTGTAGTAATGGTCTGAATGTTCTTTGGTTAAGAACTTCCCTTGATTCTAAAGTGGTTTTGGAATACTCTCTTTCTTGCCTCTTGGAGTGGGTTGTTTTCCTTTAGGAGCCATGATCTTAGTGGGTATAATTTAGTGATCATGGATAAACACCCCAAACTTAGAGGTTTGCTTGTCCTCAAGCAAAAGAAAAGAAAGGAGATGGATAGAAGGAGAGCTAGTGTCGAATGGTAGATGAGAGGAGGGAGGCCGAATGTGGATTTAAAAGGGAGGGGGGTGAGTTTTCGAAAATTTTAAAAAGATAAGATAAAAGATATGATTTATAAAAAATAAGTATGATATGAAAAGATGTGATTTAAAATTGAAAAGATATGAAAGATATTTGAAAAAGATAAATTTGGATTTTGAAAAAGATAATGTGGAGATTTAAAAAATATATTGATGAGTTGAAAAGATTTTAGAAGGAAAAGAGATAGATTTGTTTTGGAAAATTTGAAAAAGAGTTGGATTGGATTGAAAAAGAATTTGTGTTTATGGATTAATATACATTTGATATTTTTAAAGTAGGGTCTTTAGAAATTAGAGTTTTTAGAAATTAGGGTTGGTAACATGTTTATGCAAGAAATCATGAATTGAAACATGAAAATTAAAATTAAAATAAAAAATGTGAAATAAAAACGAATTTACCTCCTCCCCACCATCCTGGCGTTAAACGCCCAAATGCTGCATGTTTTGGGCGTTTAACGCCCAAATGCTGCTTCTCCTGGGCGTTCAACGCCCAGCTGTTGCTTCTTTCTGGTGTTGAACGCCAAGAACTCCTTTGTCACTGGGCGTTTTTCTGAACGCCCAGGATGCTGTCAATCTGGCGTTAAACGCCCAGAAGCTGCTTCTTTCTGGCGTTTAACGCCCAGATGGCTATCATTACTGGCATTTTCTTGCCAGTGAGCTCTTTTTCTCTGTTTTGAGTGCTGAATCCTTCTGTAACCCTGTGAACCTATGCAATTGACTCTTTGCCTTATTAATAGTGAACTTTATATAAACAAATAAAATCAAGAATAGGGCAAAACAATAGAAAAAGTTTTGCCAATGGCTGGGTTGCCTCCCAGCAAGCGCTTCTTTATTGTCTTTAGCTGGACCTTGCTAAGCTTTTAATCTAGCTTCAGCCTTGAGCACTCTTGCTCAACATTGCCTTCAAGATAGTGCTTGATTCTCTGTCCATTAACAATGAACTTCTTATCAGAATCAATGTCTTGAAGCTCCACATAACCATATGGCGATACACTTGTAATCATATATGGTCCCCTCCACCGGGATTTCAGTTTCCCGGGGAATAGCCTGAGCCTAGAGTTAAACAGCAGAACCTTTTGTCCTGGTTCAAAGATTCTAGATGACAACTTTCTGTCATGCCACCTTTTTTATTTCTCTTTATAAAGCTTGGCATTTTCGAAAGCAGTGAATCTGAATTCCTCTAGCTCATTCAGCTGGAGCAATCTTTTTTCTCCAGCTAGTTTGGCATCAAAGTTCAGGAATCTGGTTGCCCAATAGGCCTAATGTTCCAGTTCCACGGGCAGATGACAGGCCTTACCATACACAAGCTGGTATGGAGAGGTTCCTATAGGAGTCTTGAATGCTGTTCTGTAAGCCCACAGAGCATCATTCAGCCCTCTTGCCCAATCCTTTCTACGGGTACTGACAGTCCGTTCCAGGATTCTTTTTAGTTCTCTATTAGAGACTTCAGCTTGTCCATTTGTCTGTGGATGATATGGAGTGGCCACCTTGTGGCTAATTCCATACCGGACCATGGCAGAGTAAAGCTGTTTGTTGCAGAAGTGAGTGCCCCCATCACTGATTAGTACTCTAGGGACACCAAACCTGCTGAAGATATGTTTCTGGAGGAACTTCAGCACTGTTTTATTATCATTAGTGGGTGTGGCAATGGCCTCTACCCATTTTGATACATAATCGACTGCCACCAGAATATAAGTGTTTGAGTATGATGGTGGGAAAGGCCCCATGAAGTCAATTCCCCAGACATCAAACAACTCAATCTCCAAGATCCCTTGTTGAGGCATGGCGTAACCATAAGGCAGATTACCAGCTCTCTGGCAACTGTCACAGTTACGTACAAACTCTCGGGAATCTCTATAGAGGGTAGGCCAGTAGAAGCCACTGATAAACCCATATTTCATGATGTCTTTTGTGCTTAATTTGAGTGATTTATACAATCCTTCACCCACTTATTCACATTAATTACATGATTTCACTTTCCCTTCCTTATTATGTCATATTGTGAAAAACATGTTTCCTAAGCTTTAAAAATTAATTATTTTAATTACCTTTATTTCCATTCGATGCCATGATCAGTGTGTTGAGTAGTTTCAGATTTTCTAAGGCAGAATGACTTAAAGGATGGAAAAGGAAACATACTAAAATGGAAGGAGAAAGCAAAACGGAGCTTTAAGGAAACTGGTATCCACGCGATCGCATGGACGACGCGATCGCGTGCCAAGCACGAATCAGCAGCGACGCGGCCGCATGACTGACGCGACCACGCGCCTTAAGCAAAACGCATATGACGCGGTCGCATGACTGACGCGACCGCGTGACCCACGCGGACACGTGACAGAGGCCACGCATCAGAATTTACAGAATATGCCCCCAGCGAATTCTGAAGCTCTTTTTGGCCCAGATCCAAGTACAGACAGCATAGACCAGAGGTTATAAAGTGTGGGAATGCACCCATTCAAAGGGAGCTCGCATATTTTACCTTTCAATGATTTAGATTTAGTTGAGAGGGAGATCTTCTCTCTCTCTTTTAGGATTTAGGATTTCTTCTTGTTTTAAGAGTAACTCTAGATCCCAGGTTTAATGTTCTTTTAATTTAGTTTTACTTTTATTTATTTATTCCAACATTTGAATTGATTATTATAATTTGATTTAAGAATTCTTCCATGTTACAGACTGTTATTTGAATTAATGATAATTGAGGTATTTTCAGTTTATGATTGTTTTCTTTGATTTAAGTTACTATTGCTTCCCATCTAAGGATAATTTTATTATTCCAGCAATTTTACTTTTTCCCCTTTTGGTTTTGGTTAAGAATTCAGTAACTCAACAGTTATTAAACTCAACATAATTGATAATCGTTATCTTGCTAATTGAGCTGAACTTGAGTAATCCCAACCTTTTCTTAGGAAATAAATAGGATTCAAAGGTCAATTTAATTAGTCCATTGACTTTCCCTTGCCCTAGTACAGGTTGATCAAGTGGAGTTTAGATTCAACTTTCATTATAGTTGAGAGAGATAACTACGTTGGACCTCCAACTTCTCTTACCTTGCCAAAAGTCTGCTTTATAGTATTTATTTATTTTAATTGCCATTTACTTCACTTGTCATTTAAATTACTTTCTTCTCATCTTTTAAACCCCAATTACAACCTTTATAGCCAATAATAAGAACATACTGCCTCGCAGTTCCTTGAGAAGACGACCCGAGGTTTGAATACTCGGTTAACAATTTCTAAAGGGGTTTGTTACTTGTGACACCCAAAACGTTTGTACGAATGGATTTTTGTCGGTTTAGAGACTATATCTACAATGCAACTGTTTCCATGAATCTCTTTACTGGTAAAAATCCTCTCGTCAAAATGCTGCCGTTGCCGGGGAACTGCTAACGTGTGCCTTATTATTGGTTATTGTAAATATTTTTCTTTTGCTTGTTTATTTATTTTTGTTTTTCCTTTTTATCTTTATTTGCTGCTATGAACTCTCACCCCTCTCGCTTTGAGTTTGGTTCTAATGTTGTTAAGGGAAATAGGAGTTACAGCAGGAATGTGTACCAAGGTCAGACCAATCAAGGATGGATGGAACCAAGAGGATCTAATCAACCCTTTTGGCAGCAACACCCTCCGAGATATCCTGGACAAAGACCATTCTACAGTACATACCCAGCTGGAAGACATGGTGGACAACCTTGTAACTACCAACAAGCCCCACCCCGTACATATAAACCACCCTTTCAACATAACCTTGAACCACCACACTCACAAGCTTCTCTTCACCATTCGCCACCATATGATCCATCCTTACCCCAATACCAATCCAATCGCCCCCAATCACCACCACTTTCCTTTGTAGCATGTCCAAGTCCAGCAACCCGAGAAGCAGAGGATCGCCTAAGGGAAACAGTAATTAAATTTCAAACAACCATTAAACAACTGGAGCAAGCAATGATTCAATGGGCTTCTAGGCGCTCAAATATACAAGGATCAACCACAGCTTCATGTGGACAGCCCAATGAAGAGCGTAGCATGAAGGAGATGCCAGAAACTCCAGTAGACAAGACAGAGAATGAATTTATACTGGAACAATTAGAAGAAGCTGTCTTTGTTCAAGAAGAAGAGTTGGTTGAAGACCTAGGAGATGCTGAACTTCCATGGGAATCCAGAATTGAGGAAAACTCCGTCCAAGATGCTACAGTTGATGCTAAGGAGGATACTGTACAATCTCCAAGGCAAGTCGTTTATGAAGAATCAGACGGAATAATCCAAGAAGCAATTTCCCTTGATGATAATGCTCACAAGTCTAGCTCTCTTGGTGATGAACTTGCATCCGCAAGTGAATTCTCTGAGATAGAAGAATCTTCCTCAAGTGAATATGAAGATGATGCAGAGGTAGATTTCTCTCAACCTCCAATCTATGACTCAAGTGATGAGGAAGACACAGAAGACTTTGACCAGGACACAGATACAATTGAAGATCTTTGCAAAGAAGTGGAGGAATTCACAGAAGAGCACAAGGAAACGGAACTTGCAGAACCACCAAAACCACCTATCCCAAGGCCATTACCACCTAATACAAGCTTCAAGTGGGTACAATCCTTAACTTATAACTTTACTTATTCACTTGAATATGGTTTGCTTGAAACAGATGGCCAGCTTAGAGCTCTCTGCGGCTTTAAGAGTAAGAGGGAAATGGCTCGTACTCAGAGCTGGTGCACAAGGTTCAATAAGGTTCCACGCTTCACTTCGAAGTACACGGATTGGTATCATGCTCAATCACATGGATCATGGAAAACGTTTGGTCACCAAGGTGAGATTCTACTTTTTAACCCACCCGAATGGAGACATGTAGACCAAGACGGAGGCGGATTTAAAAGCAAGGCTTGGAATCCTGGAGTTTATTTTGACATTTGTCATCCCGGGAGCCTAACAATATATTTAAAGCTGTTCGGAAGCTTTGCGTGCTTAGTTTGGGACCCCGGAGGCTATTGGCATTCCAAGCACTGGTGGAGATTTTTGGACGAATTTAAACATAAGCCACCATAACAGGATACCCCTCCAATGTCCAACTTAAGGACTTTAACTAAAAGTGCTAGGTGGGAGACAACCCACCATGGTATGGTCGCTTCTTTTTCAATTTATTTTTTTAATTGCTTTCATTTTTCCTTTTTTATTTTAATTTATTAAACCTGGAATCATACATAGTATTCATGTTAATCATTGCATTCTGCATTTTTCATGCATATAAAAAAAAGGGGTGCACGACGCGACCGCATGCCCATGCGATCGCGTCATATCGCGGAAAACACCACCCGCGCGACCGCGTGACCCATGCGGACGCGTGATATATATATCGGCGTAAGGATCCAACGAACAGAAAGTTAGGCTGGAATCGTGCGGCCCCTGTGCGTTTCGCACAAATTGGCCCACGCGATCGCATGTCCCATGCGATCGCGTCACTTGCACAATACCAATCCCACGCGACCGCGTGAGCGACGCGATCGCGTCGCATGGATTGCACATCACCCCAAAAGGAGACAGAGAGTTGCGCTAAAACGGCGCTGGAGTCGTGCGTTTAGCACAAATTCCAGCAACGCGATCGCGCGACCCATGCGATTGCGTCATCCTTCTTTTCCCGCCTCTCATGCGATCGCGCACCCCACGCGATCGCGTCACTCCCATTTTCACCCCAACCACGCGATCGCATGCCCCACGTGGCCGCGTGGATTCAAAAATATAACCCCCCAGCCTGCGAACCCTATCAGTCGCGAGCCCCCCACCCCCAACCCTCTTCTCCCTCTCTGCCCCCTCTCCTTCCAACCACCACCCAGCACCACCCAGCCGCCACCGCCGCCCACCCAGACGCCGTCGCCACCCCGGACGCCGCCGCCGCAACCCCCTCCCCTCCCTTCTTCTCCCTTCTTCCTCTCTCCTCCCCTCTCTACCACTGCCTCCGTGACCACCGCCCCCGCCGGCCACCCAGCCGCGCCCCCCTCTCTCTCCGCCACCCACCCGCACCCCCCTTCTTCTATCACCAACCCAAAACCCTCGCCGCCACTGCCCCCATCAGCCGCCACCGCGACACCGTGCCCCGCCACCGCGCCAGACGCCGCCGCAACCACCTTCTTCCCCGTTCCACCCTTCTCGCCTACCAGATTCCGCAAAACGCAACCCCCTTTTATCCGTTCGTCGTTTTTCTGTACTTTTTTCCATTTCTGTTCATCATTAGGATAGATAGATACGCATGCTGTAGTGGATTTTTAGGTTGTTAGGTAGCTTAGGCTCTGGTTAGTGGTTCTAGGTCTGTTTACTTGCACTGTTCCTGTTTATGTCTTATCATAATTGCAATTTTTCTGTTCCTGTGACCTCGTTCATATGTTGTGATTTCTTGGAATTGCTGCTTGTTACTCTAAATTTTCCTGTTTCTATTCATTGCTGGTAACTGCAGCTAGTTTTTAAATTCATATGAACTGCTATGATTGCTGTTTATTTTCCGGGATAATCCAATTTTAAACGGAATTCTGCCCAAATTTAAAAATTTTTTTTTTCATTCATGTTTTGGTTTGGCATTTCTGAACTCTGTTTTACTCTGCTTTACCCAAACTATTTCATGAATGCTATGGCAGACTTTCTTATCCTCTTCGATTTCTTGGTTCATAAACTGCATTTGTGATTCACTGATTCCAATTTTTGCTTTCTTTATTTCTATTCGAATCAGCATCACCCTGTTTTCCTTGTTCGATTATGAGTACTTCTATTCTTACCTGTGAATCCTTGTTATATGGAATTTTTCTATGCCAGTTACTTTAACCCGCACTTTACTAACTCACTAATTTTATTTACTAATTTCTTTTTCAAATTCTAACCATATTAACCCTTTTCATCTCTTTTCTGATTATTTTCACTTTCCTCTAACTTTCTAACCATGGCATATTATTTATTTTTTCCATTTAACATGAATTCAATCACATTTCATTTACTCATCTTCCTTATTCTATTTCTCCTTTGCCGCTTTGAGTTTCCTTTGTTTAATTGCCTATTTGCTTTCCTATTTTATCCATATCCTGGTTTTCTATTTTTCAGGATGTCTGCCTCACAGAGGAAAGGAAAAGGCAAAGCTACTGGCAAGCGCAAGAGAGGAGATTCCTCCCAGTCCATCATTGCTCTAATGCATGATTCTTCATGGCGGGAGAAGAACTTCACTCAGCAGGAAAAAGCTGACCAGCTGCTCCCTGCGAATGATCCTATAAAATTTGCAAACCGGTACTGTGAGTTGAAGTACCCGGCTTTTGCAAACTCCAGAAATCTATACCTGGAACGAACTTTGAAGATTCCAGAAGCCCTCCAGCAGTACACCACTGAGCAAATTAAGCAAAGGGGCTGGTTCTTTCTGGAGAGAACACTGACAGAGGTCAATTCATCTTGGGTACGGGAATTCTACTGCAACTACTATCTCACTACCCTAGATGCAGTGAACCTGAGAGGAAAACAAATTCTGGTCACTGAGGAGGCCTTAGAGGACATTCTCTGGCTCCCAGCCAAGTTCGATCAGCCTGATGGGTATTCAAAGGCTGAGGAGGACATGCGCCAGATGAAGTTTGATTGGGATACCGTGAAGGCACGGATAGCTCTCGACCCGACAGTTCCTTGGGAGATGGGTCAGGACACTACCATGCCTAGAGGGATCAAGAGAGCATACTTGAACGATGAGGCTCGGTTATGGCATCAGATCTTGAGTAATTATGTGATGCCGAGTACTCACGAGACCGAGATCCCGGCTGTTATGATCACCCTCCTTTGGTGTGTGCTGGAGGGTAAGGACCTTTATCTGCCACGTTTCATTCGGCATTATATGGCCAGGGTCCACGTCCGAGGCACCCTCCCCTTTCCATATCTAGTTACACAGCTTGGCCGTCGAGCTGACGTGCCATGGGAGGATGCTGATGAGAGACCACCAGCGACGGATTGCAGGAAGATCATTCCGCACAGCCGGAACTTCTTAGCCCTGGGCCACAGACCAGCACCATTCACTGCTACTGATGAGTCAGCCCCACAGTCTGCTGGACCCTCTTCCTCCACTGCTGCACCACCTACCCCTGCTACCACCACTGCACCTCCACCTGCCACAGAGCCTGTCTATCATCTGGTGCACCGCTTGTTCCGACGACTTGACCAGATGGAGCGTTGCAACAAGCGGCGCTATGAGCACCTAAAGCTGATGATACGATCTGGCGACATCTCCTCTGAGACCGACACACCATCCGAGGCATCTGAGGAGGAGGCGGATGCGCCCGAGGCAGAGACCCATCCCCAGGAGGCAACACCTGCCGCACCACAGGTAGCGGTCCCACACCAGATTGAGGCTGCGGATCTTGAGATCCCGATCCAGTCAGCACCTCCTCCACAGCAGCCAGACCCTCAGCCTACCACCACCACTGAGACCCCCACTACCATCCCTCCCAGTGATGACACTCCTTCACACCCGGCTTGATTGAGCATCGAGGACGATGCTTCCTTTTAAGTGTGGGGAGGTCGCCATCTCTGGCGTTTATTTTGGTGAACCACTACATACTTTTTCTTTTATTTTGGATATTTTTCTATATTTTTCTTTTTATTGTTATTTTCTGAGTACTTATACATTACTTTTATGTATTTTTACTCTATTTTTTGCATTTTGCATCTTTAGTTCATATTTTAGCCATTTAGTTTATTTTAGTTATTTAGTTTAGTTTGCAATTCTGATTTATTAGTGGATTAATTAGTATAGTTTACCCTTTTTAGCATAAGATAGTATAGTTTAAGTTGAAAAATATAAAAAAGGAAGTAAGCTAGGAAATTGAACATATCAGATTTAAATCCACAAAAACTTGTATATAGCATTACATGATGTAGTTAAGCTGACAACATTTCATCAAGGAGGAACATTAAAACTTTAAAAGCCACCCTAAATAATTTTTTTTTATGAGAATAATGGGAATTTTTAACTAAACCTGCATACAATATATAAATGATATATGATGCTTGAGTTAGAGAACACACAGCCTGTGAGTCTTGAGCTTAAATTGTATGGTTGCATTCAAACCATAATTTCATTTCTGTGTGTTACATTTCTTTTTATTCTGATGTTCTTTCCTTTGCTTTAATCTATATGTCCAATTATAGAATATAGAATAGATACATACCAAGAGAATGATTGAGGCCATCATTTGATTTTAGCTCACTCACCCCAAATTAGCCTACCTTTTACATCACCCTTGTTAGCCCCCTTGAGCCTTTTAAAACCCCTTTATTCTATTTAGCCAAATTACTAGCCTTAAGCAGAAAAACAAAAGAAAACCCCAAGTGAATCCTTGGTTAGCTTAAGATAGGAAATTATAAATAGAGTTAAATGTGGGAAATCTTTTGGGAACATGGATGATAGAAACAAAAAGGTAAGAGAAGTTAAAAGAAATAAAATAAATTTGGGAAGCATGTTCATGAAAAAAAAATCTAAGTAATTCAATTACCATGTGCAAAAAAAAAAAAGAGAGTTATTTTTCTGCATTTAATAAAAGGGGATCCAAAAGAAATTCCCCAATGCAAAATAAAAGCAATGCACATGGAATAGAAAAAGCAAAAAAAGTGAAACATGAGCATGTAACAATAAGTGGAAAATATGGGAAAATAGGTAAAGAGATTTTGTTTTACTAAATATGTATGTTAGGTGAGATCTTAGTCTAATTAAGGATTCACTTATTAGCTCACTTAACCCTATACATAAATCCTTACCTTTACCTTGGCCCCATTACAACCTTAATTAAGACCTCATGACTTTTTGGTATGACTATATTCTATAATTGTTGATTGGTTAGATGAAGAACAAAGCCATCGAAATTAAGAATAAAAAGAAAAATAGAGTGAATAAACCCAAGAAACACTGAGTGACTAGAGAGTAAACACAAAATCCAGTGAGGGTTCAATAACTCATCAACATATATCTGTGCTTAAATTTACTAATTGTTTTGCAAGTTTGTACAATGTTTTCTTTCCCATCTCATTTGCTAAAATGCTTTATTATTTAAGGGTTGGCTATATATATACATGACTCCTTGAGAATGTGAATTAACTTGGCTACATGTAAGCTTTATATATGAGTGAATAAATTAGAGTTGCATGATGCATCATTCATTTAGGTAGTTGCATTCAAATTAGGTTGCATTGCATGACATTCCATCACTTTAACCTTAATTATTTACCTTGGATTTAGTATGAGGACATGCTAGTGTTTAAGTGTGGGGAGGTTGATAAACCCATATTTCATGAGTTCTTTTGTGCTTAATTTGAGTGATTTATACAATCCTTCACCCACTTATTCACATTAATTACACGATTTCACTTTCCCTTCCTTATTATGTCATATTGTGAAAAACATGTTTCCTAAGCTTTAAAAATTAATTATTTTAATTACCTTTATTTCCATTTGATGCCGTGATCAGTGTGTTGAGTAGTTTCAGATTTTCTAAGGCAGAATGACTTAAAGGATGGAAAAGAAAACATACTAAAATGGAAGGAGAAAGCAAAACGGAGCTTTAAGGAAACTGGCATCCACGCGATCGCATGGACGACGCGATCGCGTGCCAAGCACAAATCAGCAGCGACGCGGCCGCATGACTGACGCGACCGCGCGCCTTAAGCAGAACGCATATGACGCGGTCGCATGACTGACGCGACTGCGTGGCAAGAAAAAGCTCCAAATGACGCGACCGCGTGACCCACGCGGACGCGTGACAGAGGCCACGCATCAGAATTTACAGAATGCGCCCCCAGTGAATTCTGAAGCCCTTTTTGGCCCAGATCCAAGTACAGACAACATAGACCAGAGGTTATAAAGTGTGGAAATGCACCCATTCAAAGGGAGCTCGCATATTTTACCTTTCAATGATTTAGATTTAGTTGAGAGGGAGATCTTCTCTCTCTCTTTTAGGATTTAGGATTTCTTCTTGTTTTAAGAGTAACTCTAGATCCCAGGTTTAATGTTCTCTTAATTTAGTTTTACTTTTATTTATTTATTCCAACATTTGAATTGATTATTATAATTTGATTTAAGAATTCTTCCATGTTACAGACTGTTATTTGAATTAATGATAATTGAGGTATTTTCAGTTTATGATTGTTTTCTTTGATTTAAGTTACCATTGCTTCCCATCTAAGGATAATTTTATTATTCCAGCAATTTTACTTTTTCCCCTTTTGGTTCTGGTTAAGAATTCAGTAACTCAACAGTTATTAAACTCAACATAATTGATAATCGTTATCTTGCTAATTGAGCTGAACTTGAGTAATCCTAACCTTTTCTTAGGAAATAAATAGGATTCAAAGGTCAATTTAATTAGTCCCTTGACTTTCCCTTGCCCTAGTACAGGTTGATCAAGTGGAGTTTAGATTCAACTTTCATTATAGTTGAGAGAGATAACTACGTTGGACCTCCAACTTCTCTTACCTTGCCAAAAGTCTGCTTTATAGTATTTATTTATTTTAATTGCCATTTACTTCACTTGTCATTTAAATTACTTGCTTCTCATCTTCTAAACCCCGATTACAACCTTTATAGCCAATAATAAGAACATACTGCCTCGCAGTTCCTTGAGAAGACGACCCGAGGTTTGAATACTCGGTTAACAATTTCTAAAGGGGTTTGTTACTTGTGACACCCAAAACGTTTGTACGAAGGGATTTTTGTCGGTTTAGAGACTATATCTACAATGCAACTGTTTCCATGAATCTCTTTACTGGTAAAAATCCTCTCGTCAGCCACATTGGAGGACCTTGGTGGCTGTTCGCTCACCTCCGAAATGGCCTCCATATTGTGATCCATGGCAATGCCATAAGATCCTCTGTGCTTCTTCTCTAGGCACACACCTATGGATTATTCTGTCTGCACATCTCTTAAAGAGATAGGGTTCATCCCACAAGTACTACTTTGCATCAGTAATTAATTTTTTCTTTTGTTGCCTGCTGTACTCCTTGGGTATGAACCTTGCAGCTTTATAGTTTGCAATGTCTGCAAACCATGGTGTTTCCTGAATGGCAAACAAATGCTCATCTGGAAAGGTTTCAGAGATCTCAATAGAGGGAAAGGACGCCCCTTCTACTGGCTCTATCCGGGACAGATGGTCAGCCACTTGGTTTTCTGTCCCTTTTCTGTCTCTTATTTCTATATCAAACTCCTGCAGAAGTAACACCCATCTTATGAGTCTGGGTTTTGAATCTTGCTTTGTGATTAGATATTTAAGAGCAGCATGGTCAGTGTACACAATCACTTTTGATCCTACTAAGTATGATCTAAACTTCTCAATGGCATAAACCACTGCAAGCAATTTTTTTCTGTGGTTGTGTAGTTTTTCTGGGCATCATTTAAAATGCGGCTAGCATAATAAATGACATGCAGAAGCTTGTCATGCCTTTGTCCCAGTACTGCACCAATGGCATGGTCACTGGCATCACACATTAGTTCAAATGGTAATGTCCAGTCTGGTGCAGAAATAACTGGTGCTGTGACCAGCTTAGCTTTCAAAGTTTCAAACGCCTGCAGACACTCTGTGTTAAACACAAATGGTGTGTCAGCAGCTAGCAGATTGCTCAGGGGTTTTGCGATTTTTGAAAAATCCTTTATAAACCTCCTGTAGAATCCTGCATGCCCCAGAAAGCTTCTGATTGCCTTAACATTAGCAGGTGGTGGTAATTTTTCAATTACCTCTATTTTAGCTTGATCCACCTCTATTCCCTTGTTTGAAATTTTATGCCCAAGGGCAATCCTGTTAGTCACCATAAAGTGACATTTTTCCCAGTTTAAAACCAGGTTGGTCTCTTGGCATCTTTTCAAAACCAATGTCAGGTGATCAAGACCGGAGCTGAATGAGTCTCCATATACTGAGAAGTCATCCATGAAGACTTCCAGAAAATTTTCCACCATATCAGAGAAAATAGAGAGCATGCATCTCTAAAAGGTTGCAGGCGCATTACACAGCCCAAATGGCATCCTTCTGTAAGCAAACACTCCAGATGGACATGTGAATGCTGTTTTCTCTTGATCTTGGGGATCTACTGCAATTTGGTTGTAGCCTGAATAGCCATCCAAAAAACAGTAATAATCATGACCTGCTAGTCTTTCTAGCATCTGGTCTATGAATGGTAAAGGAAAATGATCCTTTCTGGTGGCTGTATTGAGCCTTCTGTAGTCAATACACATGCGCCACCCTGTAACTGTTCTTGTAGGAACCAGTTTATTTTTTTCATTATGAACCACTGTCATGCCTCCCTTTTTGGGGACAACTTGGACAAGGCTTACCCAGGGGCTATCAGAAATAGGATAAATAATCCCAACCTCCAGTAATTTGGTGACCTCTTTCTGCACCACTTCCTTTATGGCTGGATTTAGCCGCCTCTGTGGTTGAACCACTGGCTTAGCATTGTCCTCCAATAAGATCTTGTGCATGCATCTAGCTGGGCTTATGCCCTTAAGGTCACCTATGGACCACCCAAGAGCTGTCTTGTGTGTCCTTAGCACTTGAATTAGTGCTTCCTCTTCCTGTGGATTTAAAGCAAAGCTTATGATCACTGGAAAAGTGTCACCTTCTCCCAGAAATGCATATTTCAGGGATGGTGGTAATGGTTTGAGCTCGGGTTTAGGAGGTTTTTCCTCTTCCTGAGGAAATTTCAGAGGCTCTTTCAATTCCTCTGAATCCTCAAGATCAGGTTGGACATCTTTAAAGATATCTTCCAACTCTGATTCGAGACTCTCAGCCATGTTGATCTCCTCTACCAAAGAGTCAATAAGATCAACTTTCATGCAGTCTTTTGGTGTGTCTGGATGCTGCATGGCATTGACAGCATTCAACTTAAACTCATCCTCATTGACTCTCAGGGTGACTTCTCCCTTTTGGACATCAATGAGAGTTCGTCCAGTTGCTAGGAAAGGTCTTCCTAGGATGAGAGTAGCACTCTTGTGCTCCTCCATTTCCAGCACTACAAAGTTAGTGGGAAACGCGAATGGCCCAACCCTGACAATCATGTCCTCAATCACGCCTGATGGGTATTTAATGGAGCCATCAGCAAGTTGGAGACATATCCGGGTTGGTTTGACTTCTTTAGTTAAACCAAGCTTTCTGATAGTGGATGCAGGTATTAGATTGATGCTTGCTCTAAGATCACATAAAGCTGTCTTGGTGCAATTACCCTCTAGTGTGCATGGTATCAAAAAGCTCCCGGGATCCTTAAGCTTTTCTGGGAAGCTTTTCAGAATGACTGCAGTACATTCTTCAGTGAGGAGAACTCTTTTAGTTTCTCTCCAATCCTTCTTATGACTCAAGATCTCTTTCATGAACTTGGCATAAGAAGGTATTTGCTCAAGTGCCTCTGCAAACGGAATCTTTATTTCAAGAGTCTGAAGATAGTCTGCAAAGCGAGCAAATTGCTTATGCTGCTCCTCTTTGTGGAGTTTTTGAGGATAAGGCATCTTGGCTTTGTATTCCTCAACCTTAATTCCAGCAGGTTTACTTCCTATAGAGGTGGTTGGAGAAGCCTTTTTAGAGGGGTTGTTATCAGCACTGGTGTGTGTCTGATCCCTCACTGGCATTTGATTGCCAGAGTCAGAAGCTGGAGTAGCATTGGACACCAAATCCTTACTTGTTCCTGGCGTTTGAACGCCAGAATTGTGCTTCTTTTGGGCGTTCAACGCCAATTCCTTGCTTGTTTCTGGCGCTGAACGCCAGGACTGAGCATGGTTTGGGCATTCAACGCCATCTTTTCACCCAATTTCTGGCGTTTGATTGCCAGAATCATTCCTCTCCGGGCTCTTACTGTCCTCAGATGGATTTTGGGTAGTTTTCTCATTTCTTGGCTTCCTGCTACCTTGAGGTTGGGCATCTAATGTTTTCCCACTTCTCAATTGAACTGCTTGGCACTCTTCTGTTATTTGTTTTGATAGCTGCTGCTTTGTTTGCTTTAATTGTACTTCCATATTTATATTAGCCATTCTTGTCTCTTGTAGTCTCTCTTTGAATTCGGCTAACTGTTTTGTTAGAAAATCCAATTGCTGATTGAATTCAGTAGCTTGTTCTGCAGGACTCAGTTCAGCAGTCACTGTTCTAGCCTCTTCTTTCATAGAAGATTCACTGCTTAGGTACAGATACTGATTTCTGGCAACTGTATCCATGAGCTCTTGAGCTTCTTCAATTGTCTTTCTCATGTGGATAGATTCATCAGCTGAGTAATCTAGAGAAATCTGAGCTCTTTCTGTAAGCCCATAATAGAAAATGTCTAACTAAACCCACTCTGAAAACATTTCAGAGGGGCATTTTCTTAGCATCTCTCTGTATCTCTCCCAGGCATCATAAAGAGATTCATTATCTCCTTGTTTAAAGCCTTGGATGTCCAGCCTTAGCTGTGTCATCCTTTTTGGAGGAAAATATTGATTCAGGAATTTTTCTGACAGCTGTTTCCATGTCCTTATGCTAGCCTTAGGTTGGTTATTTAACCACCTCTTAGCTTGGTCTTTTACAACAAATGGAAACAGTAATAGTCTGTAGACATCCTGATCTACTTCCTTATCATGGACTGTGTCAGCAATTTGTAAAAACTGTGCCAGAAACTCTATAGGTTCTTCCTGTGGAAGACTGGAATACTGGCAACTTTGCTGCACCATGATAATGAGCTGAGGATTCAACTCAAAGCTACTGACTCCAATGGAGGGTATACTGCTACTACTCCCATATGAAGCAGTAGTGGGGTTAGCATATGACCCCAGAGTCCTTCTGGACTGTTCATTTCCACTTAGATCCATGATGGAGAAAGGGAGATGATGTAAAATAAAAAAAAAATTTATTTATTTATTTATTTATTTCGAAAATAAAATAAATTAAAATAAAAGAAATAAAAATGAGTGAAGATTTTTGAAAAATGAAGAGAGAGAAAGAAGAAAAAAGAAATTTGTTGGGAAGTTTTGAAAAAGATATGATTGAAAGGATTTGATTGGAAAAGATATGATTTGAAAAAGATATGATTTGAAAAAGATATGATTTTTAAATTTGATGACTAATTTAATGCTAACTTTTCAAAAATTATGAGTGGAATGAAGAAAAGATATTTTTTTGATTTTTGAATTTTATGATGAAAGAGAAAAACTCATAAAAGACACACAACTTAAAATTTTTGGATTTAATGCTCCTTGTTTTCGAAAATTTTGGAGGGAAAACACCAAGGAACACCAAACTTAAAAATTTTAAGATCAAAACACAAAGAAGACTCAAGAATACTTCGAAGAATCACAAGAACAACAAGAACATGAAGGTAGAACATCAAACTTAAAATTTTTAGAAAACCAAAATAAAATTTTCGAAAACCAAAGAAAAATCAACAAGAAAATACCAAACTTAAAGTTTGGCACAAGATTTAATAGAAAAATTATTTTTTGAAAAAAAGAATTTAAAAAGAAGATACCCAATTACCAAGAACATAGACCAACGCTCTAGCCAATTGGGCAGTAAATGTAACACTTGTTTTGAAGAAGTATTTTTAATAACTAAGAATGAATTTTTTTTTTCGAAAACTAAAGTTTTGAAAAGGCACAAGAAAAACAAGAAAAGAAACAGAACAAAAAAAAAAACCAAAGATCAAACAAGAAAAATAAACAAGAACAACTTGAAGATCCAGGAAAAACAAAGAACACCAATTTCGAAAATTTTAAAAGAAAATAAAAACATACAATTGACACCAAACTTAAGATATGAAACTAAACTCAAACAGAAAAACTCAATTATCAGTAAAAAAAATTTTCAAGAAATTTAAAAAGAGAAAATAAGGATTTTTAAAAAAAAGAAAATTTCAACCAAAACAATAATAGAAGACTCTAAACCAAAAAGAAAAATTTTTCCTAATCTAAGCAACAAAATAAACCGTCAGTTGTCCAAACTCGAATAATCCCCGGCAACGGCGCCAAAAACTTGGTGCACGAAAATTACTTCACACTATGTAATTCCGTACAACTAACCAGCAAGTGCACTGGGTCGTCCAAGTAATACCTTACGTGAGTAAGGGTCGAATCCCACGGAGATTGTTGGTTTGAAGCAATCTATGGTTATCTTGCAACTCTTAGTCAGGATATAATATCAATAATAATTCTTAGTTTGAATTGTGAAAAATGAAAGGGCATAAAATAAATACTTATTCTGCAGTAATGGAGAATATGTTGGAGTTTTAGAGATGCTTTGTCTTCTGAATTTCTGCTTTCTCTCTGCCTTCTTCTTCACGCACGCAAGGTTCCTTCTATGGCAAGCTGTGTGTTGGTGGATCATCGTTGTCAATGGCTACCATCCGTCCTCTCAGTGAAAATGGTCCAGGTGCGCTGTCACCACACGGCTAATCATCTGTAGGTTCTCGATCATACCGGAATAGGATTTACTATCCTTTTGCGTCTATCACTATGCCCAGCACTCGCGAGTTTGAAGCTCGTCACAATCATCCAATCCTTGAATCCTACTCGGAATACCACAGATAGGGTTTAGACTTTTCGGATTCTCAAGGATGCTGCCAATGGATTCTAGCTTATACCACGAAGATTCTGATTAAGGAATCTAATAGATCCTCATTCAATCTAATGTAGAACAGAGGTGGTTGTCAGGCACACCTTCATAGGTTGAGAATGGTGATGAATGTCACGGATCATCACCTTCGTCATAATGAAGCACGAATGAACATCTTAGATAGAAACAAGCGTGTTGAATAGAAAATAGAAATAGTTGCATTAATTCATCGAGATACAGCAGAGCTCCTCACCCCCAACAATGGAGTTTAGACACTCATGCCGTCAAAAAGTACAAAGTTTAGATCTAAAAATGTCATGAGATACAAAATAAATTTCTAAAAGTTGTTTAAATACTAAACTAGTAACCTAGGTTTACAGAAAATGAGTAAACTATGATGGATAGTGCAGAAATCCACTTCTGGGGCCCACTTGGTGTGTGTTGGGGCTGAGACTTAAGCTTCTCACATGCTTGGGCTGTTTTAGGCGTTCAACACCAGGTTGTAACCTGTTTCTGGCGTTGAACTCCAACTTGTAGCCTGTTTTTGGCGCTGGACGCCAGACTACAACATAGAACTGGCGTTGAATGCCAGTTTACGTCGTCTATCCTTGATCAAAGTATGGACTATTATATATTGCTAGAAAGCCCTGGATGTCTACTTTCCAACGCAATTAGAAGCGCGCCGATTGGACTTTTGTAGCTCTTGAAAATCCATTCCGAGTGATGAGAGGTCAGAATCCAACAGCATCAGCAGTCCTTTTTCAGCCTGAATCAGATTTTTGCTCAGCTCCCTCAATTTCAGCCAGAAAATACCTGAAATTACAGAAAAACACACAAACTCATAGTAAAGTCCAGAAATATAAATTTTGCCTAAAAACTAATGAAAATATACTAAAAACTAACCAAATCATACTAAAAACTATATGAAATTAACCCCAAAAAGCGTATAAAATATCCGCTCATCACAAATCCAAAGATATGAAAGATACCCCATACACAACCATCAACCACCAAACCTTCAAGCTCCACACCATCCACCTCCATGGAATCAAGATGTCTATACAACCATTTTCCCAACCAATGAACCTTCTCTTTCATCCAATTGTGATGTTTTCCAACCCTTATCCCAAGAACAACAAGACCTTCAAGCATTCTTCCAAGAGCAAGAAGGGTTCCGAAAAAAGCAAGGGGAGTTCATTGCTACCATAGCCGAAGCGGTGAACCGCTTGGCCTCACTACACTCAACCACTCAAGACATTCCCCTTGAAGAAGGTGGATGATCAAGTAAGGAGTGTAGTGAGGAGTAGAACATGGAGTCTAAGGTAGAAGAAGAAGAGCTAGGACAAGAATTGCAACAAGAGGAGGAAAGTAGAACTTTTGAACCGGGAGAGGTAAATGGAGAATTGAGGGAGTTTGATCAAGAAGTGGATTCCATCATCAATAATTTTTTGTCCACCTTGGTCAATCCCCTCAATGATCTTGAGGAACCTTCCTCTCTCGAGTTTGAGAGAGAAAGTGAAGAGCTAGAAAAGAGTGGTGAGGAAGAGGTAATCACCCAAGAAGTGGAAGCTTTCATGGAAGAGCCCAAAAAGATGACTCCAACCCAAGGAAAAATTGAGTGGGTAATAGTGATGAGCGGATAATTTATACGCTTTTTGGCATTATTTTTAGTATGTTTTTAGTAGGATCTAGTTACTTTTAGGGATGTTTTCATAAGTTTTTATGTTAAATTCACATTTCTGGACTTTACTATGAGTTTGTGTGTTTTTCTGTGATTTCAGGTATTTTCTGGCTGAAATTGAGGGACTTGAGCAGAAATCAGATTCAGAGGTTGAAAAAGGACTGCTGATGCTGTTGGATTCTGACCTCCCTGCACTCAAAGTGGATTTTCTGGAGCTACAGAACTCGAAATGGCGCGCTTCCAATTGCGTTGGAGAGTAGACATCCAGGGCTTTCCGGCAATATATAATAGTCCATACTTTGGCCAAGAATTGACGACGTAAACTGGCGTTCAACACCAGCCTTCTGCCCAAATCTGGCGTCCAGCGCCAGAAAAGGATCCAAAACCAGAGTTGAACGCCCAAACTGGCACAGAAACTGGCGTTCAACTCCACAAATGGCATCTGCACGTGCTACACTTAAGCTCAGCCCAAACACACACCAAGTGGGCCCCGGAAGTGGATTTATGCATCAATTACTTACTCATGTAAACCCTAGTGACTAGTTTATTATAAATAGGACCTTTTACTGGTCTTTTTGACCATCTTTGGATCCTGGATTGTATTTTGATCCTGTGATCACGTTTTAGGGGGCTGGCCATCTCGGCCATGCCTGGACCTTCACTTATGTATTTTCATACGGTAGAGTTTCTACACTCCATAGATTAAGGTGTGGAGCTCTACTGTTCCTCAAAGATTAATGCAAAGTACTACTGTTTTCTATTCAATTCTTCTTATTTCGCTTCTAAGATATCCATTCACACCCAAGAACGTGATGAAGGTGATGATTATGTGTGACGCTCATCATCCTTCTCCCTTATGAACGCGTGCCTGACAAACACTTCTGTTCTACATGAATTAAGCTAGAATGAGTATCTCTTTGATCTCCTAACCAGAATCTTCGTGGCGTAAGCTAGAATGATGGCGGCATTCAAGAGAATCCGGAAGGTCTAAACCTTGTCTGTGGTATTCTGAGTAGGATTCAATGATTGAATGACTGTGACGAGCTTCAAACTCGCGATTGTTGGGCGTTAGTGACAGACGCAAAAGGAGGGTGAATCCTATTCCAGCATGATCGAGAACCGACAGATGAATAGCCGTGCCGTGACAGGGTGCATGAGCATATTATTCACTGAGAGGAGGGGATGTAGCCACTGACAACGGTGATGCCCTTGCATAAAGCCAGCCATGGAAAGGAGTAAGACTGACTGGATGAAGATAGCGGGAAAGCAGAGGTTCAGAGGAACGAAAAGCATCTCCATTCGCTTATCTGAAATTCCTACCAATGAATTACATAAGTATCTCTATCCCTCTTTTATTATATAACATTCGAAAACACCATTATCACTTTATATCTGCCTAACTGAGATTTACAAGGTGATCATAGCTTGCTTCATACCAACAATCTCCGTGGGATTCGACCCTTACTCACGTAAGGTATTACTTGGACGACCCAGTGCACTTGCTGGTTAGTTGTATCGAAGTTGTGACAATCATGAATTAAGATCAGAGCACCAAGCTTTGGAGCCATTACCAGGATTTGTTCGAGCCTGGAGATCACAATTTTGTGCACCAAGTTTTTGGCGCCATTGCTGGGGATTGTTTGAGTTTGGACAACTGACGGTTCATCTTGTTGCTCAGATTAGGTAATTTTCTTTTTGTTTTCTTTTCAAAAAAAAAATATTTTTCAAAAAAAAATCTTTCAAAAATTTCTCCTTTGTTTTCGAAAAAAAAAAATAAAAATTTTCAAAAAATTTTATTCAAAATTTTTAAGAATGAATTCTAGTGTTTCATGAAGCATGTTGAAGCCTGGCTGGTTGTAAAGCCATGTCTATTCCTTTGGGAATGAGTATGTCAAGCATGTCATATCTGAATTACATGCTAAAGCTTGGCTGGCCGTTGGCCATGTCTAGTGTTTTGGACCGGAGCTTTCATTGAAAGCTTGGCTAGCTAGTGAGCCATGTCTAATTCCTGGACTGAAGCTTTAGACTAAGAATGCAAGATTCCTGGAATTCATATTTAAATTTTGGAATTCTTATTTTTCTTTTTCATATAATTTTCAAAAAAATCCAAAAAAAAAATTAGAAAATCATAAAAATCAAAAAAATATTTTGTGTTTCTTGTTTGAGTCTTGAGTCACATCATAAGTTTGGTGTCACTTGCATATGCATCTTGCATTTTTTCGAAAATATCATGCATTCATAGTATTCTTCATGATCTTCAAGTTGTTCTTCGTAAGTCTTCTTGTTTGATCTTGATGATTTTTTGTTTTGTGTCTTTTCATGTTTATCATATGCATTTTTGAATTCTTAGTGCGTAAGCATTAAAGAATTCTAAGTTTGGTGTCTTGCATGTTTTTTTTGCATTAAAAATTTTTCAAAAATATGTTCTTGATGTTCACCATGACATTCAAAGTGTTCTTGGTGTTCATCTTGACATTCATAGCATTCTTGCATGCATCACATGTTTTGATCTAAAAATTTCATGCATTGCATATTTTTCATGTTTTTCATAAAAAATTTCAAAAATCAAAAAAATATCTTTCCCTTTTTCTCTCATCAAATTCGAAAATTTGAGTTGACTTTTTCAAAAAATTTTAAAATCAAATTGTTTCTTATGAGTCAAATCAAATTTTCAATTTGAAAATCTTATCTTTTTCAAAATCTTTTTCAAAAATCAAATCTTTTTCAAAATTCTTAGTTATTTTCGAAAATTCCAAAAATATTTTTCAAAAATCTTTTTCTTATTTTTGTATTAAATTTTCGAAAATAACATAAACAATTAATGTTTTGATTCAAAAATTTCAAGTTTGTTACTTACTTGTTAAGAAAGATTCAAACTTCAAGTTCTAGAATCATATCTTGTGATTTCTAGTGAATCAAGTCATTAATTGAGATTTTAAAAATCAAATCTTTTTCAAAAACTAATTTTATCATATCTTTTCAAAAATATCTTCTCATCTTATCTTTTTCAAAAATTTGATTTCAAAATATCTTTTCTAACTTCCTAACTTCTTATCTTTTCAAAATTTGTTTCAACTAACTAACTAACTTTTTGTTTGTTTCTTAACCTTTTCAAAACTACCTAACTAACTCTCTCTCTCTCTCTCTAATTTTCGAAAATATCTCCCCTCTTTTTCAAAAAAAAAATTTTCTTTTTTATTAACTAATTATTTTTATTTTTAAATTTTAAAAAAAATTTTTTTTTTTCGAAAATTTCTAACATTTTTCAAAAACCATTTTTCAAAAATCACTAACTCTTTTTCAAAATAATTTTCGAAAATTATCCCTCCCCCATCCTATTCTATTTATTCATTCATATCCTAACATCTCATCTCACATCTCTTCCATCTGTACAGTTGTGTTTCTTCCTTTACATCACATTCTTTGTCTCCCCCTCTTTTCTTCCACTCACACAGGGATCCCTATACTGTGGTATAAAGGATCTCCATTATTATTATTATTTTTCTGTGCCTTCTTCTTTGTCATATGAGCAAGAGCAAGGATAAGAACATTCTTGTGGAAGCAGATCCAGAACCTGAAAGGACTCTGAAGAGAAAATTAAGAGAAGCCAAAATACAGTAATCCAGAGATAACCTTTCAGAAATTCTCGAACAGGAAGAGGAGATGGCAGCCGAAAATAATAATAATGTAAGGAAGATGCTTGGTGACTTCACTGCACCTAATTCCAATTTACATGGAAGAAGCATCTCCATTCCTGCCATTGGAGCAAACAACTTTGAGTTGAAACCTCAATTAGTTTCTCTGATGCAGCAGAACTGCAAGTTTCATGGACTTCCATCTGAAGATCCTTTTCAGTTCTTAACTGAATTCTTGCAGATATGTGATACTGTTAAGACTAATGGAGTAGATCCTGAAGTCTACAGGCTCATGCTTTTCCCTTTTGCTGTAAGAGACAGAGCTAGATTATGGTTGGATTCTCAACCCAAAGACAGCCTGAACTCTTGGGATAAGCTGGTCACGGCTTTCTTAGCCAAGTACTTTCCTCCTCAAAAGCTGAGCAAGCTTAGAGCTGATGTTCAAACCTTCAGACAGAAAGAAGGTGAATCCCTCTATGAAGCTTGGGAAAGATACAAATAGTTGACCAAAAAGTGTCCTTCTGACATGCTTTCAGAATGGACCATCCTGGATATATTCTATGATGGTTTATCTGAGCTATCAAAGATGTCACTGGACACTTCTGCAGGTGGATCCATTCACCTAAAGAAAACGCCTGCAGAAGCTCAAGAACTCATTGACATGGTTGCTAATAACCAGTTCATGTACACTTCTGAAAGGAATCCTGTGAACAATGGGACGCCTATAAAGAAGGGAGTTCTTGAGGTTGATACTCTGAATGCCATATTAGCTCAGAATAAAATATTGACTCAGCAAGTCAATATGATTTCTCAGAGTCTGCATGGAATGCAAGCTGCATCCAACAGTACTCAAGAGGCATCTTCTGAAGAAGAAGCTTATGATCCTGAGAACCCTGCAATAGCAGAGGTAAATTACTTAGGTGAACCTTATGGAAACACCTATAACTCAACATGGAGAAATCATCCAAATTTCTCATGGAAGGATCAAAAGCCCCAACAAGGCTTTAATAATGGTGGAAGAAATAGGTTTAGCAATAGCAAGCCTTTTCCATCATCAACTCAGCAATAGACAGAGAACTCTGAACAAAATGCTTCTAATTTAGCAAATCTAGTCTCTGATCTATCTAAGGCCACTGTAAGTTTCATGAATGAAACAAGATCTTCCATTAGAAATCTGGAAGCACAAGTGGGCCAGCTGAGTAAAAGGAGCACTGAAATCCCTCCTAGTACTCTCCCAAGCAATACAGAAGAGAATCCAAAAGGAGAGTGCAAGGCCATTGACATAAGCGCCATGGCCGAACCTGTGAGGAGAGGAGAGGACGTGAATCCCAAGGAGGAAGACCTCCTGGGACGTCCAGTGATCAATAAGGAGCTTCCCTCTGAGGAACCAAAGGACTCTGAGGCTCATCTAGAGACCATAGAGATTCCATTGAACCTCCTTATGCTCTTCATGAGCTCTGATGAGTATTCCTCTTCTGAAGAGAATGAGGATGTTACTGAAGAGCAAACTGCCAAGTTTCTTGGTGCAATCATGAAGCTGAATGCCAAATTATTTGGCATTGATACTTGGGAAGTTGAACCTCCCTTGTTCATCAATGAACTAAGTGATCTGGATCAACTGACATTGCCTCAGAAGAGACAGGATCCTGGAAAGTTCATAATACCCTGTACCATAGGCACCATGATCTTTAAGGCTCTGTGTGACCTTGGTTCAGGAATAAACCTCATGCCCCTCTCTGTAATAGAGAAACTGGGAATCTATGGGGTGCAAGCTGCTAAAATCTCACTAGAGATGGCAGACAGCTCAAGAAAATAGGCTTATGGACAAGTAGAAGATGTATTAGTAAAGGTTGAGGGCCTTTACATACCTACTGATTTCATAGTCCTGGATACTGGAAAGGAAGAGGATGAATCCATCATCCTAGGAAGACCTTTCCTGGCCACTGCAAGAGCTGTGATTGATGTTGACAGAGGTGAAATAGTCCTTCAATGGAATGAGGACTCCCTTGTGTTTAAAACTCAAGGATCTCCCTCTGCAACCATGAAGATGAAGCATGAAAAGCTTCTCTCAAAGCAGAGTCAACCAGAGCCCCCACAGTCAAACTCTAAGTTTGGTGTTGGGAGGCCACAACCAAACTCTAAGTTTGGTGTTGAACTCCCATATCCAAACTCTAAGTTTGGTGTTGGAGAGTCTTAACAAAGCTCTGCACATCTGTGAGGCTCCATGAGAGCCCACTGTCAAGCTATTGACATTAAAGAAGCGCTTGTTGGGAGGTAACCCAATGTTTATCTAATTCTTATTTTTATTGTTTTTCATGTTTTCTTAGGTTCATGATCATGTGGAGTCACAAAATAAATATAAAAATTGAAAACGGAATCAAAAACAGCAGAAGAAAAATCACACCCTGGAGGAGCATCTGTCTGGCGTTCAAACGCCAGAACAGAGCATAGTTCTGGCGCTGAACGCCCAGAATGGGAGCATCCTGGCACTGAACGCCCAGAACAAGCATGGTTCTGGCGTTCAACGCCAGAAATGGCAGCAAATGGGCGTTGAACGCCCAAAATGGGCACCAACCTGGCGCTGAACGCCCAGAGTTGTGTGCAAGGGCATTTTGCATGCCTAAATTGGTGCAGGGATGTAAATGCCTTGACACCTCAAGATCTGTGGACCTCACAGGATCACCTCAGGATCTGTAGATCCCACAGGATCCCCACCTACCTCCACTCACTTTCTTCTCTCTTCTCAATCATCATCTATTCCCAATAAACACTCTTCCTTATTAACTCTTTACCACTCACATCCAAACACCCACTTTCCTTCAAAATTCAACATCTCTTTCCCACCCAATCCCACCCATATGGCCGAATACACATCTCCCTCCATCTCCTCCATATCTTCTTCTTATTCTTCTATTCTTTCTTCTTTTGCTCGAGGGCGAGCAACATTCTAAGTTTGGTGTGGTAAAAAGCATAGCTTTTTTGTTTTTTCCATAACCATTGATGGCACCTAAGGCCAGAGAAGCCTCTAGAAAGAGGAAAGGGAAGACAAAAGCTTCCATCAAGGGTCTATAGCTCAGTGGTAGAACATTTGACTGCAAATCAAGAGATCCCTGAGATACCTCAGGGGATACATTTTCTTCCACACAATTATTGGAAGCAACTAAGGGTGGAACATCAAGAGCACTCCATCATCCTTCATGAAATCAGAGAAGATCTAAAAGCAATGAAGGAGGAGCAGCAAAGACAAGGAAGAGACATAGAAGAGCTCAAGGACATCACTAAGGTGGACTCATTCCTTGTTCTTACTTTCTCTGTTTTTCATTTTCTATGTTATGTGCTTATCTATGTTTGTGTCTTCATTACATGATCATTAGTAGTAGTAACTATGTCTTAAAGTTATAAATGTCCTATGAATCCATCACCTCTCTTAAAAAAAAACTGTTTTAATTCAAAAGAACAAGAAGTACATGAGTTTCGAATTCATCCTTGAACTTAGCTTAATTATATTGATGTGGTGACAATGCTTCTTGTTTTCTGAATGTATGCTTGAACAGTGCATATGTCTTTTGAAGTTGTTGTTTAAGAATGTTAAATATGTTGGCTCTTGAAAGAATGATGACTAGGAGACATGTTATTTGATAATCTGAAAAATCATAAAAATGATTCTTGAAGCAAGAAAAAGCAGCAAAGAACAAAGCTTGCAGAAAAAAAAAAGAGAAAAAAAGAAGAAAAAAGAAAAAAAATAGGCGAAAAAAAAAATATAGAAAGAAAAAGAAAAAGCAAGCAGAAAAAGCCAATAACCCTTAAAACCAAAAGGCAAGGGCAAATAAAAAGGATCCCAAGGCTTTGAGCATCAGTGGATAGGAGGGCCTGAAGGAATAAAATCCTGGTCTAAGCGGCTAAACCAAGCTGTCCCTAACCATGTGCTTGTGGCGTGTAGGTGTCAAGTGAAAACTTGAGACTGAGCGGTTAAAGTCAAGGTCCAAAGCAAAAACAAAGAGTGTGCTTAAGAACCCTGGACACCTCTAATTGGGGACTTTAGCAAAGCTGAGTCACAATCTGAAAAGGTTCACCCAATTATGTGTCTGTGGCATTTATGTATCCGGTGGTATTACTGGAAAACAAAGTGCTTAGGGCCACGGCCAAGACTCATAAAGAAGCTGTGTTCAAGAATCATCATACTGAACTAGGAGAGTCAATAACACTATTCGAAATCTGAAGTTCCTATAGATGCCAATCATTCTGAACCTCAATGGATAGAGTGAGATGCCAAAACTATTCAAGAGGCAAAAAGCTATAAGTCCCGCTCATATGATTGAAGCTCTGTTTCATTGATAGTTTGGAATTTATAGTATATTCTCTTCTTTTTATCCTATTTGATTTTTAGTTGCTTGGGGACAAGCAACAATTTAAGTTTGGTGTTGTGATGAGTGGATAATTTATACGCTCTTTGGCATTGTTTTTAGTATGTTTTTAGTAGGATCTAGTTACTTTTAGGGATGTTTTCATAAGTTTTTATGTTAAATTCACATTTCTGGACTTTCCTATGAGTTTGTGTGTTTTTCTGTGATTTCAGGTATTTTCTGGCTGAAATTGAGGGACTTGAGCAGAAATCAGATTCAGAGGTTGAAAAAGGACTGCTGATGCTATTGGATTCTGACCTCCCTGCACTCAAAGTGGATTTTCTGGAGCTACAGAACTCGCAATGGCGCGCTTCCAATTGGGTTGGAAAGTAGACATCCAGGGCTTTCCAGCAATATATAATAGTCCATACTTTGGCCAAGAATTGACGACGTAAACTGGCGTTCAACGCCAGCCTTCTGCCCAAATCTGGCGTCCAGCGCCAGAAAAGGATCCAAAACCATAGTTGAACGCCCAAACTGGCACAGAAACTGGCGTTCAACTCCACAAATGGCACGTGCTACACTTAAGCTCAGCCCAAACACACACCAAGTGGGCCCCGGAAGTGGATTTATGCATCAATTACTTACTCATGTAAACCCTAGTGACTAGTTTATTATAAATAGGACCTTTTACTGGTCTTTTTGACCATCTTTGGATCCTGGATTGTATTTTGATCCTGTGATCACGTTTTAGGGGGCTGGCCATCTCGGCCATGCCTGGACCTTCACTTATGTATTTTCATACGGTAGAGTTTCTACACTCCATAGATTAAGGTGTGGAGCTCTGCTGTTCCTCAAAGATTAATGCAAAGTACTACTGTTTTCTATTCAATTCTTCTTATTTCGCTTCTAAGATATCCATTCGCACCCAAGAACGTGATGAAGGTGATGATTATGTGTGACGCTCATCATCCTTCTCCCTTATGAACGCGTGCCTGACAAACACTTCTGTTCTACATGAATTAAGCTAGAATGAGTATCTCTTAGATCTCCTAACCAGAATCTTCGTGGCGTAAGCTAGAATGATGGCGGCATTCAAGAGAATCCGGAAGGTCTAAACCTTGTCTGTGGTATTCTGAGTAGGATTCAATGATTGAATGACTGTGACGAGCTTCAAACTCGCGATTGTTGGGCGTTAGTGACAGACGCAAAAGGAGGGTGAATCCTATTCCAGCATGATCGAGAACCGACAGATGAATAGTCGTGCCGTGATAGGGTGCGTGAGCATATTATTCACTGAGAGGAGGGGATGTAGCCACTGACAACGGTGATGCCCTTGCATAAAGCCAGCCATGGAAAGGAGTAAGACTGACTGGATGAAGATAGCGGGAAAGCAGAGGTTCAGAGGAACGAAAAGCATCTCCATTCGCTTATCTGAAATTCCTACCAATGAATTACATAAGTATCTCTATCCCTCTTTTATTATATAACATTCGAAAACACCATTATCACTTTATATCTGCCTAACTGAGATTTACAAGGTGACCATAGCTTGCTTCATACCAACAATCTCCGTGGGATTCGACCCTTACTCACGTAAGGTATTACTTGGACGACCCAGTGCACTTGCTGGTTAGTTGTATCGAAGTTGTGACAATCATGAATTAAGATCAGAGCACCAAGCTTTGGAGCCATTACCAGGATTTGTTCGAGCCTGGAGATCACAATTTCGTGCACCAAATAGTATCCTCAATGAGCTTCATCGGCCCACATCAATTTGCTATCTTGGGAATAGATCATCAACTTAAGGCCCTTCTTAGAGTGCTCAACGATGAAGAAACGGGTATTGGTTGTCAAAGGAGTTCAAAGCATAACTGGTGCAAGGTCCAATTGGGAGGATCACAAGATTCAGGTGGGTGTTTCAAAGGTGCTTGGAGAGGTTGTTCATCCAAGGGTACAAGTAAAAGTCAACAAGAGGATGATAGAGAAACCAAAGTGTCGGATCTGGACATACAACTCTACAACCAACAATTTTGGATCCCAATTTCTTGCTTGAGGTTGCTTGAGAGCTTAATGTACTTCATTTGGTATCCCGGAGGTTTTTTGAAGAGCAAGCATGGGTGGCGACTCACGGATGGATGGAAGCACAAGCCTCCTTGATGTGAACTCCAACCAAAAGTCCAACTTGAGGACTTAAAACCAAAGTGCTAGGTGGGAGACACCACACCATGGTAATATCCTTTCAACCCTTCTTTCTTTTAGTTTTGTTTATTGAATTTTGTCTGTTTGATTAGCATAGTTTGATTGCATTCTAGGCTTGATTTAGTTGCATTTTATGTTTGATCATGTGTTTTTGAAGAATGATGTGTTTTGGGCTTGAAAACCTTTGATTGATATCATGGTTGGTGCCTTAGAGGCATTAAAAATGTTGCAGAAATAGAGTTCTGTGCGTGCGCACAGCCTTGTGCGTACGCACACTCGTTGTCACATGCTCTGTTCACAGCACTCGCAGCGCTTGTACACGTGCACCCCAGTACATTTTCATTCTGTGCGTACGCACACTCCTTTGTGCGTACGCACACATAGTCATTTTGCCCAATTTTTTTATAAAAAAAGGTGTGCTATGCGTGCGCACGCAGACGTCTTGAGACCCTCTTTGCCAGTAGCGCTCGCACATCCTGTGCGTATGAATGATGCGTGAGCATCTTTCCTATCTTTTCCTAGTGAATTTGCATTTAAATTGTTGAGTTTAATCAAGAATTAATTATCTTTTAGCCACTATGGATGCTACTTTGAGTCTTGTGCAATTCTGTTTATTATTAGGTAGCATTCGGATGGATTTGATGGAGTTTCTGCAAGAGAAAGAGAAGAAATCAAGGAGCTGACCAGCATGGAGCGAAGCGTATACGTGATTCGGAGCTGTGTATGGCGACGCGTGCGCGTACTTGACGTGTACGCGTGAAAAGCAAAGTTGCTCAGCGACGCGTGAAAAGCAAAGTTGCTCAGCGACGCGTGTGCGTACCTGACGCGTACGCGTGACACGCAAAGAAGACCATCGACACGTATGCGTGACATGGGCAACATGCAGAATTCGCAGAAAATGCTGGCGGCAATTTCATGCCGAGTTTCGACCTAATTTTTGGCCCAGAAACACAGACTAGAGCCAGGGTATAGCAGAGGCTCAAGGGAGATTCACACAAGAATGGTTATGCCCACTCCAAGTTAGGCGTGGACCCTACAAAGCAAGTGGTCCCCATACATCAATTGAAGACATGCTGATTGCTTTAATTAATTCTGATTTAAACTTTATTTTTAATTTAAAATAGGAAAGATATTATTTTAGTTTTAGAAGATAGATTTTAAATTAATTAGGATTAGATATAAAAGGGAATTGGAACTATTCCACAGGGGATCCCATTCCACACTACCAAAATACATTTTATCAAAATCCTTATTTTTCTCTTTTTGTCATGAGCAACTAAACCTCCACTGTTAAGGTTAGGAGCTCTGTCTATTGTATGGATTGATACTATTATTTTTTTTATTTTAATTCATGTTTTGATTTATATTTCAAGAATTGTTTTCGTTCTTTATTTTACGAATTTGGGTGGAATGGAAGTATGACCCTCCTTCTAATTGAGTTCTTGTATAACTTGGAAAAGCTCTTTACTTGAACAACAGCTTGAAAACATATTCTCCTAAATTTCTAATTATCTGGACTTAACGGGATACGTGACATATAATCCTCTTATATTTGGGTAATTAGAGTTTCTGTGGCACATAAACTAGAATTAAACTTCACCTTCTAATTGGAATTAATTGACCAAGGAATTGGTGATTGATGAATTTTAGAGGAGACTAGAAAGGTCTAAGGAATTAGGGTCTAGTCACATATAGTTTGCCATGAATTAAATCTTGCATGATTAAAATAGTTAATAAGAAAAGTCAATCCAAAAAATAGATAACTCTGAAGCCTTAACTGTTTCTCCATACTTTATTCCCAACTTATTTACTTGCCTTTCTTTAGTATTCTTTCTATTGTTTAATGTCTTTAAACTCTCAAACACTATTTTTTGTTTGCCTAACTAAGTAAATCATTTAACCATTGTTGCTTAATCCATCAATCCTCGTAGGATCGACCCTCACTCATCTGAGGTATTACTTGGTACGACCCGGTGCACTTGCCGGTTAGTTTGTGGGTTATAAAAACTCTGCACCATTGAACGCCCCCAATTTTTGCTTGTGTGAGTGCGCACATATCCTTGTGCGTATGCACAAGTCGCGTTCTGGACAGTAATTTGAAAGCCGCCCTGTTGTGCCACTCTTCACCCCCTTTCTTCTTTCCTTCTTTCTTCTTCTACCTCCCTATCCCGACCCAGCCTTCTTCCGGCAACCACCACCGCTGCCGCTGAAGCCACCATTGCCACCACCCTCTCTTTCCTTATTTCTTCTCTTTTCTTCTTCTTCTTCTTCTTCTTCTTCTTCTTCTTCTTCTTCTTCTTCTTCTTCTTCTTCTTCTTCTTCTTTCTTTTATTTCTTCTTCCTTCTTCTTTTTCTTCTCTCTTTCTTCTCTTCTCCAGCAAAAATCCGCCGCCGTGAGCCTCGCAGTGGCTAACACAAGTGCCATTGTTACCTATCCCTTTCTTTCCTATTCTTCATCTTTTCAATTTTCTTGTTTTAATCTTCTTTGTTATGTTTAGTTGCTTGCTTAATTTTTGTTTTTTTATTTAACTTTGGTTATTTAGCTTAAGTTTACTCAATTATTTGTTTGTTGCATTGCAAGTGTTCAATTGTTTATCTATGAGTTGTTCATGCTTGAATTTTTGGCTTGAAATTGTTGAATATGTACACTACACACCATGTGTTTGACATAATATCTGATTGAATTCTTTGTTTAATTCATATGTTGTCGCGACCATATGTGTTAGACTATATTCTTGTTTGGCATTCTAATCAAGAATTGTGCACTTTTAAATGATTATGATGTTACTTAAGATTGGAATTTTAATAATGTACTTGTTTATTGTTGCTTTGAGTTGCTAACACCAAATTGATATGAACATTGACGTTTAATTTCTTGTTTGGTGAAATTTGAAATAAGTACATATTGAATTTAGTGAATTGAATTGAATTGCTTGTTCATCATGGTTTTTAAATCAATATAATCACATCACAAGGTCCTTGTTTCTTGTTAATGCTCTGCATTTATTTGAGTTGACTTGACTTGATTCCTATCAAGACTTGTCACTTTTTGTAACAAACACCTTAACCATGTGATTATTTAATTATTCCTAAGGATGAATAAGTAATTTTCTTTTCATCATTGTATTGATTACTGTTTGTTGTGCTATTTTATATCAATTTTGCCCTTTTACTTGCACAACTTCAATATTCAATAATTCCTACAATCAATTCACTCTTGTTGTAGTTGCCTAAGTTTGCCTGTATTTAATTGATGCTCATTCATTGCTTGCATCTTAGGCCATTTAATTGAGGAACTCATGCTTACTTTTTGATTGTGTGGATGCCATTTTAACCGGCCGTTGTGTGTATTCTAACCGCGCACATAATTAGAATACACACATGGCTCATCTTTTTATCATACCACACCACTATGCAAACTTCCTCAATTAAATGCTTGTTTGTTTTTTTTGCTCCAAGTATATAATGTATTTGCTCCCTCCTTTACTTTTTTGTACTTCTTGCCCTATGATTCCTAATTATAATTTATTCATTCTTTTTGAGGATGAGACATAAAGGCAAAGAGTCGGGAGAGGAGGAGGACGCTGAGGATGGAGATGCTGAAAATGCTTTGGACTTGGCAATTTTACTGCAACCCGAGCCCCCGCATCCGCCAGTTGAAGGTGGAGTGCTTTAGAGTCATTCTCCCGGAATTGTGTTCGTGCATGGAGGACCGTGCAATGCTTAAGTGTGGGGAGGATTCACCATTTTTGGGGCGTAAATTCTCTTTTCCGAACACTTTGCACTTTATTTTTGTTTCTTTTTATTATGTTTCTTGTAGTTATTTAGAGTGCTTTTGATTGTTGCATTGCATTTTCTTCTAGTATATATGTCTTAGCTTATAGTATTGCATTTCACATTTTTAGTTGGTATATATTTTATATATTTTGCATTCTTGTTGCTTTTGCATGGTATATATTTTATAGATAGAAGTTGTGATTGGATGATGTGAATAGTATAGCACCTAGTTCAATCTTGTCCTAATTGTTCATGTTAGTTTTTGCATTGTTGAAAATTAGGAAGAGAACTAGGAAAATTTTGGAAATTGCATCCATTACATCATACATACATATAGGAAATAATTTTGGTGAAAAACAACAAAAATTTTCAAGAATTTTGTTTTTAGGGCATTCTATTGAATTGATTTGGAAAATTGTTTTTAAACTTGCTTAAATGAATTTTTGTGAAACATAGAAGAGAGAAAGAACAAAATACCTTGTATGTCTTTGAGCCTTAATGACTGTGATCTTGGTTTTACTTGATTCTTTATTTCCGATGAATGATGTTTGAATGCATTGAGAATGATTGAGGCCATCTTTGCATAACTCACTCACCCATATAGACCTACCCTTGTATCTACCTTTGTTAACCACCTTTTGAGCTTTAATTGATCCCATTGTTTGTAATATTACCACATTACAACCTTAAGCGGAAAACTATGATTTACCTTGATTTGTATCCTTGATTAGCTTAGGTTGAAAAGTGTGGGGAAATTTTGGAAAACATTGGTAGTGAATTAAAAAATGTTTGTTTTGGGTACTTTAATGAAAAATTTTGGAAAAATGGGTACATTCATGTATGAACTATTTAACCATATGCATTTGTCATAGAAAAAGAAAAAGAAATAGAAAAAAAAAATGAATGAAATGAGAAAAAATAAGATAGGCCAAAAGTTATCCCAAAGAAAAAGAAACAAATGAATGAATAAGAAATACATATGTGTTTTGAATAGAAACTAAGGCATGAATATGTGTGAAAAGAGGTAATGGGTGACTAGAATGCATTTTTGTGATTTGATTGATATAGGTTGAGTTGGATACTTAAGCTAATCAAAGATTTAATCTTTTAGTCCACTTAGCCATATATCCATCATACCCTTACCCCAACCCCATTACAACCTTTTAAAGACCTCATGATACTTGCATTCATGCATCACTTGTTTGTTGATTGTTAGATGAAAAGTGTTCATACACTGGGTCGAGCTATCCGACTTGGGATGATTGGCGACAAAGCGACTGACCTCTTCAGGTCAGGCTACCCGACCTCTTCTAAAAGAGGTCGGCCAAATCGATAGGAAAGCCCAATAAAGGGCCCAAATAGCTAAACACGACCCAAATCCAAAGGCAACCCAAGCCTATAGAGATAAAGGCGGTTCCCTTGAAGATAAGCTGACTTCACTTAAAATAAGATAAGATAAGATAAGATAACTGACTTATCTTATCAGAAAGGTCAGCCCACACTATTATAAATACACTGGAGCACCCAGGTATAACTCATACTCTGATTCTACAATAAACCTGCTTAATACCCGTGCTAACTTAAGCATCGGAGTCTCTTGCAGGTACCCCCCACCCTCCGGTGACCAAGGATCAGAAGTGCAGCCAGTCCAGTAAGTCAAACACAACAGCTCCGGCCGCCACCAGCCAGCCGGACACGTCATCTCCGACCAGTACAGAAGATCTCATCCGTGATCGACCTACAGTTTCAGGTAACCCTCGGAACATTGGCACCGTTGCCGGGGAACCTGGAAGTCATCCCACCACCATGGCGGACGACCATGACAACAACCATGATTCAGATCTAGAGGATAGAACACCGCATAAAAACGCGGGCACTACACCAAAAGATACCCCGGAATCTAACGGAGACAAAAACTCATCGAATCCAGGAGTAATAGAAGCGCTTCAAGATCATTTAAAGCAACTCGAAAAAGAAAGCCAGCATCAACAAGAAGTTGGCAAGGATCTACAAAGAGAGGTAAGGCGACATCGAGACTTAGAAGATAAAATCCTATACTCGAAGCCGATCTCAAAGCAAAGGCTACCCGGACCACCCCTGAGGACAATTCATGCAGAGATCAAGATCCATTCACCAGGGAAATAATGAAAACCAAAATTCCTAAGGACTTCAAACTCCCGGATATGACTTTGTATGATGGCACTACAAATCCCAACCATCACCTCAGCAACTTCAGAAGCAGAATGTATCTCACCGACGCCTCAGACGCTGTTCGCTGCAAGGCTTTTCCAACGACTCTCACGAAGACAGCAATTAGATGGTTCGACAATTTACCTCCTAAGTCCATCTCAAGCTTTGACGACCTAGCCAAAAAATTCCTGGCCAGATTCTCCATCCAAAAAGACAAGGCCAAGCACGCCCCCAGTCTACTAGGAATCAGGCAAGGAGATCAGGAAAGTCTTCGCAACTACATGGAAAGATTTAACAAAACATGCCTAGATATACAAAGCTTGCCAACAGAGGCTGCCGTCATGGGCCTCATCAACGGCCTACGAGAGAGACCTTTCAGCCAATCTATATCAAAGAAATACCCCACATCTCTGGATGAGGTGCAAGAGTGGGCAGAGAAGTACATCAACATGGAAGAAAATTCCTGACTCGGAGAAGCCTCGAAATCCGGTTTCACCTACCGAGATAAAGATAAAGAATCCAATAAAAAGGAAAATCGAACGGGGGAGAAAATAAAAAAGTATCAAAATTACACACCTCTTTGGGTGTCCCTTGTGGATATTTACAAAGAAGTCTGTAACACGGAAAAGATACCCCCAGCCCGACCACTCAAAGGCAAAAGAGGAGGAGGAAATCAAAACGAATACTGTGAATATCATCGGGTCTGAGGACATTCCACCAACGAATGCTTCGACTTAAAAAACATCATAGAAAAATTAGTCAGAGGAGGAAAACTAAACAGGTATCTGGCCACCCGAGATGATGAGCAAAGAAAAAGACGAAGGGATGAAGATGTCGGACGAGCTGAGCGATCACCTCGTGCGCCAGAAAAGCATGTCCATATGATACACGGAGGATTTGCAGGAGGAGGAATCTCCAAATCATCCCGCAAAAGATATCTCAAAGAAGTATATCATGTCGAAGGGAAGGAGGAAGCACTCGACATCCCTACAATCACATTCACCAAAGAAGACGCATCCGATGTCATCTCAGGACACGACGATCCCATGGTCATCACCATCATACTGGCAAACGCCAATCTCCACCGCACATTAATAGACCAAGGGAGCTCCGCCGACATCTTATTCAAAACTGCCTTCGACAAGCTCGGCTTAGAAGAAAAGGAGCTTAGAGCATACCCGAACAGCCTGTTCAGACTGGGCGATACTCCAGTACAACCACTGGGATACGTGTCACTACATACAACCTTCGGAAAAGGGAACCAATCCAGAACACTCAAGATAGACTACATCGTGGTCAACGTGAGTTTAGCCTACAATGCCTTAATAGGTCGGACAACACTAAATCAACTCGACCCAATAGTCTCAACTCCACATCTATGCATGAAATTCCCAACTACAGAAGGGATAGCTACGATAAAAGCAGATCAAAGGATGGCACGCCGCTGTTATAACGAAAGTCTAAACCTCAGAGGCAGAAGAGAAGAGTTCCATACAATTGAGCTTGGTGGAGTTCAGAGACAATAAGAACTCCGTCCACAGCCCGAAGGTGAAGTAGAGAAAGTTCAGATCGGAGATACCTCGGACAAAACAACAAATATTGGCACGATCCTGAAAGGAAACACAAAAGAATTACTAGTACAGTTCTTACGAGATAATGCCGATCTCTTCGCATGGAAAGCCGCAGACATGCCAGGCATAGACCCCAAGCTAATGTGTCACAACTTGGCGGTTTATCCAGGATCTCGGCCGGTACAGCAGAGACGAAGAAAACTTGGGCCAGAATAATCCCAAGCTGTGGAAGAACAGGTGCAAGCACTACTGGAGGCAGGATTCATAAGAGAAGTCAAGTACCCACTATGGCTAGCTAATGTCGTCTTGGTGAAAAAATCAAATTGGAAGTGGCGAATGTGCACCGACTACACCGATCTCAACAAAGCCTGTCCAAAAGATCCTTACCCACTCCCAAGTATCGACGCTCTGGTAGATGCTTCCTCCGGATATAGATACCTCTCATTCATGGATGCATATTCCGGATACAACCAAATTCCCATGTATCCACCAGATCAAGAAAAGACCTCGTTTTTGACGCCAAAAGCAAATTACTGCTACATTGTGATGCCTTTCGGTCTCAAGAATGCGGGAGCTACTTATCAAAGGCTAATGAATAAAGTCTTTTCAGATTATATCGGAAAAATCATGGAAGTCTACGTGGACGACATGTTAATAAAGACACAAAGCGAAGAGACATTATTGTCCGACCTGGCCCAAGTGTTCGACACTATAAGGAAGCGTGACATGCGGCTCAATCCCACAAAATGCACCTTTGCAGTAGAAGCGGGAAAATTCTTAGGTTTCATGCTCACACAAAGAGGAATTGAAGCAAATCCAGACAAATGCCAGGCTATACTCAACATGAAGAGCCCGACTTGTGTCAGAGAGGTACAACAACTCAACGGGAGATTGGCAGCCTTATCCAGATTCTTAGCAAGATCAGCGATAAGATCTCTCCCCTTCTATGCCACTTAAAGGAAAGGAAAGAAGTTCAAATGGACAACAGAATGCAAGCAAGCCTTCCAGGATTTCAAAAATTTCCTGGGACGACCACCTATCCTAACTCGACCATGCAGTAGGAAGTCAGGTAGTAGCCTCAGCACTGGTTCGAGAGGACGACAAAGGGCAACAGCCTGTATATTTCATCAGTAAAGCGATGCAGGGATCCAAGCTGAACTTCCAAAAAATAGAAAAGTTCGCCTACACTCTCATACTGACATCTCAACGACTTCGCCCGTACTTCCAGGCCCACACCATTAAGGTTCGGACCGACCAGTCCATAAAGGGCATACTACAGAAAACAGATCTAGCAGGCAGAATTTTACAATGGGCAGTCGAGTTATCCGAGTTTGACCTCCAATATGAAGCTCGGACAGCCATCAAATCACAATAATTGGCCGACTTCATTGCAGAATTCACAGATACCCTGGAAACCCCCATAGAATGGAATCTCTACGTGGACAGGTCTTCAAATAAAACTGGAAGCGGCGCAGGTATGATAATAGAAAGCAACCAAGGAACCTAAGTTGAGCTTTCCCTCAAATTTGGGTTCCCAGCCTCAAACAACCAGGCGGAATATGAAGCGTTACTAGCTGGTTTGAAGCTGGCTAAGGAGGTTGGAGCTCAAAAACTCAACATCTTCAGTGATTCACAAGTAGTTACCTCACAAATAACAGGGAGCTACCAAGCCAAAGATCCCACCATGAAAAAGTATTTGGATAAAACCAAGGAATAGCTCGGACAATGCGGGGAATATAAGATCTGCCACATACCCCGCGAACAAAATGCCCGAGCTGATGCACTCTCAAAACTAGGAAATGTTGCAGAATCCATCAATCTCGGAAGAGGAAAAAGTCCTAGCCATAACAAGTCAGGATCAAGGATGGATGACCCCCATAATTAATTACCTCAAAGCAGAAACACTCCCCACAAATGAGTAGGAGGCAAAGAGGTTAAAACGAGAGGCTCAGTACTACACCATCATAAATAATACTCTATATAAAAGAGGGATTTCAATACCACTACTAAAATGTGTGTCGACGTCCAGCACAAGGGAAGTTTTAGAGGAAGTACACAGTGGCATTTGTGGCAATCATCTCGGGGCATAAGCTCTCACCAAAAAGGTACTTCGGGTGGGATTTTACTGTCCAACTCTACAAAAAAAAGCTACAGAGTTTGTAAGGACATGCCCACCATGCCAGAAACATGCCAATTTTCACATCGCCCCACCAGAAGAGCTTATCAGCGTAACCTCACCTTGGCCATTTGCAAAATGGGGACTTGATCTCCTCGGACCTTTCCCCCAAGGATCAGGACAAGTTAAATTCCTCATAGTAGGGGTAGACTATTTCACAAAGTGGATCGAGACAGAGCCCCTAGCCAACGCCACCGCTCAAAAAAGCCAAAAATTCCTATATAGGAACATTGTCACAAGGTTCGGGGTTCCATATTCCATCACCACAGACAATGGCACCCAATTCACAGATGCAGGCTTCAGAAAGTTAGTAGCCGATTTGAACATAAAACACCAGTTCACCTCCATCGAACATCCTCAAGCCAATGGACAGGCCGAAGTTGCCAACAAAGTCATATTGGCTGGGTTGAAACGGAGACTGCAAGATGCAAAGGGAGCTTGGGCCGAAGAACTTCCACAAGTCCTATTGGCATATCGAACAACGCCACATTCCACCACAAACGAGTCACCATTTCGACTAGCATATGGAGTGGAGACAATGATCCCAGTAGAGATCGAGGAAGGGTCGCCTAGAGTAGTCCACTACAATGAAGAAGCCAACTCTCTACTTCAAAGAGAAGAGCTCGACCTACTTCCGGAAATCCAAGAAAGTGCCCGGATCAGGGAAGAAGCGCTAAAGCGACGAATGGCTTCAAGATATAATCAAAGAGTAGTGCCAAGAGGTTTCGCTGAGAATGATCTCATCCTAATCCGAAATGATATTGGGACAACTCGACCCGGAGAAGGAAAGCTGGCAGCAAACTGGAAAGGACCCTACCGAGTCATAGAAGTACTTGGAAAAGGCTATTACAGACTCTCTGAACTCGATGGACGAGAGCTTCCCAGATCATGGCACGCCTGCAACCTAAGAAGGTACTATAGCTAGAGAAGGTAACTGATGCCAGGGCATCTTGGCCAGTTTCACTGACCTTTTCTTTACTGTTTTTAGGTTATTTTCATGTATTTCTTTAGGAAATAAGCTAGTTTTGGGTAGATATTCACCTACACCTTGATTCAAGCATACATTATGCATTTTACATTATTTCATGAGGATTTTGCATGAATTTAGTGACAAATTGTATGCTGCATTACCCATGACTTGGACTAGAACTTTGATGCACTCTGTTGCTTGATTTCAGGACCAAAGGAAGCAAGGAAAAGGAGGTAACTTGCAAGGTTAATGAGAAAAGTGATTGCCAATAACACTCTCAAAGCCATCATTGCCCACATTAAGAGTCACGTTAACTAAGTTAACGTGCACTCTAACGTGGAGAAGGGAAGTTGAGCCAACATTAGTGACACTTAACATTGTCACTAACGTTGGCAAACACTCATGAGTGGCCACGTTAGAGCCCACGTTAACCTAGTTAACGTGGCCTCTAACGTTAAAGGGGAAAGAGAAGCCAACGTTAGTGACATTCAACATTGTCACTAACGTTGGCCTAAGGATGCAACACACCACGTTAACTCCCACGTTAACTTGGTTAACGTGGGAGCTAACGTAAGAAGTGAGAGTTGTCGACAACGTTAGTGACACTCAACATTGTCACTAACGTTGGAAGCAACCACACAACCCCCCAAGGAGCCACGTTAACTTCCACGTTAACTTAGTTAACGTGGAAGCTAACGATGAGGAATGAATGATGAGCCAACATTAGTGACACTCAACATTGTCACTAACGTTGGGATGGCTAAGAATGGCCACGTTAGAAGCCACGTTAACTTAGTTAACGTGGACTCTAACGTGAGATCTAAGGGCACATTGGAACGTTAGTGACAATGTTGAGTGTCACTAACATTCTCGAAGTTTGGCAAGGCCACGTTAGAAGCCACGTTAACCTAGTTAACGTGGGCTCTAACGTGAGGCAAAGGGGTACATTGGAACGTTAGTGAAAATGTTAAGTGTCACTAACGTTCTCGAACTTATACTTTCACTAAATGTTAACACCCCTAACGCCCTGAGCTAAAGTCTCTGCCCACTTAGCACTTTCTCTCTGCAAGTAAAGCCAAGCCCAAATGAAGAAAAGAACTGCTTCAAACTCAAGATCCAAAGGCCCAAGACTTGAAGAGCAAACTAGAAGCTGAGAAGAGTAGTATATATAGGAGTAGCTTTGAATTGTTAAGAAGTTCTGGAAGCTGAAGAAAGGGAATTACTCTTTGTATTTTACTTTCTCTGCCATTTCTAGTTCTATGATGTATTCTCCATCTTTATTTTCATTTTCAAGAGCTATGAACAACTAAACCCCTTTCATTGGGTTATGGAGCTCTGTTATAATTTGATGGATCAATACTAATTTTCATTATTCTTCTTCTATCTTTTCTCTTGATTTTACTTGAAAGCTTTCGATCTTCATCCAATTGAGTAGTTATCTTGGAAGAGAAGCTATTCAAACTTGGATCTCTTTTGAACCTTGAAAGAGGAATGAAGAGATCAGCTAGAATTGCTTTCTCATGCTGGACCAAATTGGGTTTGGATGGGTATGTGACTATAACCCTCTCAATACTTGATTTGGGAAATGCATGTGGTATAATCAGTGACCATACTTCATCTCTTCTCATGAGCAATTGACCAAGGAATTGGCTATTGATCAAGATTTGAGAGATTGCATTGCAAGAAATTGTAATTCAATCACTTAAGATTGCCAAGGAGATTAATGAGTGCATTGATTGAGGAAGAGATGAAAATGAACTTGATCCGTAGAATTGCAACATCTCCTAAGCCTAATGAACTCCCCATCTCTGATCTACCCATTCTCTTTAATTTCTGCCATTTACTTTTATGAGCAAATCCCCCATTCCCATTTACAATTCTGCAATTTATTTTTAGTCATTTACTTCCAGTCCTTTAATTCTAGCATTTACTTTTCTGTTATTTACATTCCCGCCATTTTATTTTCTGCAACTCTCAACCCAAATTCTGGATTCGCTCAACTAGAACATTCTTCTAATTAAAGTTGCTTGATCAATCAATCCCTGTGGGATTCGACCTCACTCTATTGTGAGTTTTTACTTGACGACAAATTCGGTACACTTGCCGAAGGGAGATTTGTTGAGAGACAAGTTTTCCCCGCATCAGTAACAGATCTCGGATGCACTCTTTTTCCTGAAAAGGTTTTTTAATGAGGCACCAAGTGGAGATCTAGAAATTATCCGACTTAAAGGGATGAAGAACTCCCGCATGTATATATTTGCACTTGCTTTTGAATAAAATATATTTTTAGATATTCTAAAAATTCTCAAGACGCATTAATCTGAAGCATTCATCGTTCGATTATAAAGCAACAGATCGGCAAAAAGTGAAAAACAGATTCACTGCACGATCACGAGGGAAGACCAATAAAGATGAAAACGTGATTCATCTAAAGGTTGACCAAACAAAGATAGAAATCACCTTCTACAAATCGGTAAAGATGAACACAGAATAATGCAAGAAGTTATCAAAAGTGATCCGAAAAAAGAACCGGACGAGGTCTTACGGATTGGTAAATAATAACTTAAAAGACTGGCCGACGTTGAGAAGTCGGACCAAGTCAACCCAAATTATCAGCAAATCCCTAGAAAGAGGTCTGGCCAACCCTATAAAAGAAGAATTGCTATAACTTAGAAGAGATCGACCTGACGAAGTCGGTCTCCTACAAAAAAAAGTTATAAAAGTAATCCCTGAAAGAGACATGACAAAGGTCCAAGAAAGAGGATTACGAAATAACTTAGAAGAGATCGACCTGACGAAGTCAGTCTCCTACAACAAACAAGCTATAAAAGTAATCCCTGAAAGAGACCTGACAAAGGTCTGATGCCAAGGCATCTTAGGCTAGTTTCACTAGCATTTTTCTGTTAGTTTTAGTTGTTTTATGCATTTTCTTGAGCTTAAAGTAACCAAGAATGGTTAAATGAATAACAAAGCAATGAACCATCCAAACAGTATGATTTTGATGCAAATTCCATGAGTTTTTAGTTATATTACTTGAATGCTATGAATGGAAGATTTCTCATGAAATTTTGCAAGACTTTGATGCAATTGTTTGGATGATTTCAGGGAAGAAGAGGCTAGGCAAGGAAGCAACAAAATCAATAAAGGAAGCTTGAATATCACATGTGGAGTTTAAGTTCCAGTTTAAGCTTAAACTGGAACTTAAACTACCAAGCCATATAATGCTGGAAATGGCGTTTAAGTTCCAGTTTAAGCCTAAACTGGAGCTTAAACGCCAGAATCATGAAGGCTAAGAAATGCTGGAACTGGCGTTTAACCTCCAGTTTAACCTTAAACTGGAAGTTAAACGCCAGAATGAGAATTTCACCAAGGGAGCATTTCCACGTTTAAGCTCCAGTTCAACCTTAAACTGGAGCTTAAACGTGTTCGACACAATTTCTCACCAGGAAGCATTTCCACGTTTAACCTCCAGTTTAACCTTAAACTGGAGGTTAAACGCCAGAAGTAAGAAAGGCACCAGGAGCATTTCCACGTTTAAGCTCCAGTTTAACCTTAAACAGGAGCTTAAACGTGTTTGACTATTTCTCTCCTCCAGGGTTGCTTTCTCATTTCCACGTTTAAGCTTCAGTTTAACCTTAAACTGAAGCTTAAACGTGTTCGACCCAATTGCTCCTCCTGGGTTGCTTTCTTCCATTTCCACGTTTAAGTTTCAGTTTAACCTTAAACTGAAACTTAAACTTCAACTTAAACGCCACTTTTTGAAAGGGGTTTCTGGGCCAAATATATTGAAGTTTAAGTTAGCATTTGAGCACAAACATTAACTTAAACGTATTATGGTATGAAACCCAATTGAATATCATGGTTTATGGGATTGGGCCTGAAGAATTGATGAGTCTGGAGCTTCAATTTGTTGAGTCTTGTGTCATTACTTGTTTATCACTAAGTTTGCTCAATGAATGTTACAGAATTGGATCACTGCCTCATCAGGATTATGGACCATAAACCCAAAGCAAAAGGAAATCAGGGAAAGGCCTCAAAGCCCAAGAAACACAACAGAAGCTCAATTTAGAAAGTGTATAAATAGGATAGAATTTAAGTTAGTTGGAATTTTTTCAGGGGGAGAACTTTGGATCATTTTCTTTTAGTTTGTAATTGAATTCAGAGCTATGACTCACTAAACCCCTTTCATTGGGTTAGGGATCTCTATTGTAATTCAATGAATCAATAATAGTTTTATCTTCTTCTTCAATCTTTTCTCTTGAATTTTGTTAGAAAGCTTCTCGATCTAATTCCATTGGGTAGTTGTCTTGGGAAAGAAACTACCCATAATTGGAATCCTTCGGAACCTTGGGAAAGGAATGGAGGATTCATGCTAGAGAAGCTTTCTCACAGTGAATTGGATTGGGGTTTGGATGGATATTGTGACATGTAATCCTACCAAATTGTGGTTCATGAAACTGTGTGGTATAATCAGTGATCGAGCATCATCTCTTCTTATGAACATTTAAACCAAGGGATTGGGAATTTGTTTGTTTTTAGAGAGAATTGGTGAGCCAAGGGATTGGGATCCAATCATATAAGATTGCCAAGCAAAATTCAATGAATGCATTGGTTGAGGAAGGGATAAAAGTTGTTTTGATTCGGAGATCTCAATATCTCCTAACACCCAATGAACTCCCCATTTCTGATTTACCACTTTCTCTTTACATTCTGCAATTAAATTCATGCAATCACCCCATCCCTTTTAATTTCAGCAATTTAGCTTCTCGCTCTTTAATTCATGCAATTTTACATTCCGCAATTCTCATCTAAATCTTGATTCCGCTCAACTAGAACATACTTCTAATCCGAATTGCTCACTCAACCAATCCTTGTGGGATTCGACCTCACTCTATTGTGAGTTTTTACTTGACGATAACCGGTGCACTTTCCGGAAGGAATTTTGCCGATCGTGCAATTTCCTAAATCGTAGCATATCAAGTTTATGCACATCAAGTTTATGGCGCCGTTGCCGGGGATTGGTTTTCGATTGACAATTCTCAAATTGGAAGTTAACTAGATTGAGCATTTTTTTTGTTTTGATAATTTAGTTCAAGTTACTTGTTGAATTTTAACTTCTGCACTCTGTTACTTGTTTTCTTTCTTTATGCCTTTAAATTCAAGCAACTAACTCACTGACCCACTAACTATTTGAATTAATTCCTCAACTGCTCTAACCATACTCTTCCATTAACCAAGAGTATTTCACTTGTTTGGTGCCTGTGCTGTGTTCTTGTATGACAGGTAGGAGAGGAGAGACATCAACTCCTCCATATACCGAACCAGAGAGGACCCTTCATAGACTTAGAAGGGAAGCAAGAGGGAAGAGAGTACTGAGAGAAGAGGAATCTGAAGGAGAATCTGAGGACAATTTTGAGGAAGCTTTAGATCTCAACATGGATAGAGAAGTTCACAACCATGAGAGGGCTGATGGAAACAATGCCATTCTTGAGAGGAGGGTTCTTGGTTCATACATAAACCCAACCTCTGGGAATTGTGGTAGCAGCATTCAGAAACCACCCATTGATGCCAAGGCATCTTAGGCTAGTTTCACTAGCCTTTTTCTTTTATTTTTAGTTGTTTTATGCATTTTCTTGAGCCTTAAGTAATCATTTTGGGCCAAATAGTCATGCTTGTCTTAAATCATTCAACATGAAGATTTTGATGCAAATTCCATGAGTTTTTAGTTATATTCCTTGAAAGCTATGAATGGAAAAATTCTCATGAATTTTTGCAAGACTTTGATGCAATTGTTTGGATGATTTCAGGGAAGAAGAGGCTAGGCAAGGAAGCAACAAAATCAATAAAGGAAGCTTGAATATCACATGTGGAGTTTAAGTTCCAGTTTAAGCTTAAACTGGAACTTAAACTACCAAGCCATATAATGCTGGAATTGAAGTTTAACCTCCAGTTTAACCTTAAACTGGAGGTTAAACGCCAGAATGAAAAGTCTCACCAAAGAAGCATTCCACGTTTAACCTCCAGTTTGACCTCAAACTGGAGGTTAAACGCCAGAATGATAATGCCACTCAGGAAGGAGTTCCACGTTTAACCTCCAGTTTAACCTTAAACTGGAGGTTAAACGCCAGAATGGGAAAAGCACCAGGGAGCCATTTTCCACGTTTAAGCTCCAGTTTGACCTCAAACTGGAGCTTAAACGTGTTCGACCAAGTTTTCTCCTCCAGGGTTGCTCTCTCCATTTCCACGTTTAAGCTCCAGTTTGACCTCAAACTGGAGCTTAAACGTGTTCGACCTCCAGGGCTACCTTTTCCATTTCCACGTTTAAGCTTCAGTTTAACCTTAAACTGAAGCTTAAACGTGTTATATGGAACAGCTTGACCATGCCTTCTTCAAACATAAATAACTTGAGCTACAAAACTCCAAATGAGGTGATTCAAAATGCATTGGAAAGAAGACATCTAGAGCTTTCCAAGCATATATGGCATGCATGGTGGATACTAAAAATTGAGGGAGAAAACAGCCCCGTAATGTGCATAGAAGAGCATAGTACCAACATGCAATCAGGCCAGCTGACCTCTTCACCTTCCATGGAGTATAACTCGAGTTGTAGAGATCCAATTGAGGTGCTTCCAGTTGCGTTAGAAAGCTGAAATCCATAGCTTTCCAAAGAGGTATAATAGTCTATATTTGGCATCAAATTGGCAAGGTTGACAAGAGAACAAAGTGACGACTCAAGAAAGGGGGTGCAACATTTGAGTGTAGTTTAATGGATCATTATCCTTTTTGGATCAATTATGTCACTCAGCCCTTCAAGCAAGCAAGGCCCATCAACAACACCAAATCAAGGCCACAAGAATCATCTATAATAGTTTATTTTCATTTGATTGTAATTTCCTTTGAATTTCATTTTCATTTTGTAATTTAGGGAGCCTATTTAAAGGCCTTAGTTTCTGCATTTGAGGGGGGGGGGGATTGAAGGGGAATCCAGCCCCTGAGAGGGGACTTTTACACGGGGAACTTTGGATGATTTTCTTTGAGTTGTGTAATTGAATTCAGAGCTATGACTCACTAAACCCCTTTCATTGGGTTAGGGAGCTCTATTGTAATTCAATGAATCAATAATAGTTTATCTTCTTCTTCAATCTTTTCTCTTGAATTTTGTTAGAAAGCTTCTCGATCTAATTCCATTGGGTAGTTGTCTTGGGAAAGAAACTACCCATAATTGGAATCCTTCGGAACCTTGGGAAAGGAATGGAGGATTCATGCTAGAGAAGCTTTCTCACAGTGAATTGGATTGGGGTTTGGATGGATATTGTGACATGTAATCCTACCAAATTGTGGTTCATGAAACTGTGTGGTATAATCAGTGATCGAGCATCATCTCTTCTTATGAACATTTAAACCAAGGGATTGGGAATTTGTTTGTTTTTAGAGAGAATTGGTGAGCCAAGGGATTGGGATCCAATCATATAAGATTGCCAAGCAAAATTCAATGAATGCATTGGTTGAGGAAGAGATATACATGTTTTGATTCGGAGATCTCAATATCTCCTAAACCCAATGAATTCCCCATTTCTGATTTCCACTTTCTCTTTACATTCTGCAACTCAATTCATGCAATCACCCCCATTCCCTTTTAATTTCAGCAATTTAGTTTCTGCTCTTTAATTCATGCAATTTAAGATTCCGCCATTTCAATTTCTTGTCATTTACTTTTCCCGCCAATTTTACATTCCGCAATTCTCATCTCAATTTTGATTCCGCTCAACTAGAACACACTTCTAATCCGAATTGCTCACTCAACCAATCCTTGTGGGATTCGACCTCACTCTATTGTGAGTTTTTACTTGACGATAACCGGTGCACTTGCCGGAAGGAATTTTGCCGATCGTGCAATTTCCTAAATCGTAGCATAACTAGTTTATGCGCATCACCCATTCAGGCCAACAATTTTGAACTCAAACCACAGCTAATATCACTTGTGGAGGATCATTGTTCATTTGGTGGGAGTGCTAATGAAGATCCAAACCAACATCTCACAAAATTCCTGAGAATTTGCGACACTGTGAAGTCCAATGGAGTCCAGGAAGATACCTATAAACTGCTCTTGTTCCCATTTTCACTTAGGGACAAGGCTGCTAAGTGGCTGGAATCATTCCCAAGGGGGAGCCTAACAACCTGGGATGAGGTGGAAAGCAAGTTTCTGGCACGTTTCTACCCCCCACAAAAGGTCAATAGGCTTCGATCTGAGGTTCAGACTTTTAGACAACAAGATGGTGAAACTCTCTACGAGGCATGGGAGAGGTTCAAGGATTTGACAAGGAAATGCCCACCAGACATGTTCCATGACTGGGTGCAATTGCATATTTTCTATGAGGGACTTTCTTATGAATCAAGGAAGGCTGTAGACCATTCATCAGGAGGTTCATTGAACAGGAAAAAGACTGTGGAAGAAGCCATTGAAGTGATTGAGACAGTGGCTGAGAATGAGTACTACTATGCTTCAGAGAGACACAACACTAAGGGAGTCATGGAGCTGAACCATGTTGATACAATTTTAGCCCAAAACAAGGTGTTTGCCAAGCAACTAGCAGAGCTCACCAGGAAATTAGAAACAAAGCAAGTGGCTGCAATACACACACAAGATCAAGAGGAAGTAAGCACTGAAGGAGGTGATTGGGAAGAGGCCAATTATGTAGGAAATCAACAAAGGCAACCATATGATCCACATTCCAACACTTACAACCCAGGCTGGAAAAACCACCCAAACTTTGGCTGGGGAAACCAGCAAAACCAACATAACAAGTCCACATACCAAAACTCCAACCAAAGATCATACCAAGCCACACAAAACACTTACTCCCAACCATCATATCATGGCCAAAATAATCAACCTACCCAACCTAATCCGAACCAACAATTTCAAGATCAATTAAACAGGATAGAAGGAATGCTGGCAAACATGGGTCAGGACATAAGTGAGTTGAAAAGCTTTAGGGATGATGTAAGATCTACCTTAAGGAACCATGGTGAAAAACTCAAGAGGATGGAGTCTCAAGTAGGAGAGCTATCTCAACAGGCCCCCAAGTCAACTGCAGTGTTCCCTAGTGACACAGAAAAGAATCCTAAAGGGGAACAAAAGGGAGTGAGATGGGAAGAATGCAAGGCCATCACCATATTGAAGGAAGTCTCAGAAGAAGAAGGAATCAGACCCTCAGAACAGGAGCCAGAAATCTTGAAGGAAGGTGTGGAAGAAGCTAAGCATGAAAGTGAAACTGAGCAAGCCAAGGAACTACAAAAAGGCATGCTGGAAACATACCAACCAAAAGCACCATTTCCTCAGAGGTTAGGAGGAGGAGAAAAAGGGAAAACCTATTCAAGGTTTTTAGAGACATTTAAGTCTCTCCATATCAATATTCCCTTTCTTGAGATTCTCCAGCAGATGCCTACACATATCAAGTATTTAAAGGAATTGCTGAGCAAGAAAAGAGTTTTGAAGGGAGGACAAACTGTAATAATGAACAAAGAATGCAGTGCCCTCATCAAGAAGGACATAGTCTCTAAGAAAACAGACCCAGGAAGTTTTCATATCCCCTGCATCATAGGGGAAACAAAAATTGACAGAGGATTCTGTGATCTAGGAGCTAGCATAAATGTGATGCCTCTGACTCTTATGAAGAGGCTACAACTGAATGAGGTGAGATCCACTGATGTAATCATACAACTGGCTGACAAAACTCAGAAGCAAGCTGAAGGGGTAGTTGAAAATGTGCTGGTGAAAGTGGGAAATTATTTCTTCCCCGCAGACTTTGTCATTTTGGACATGGAGGAAAGCTACCTACACCCTATCATTCTGGGAAGGCCATTTCTAGCCACTGCTAGAGCGCTCATAGATGTAGAACAAGGAGAGCTAATCTTGAGAATACATGATGAACAGCTCATTTTCAATGTTTTCAAACCTGCATCTGAGCCTGAACCAGAACCTGAAAAGCCTAAGGATGATAGTAGCCATCTGTGTTTGGAGGAAAGCAATCCAGCAGCTGAAACTCTGAAACAGTCCTTGGAAGGCAAACAAGAATTGCAAGAGTTAAAGCCACAAGAATCAATAGAAACAGATCAAAAGGATCCTCCTGGCATAAGGGTCAATGAAGAAATCCTCAAGAGAAAGGGAAGAATTGTAAAGAAATTGCCAAGAGGGTGGAGAAACAAGAAAATTCCCACTGAAGGTTTCTCTCCGGGAGATAAAGTGATATCAAGTCATTATCTGCCAATCCCACTGGGCCTCAAAACCATTCCTTCCCAGCTCCCTCAAGTGTTCACAATCAGGAAAGTTCTTTCTATGGAACATTTGGAAATCATGAAGGAATCAAATGGGGACGTTTTCATAGTGAGAGGAGAGGACATCAAGCACTACAATCCACCCTAACAAGGGGCAACCGTCAAGCTAATGACGTTAAAGAAGCGCTTGTTGGGAGGCAACCCAACCTGAGGTAATACTCCCTTGCTGTTTCTTTTATTTGTTTCAATAAAAAGGTGAAGTAGTTTCTGTGCATTGCAAAGAATTAAGTTTGGTGTTTTACACTAAACAATGAATTCGTGGATCAATAATTCAAAGGGGAATGTGTGACTCTAAGTTTGGTGTTCCACCACACATATCAACTGAACACAACAACCTTTGAATTATATGAAAGGAACAACCATTCTAAGCAATCATAGGAATGCTTAAAATCCTTAGCAGCAACTTCATTCCAAGGAGAATTCAAGGACTCAAAGAGCAGAGGAGTAAGTAGGAGACTAAGTTTGGTGTTCACACACCAACTTAAGACTCAGACACTTGCCCATATATAGTTGAGCTAACCACTCAAGTGCTTGAGAAGCAAGCAACTTCATCACTCTTTGCAGGAAAGGAAACAAGGATCTTAGAAAGAACATGAAGCAACAACTAGGAGAAGAAGGAGAAATCAAATTGTTTCCTGGCAACAAAGAGAAAACAAGAAATTTCACAAGGTGGTGGTGTTCCTTGACCATTCTTTAAAAGGCAAACAAAATCATGCTTGTTCTGGTTTAAACTGTAATTGTTGAATCTTTCTGGAATGTAAAGTTTTTAGTATGAGTGTCTGTTTACTGCTTTGAATAAAGTGAATGCCTAGATGTTTGGATATAACTTCACCTTCTTAAACAAATGCTTGCCATGCTTGTTCTGTTTCCAAAAATAAAAGAAAAGTTTGAACAAAAGTAGCTTGGCTCAATTAGTGACAAATCAAGTAGAATTAAGTGGTGGTATGCATGCTTGATTGTTTAGTCAGATCACTGGAAATTGAGTGTAGAATTATCATTTTTGTGTATAAGTTTGAATACTGTCTATGGATCTTGATGAATAAATGTCTTTGGCCATGAAAAAGAAAGAAAAAGAAGAAGAAAAAGCCACTGAAAAAGGGCAACCAAAAAGCAAATAAATTGAGAAAATAAGCTAGGCACCAATGGTTTGAACTTCTGAGACAAATGCCTGTGGTGTTTATGTATTAAGGATATGCTTGGATGAATAGGTTCTGAGGAGTGTTTCAACACTTGGTAACTTGGATTAACTAACCCGGGATTATCAACCAAAAGTCCATTATCAAGAGCAACCTAAATACAAAACATTTAGTCACACAAAGAGGTGCTGGGCACCAATGTCTCAAGAAGAAATGTGAACTAAAATGCCTGTAGTGGATATGTGTAGTGCACTGATAAGAAAAAGAAAATGCCAAAGGCTTGTGCAACACATGACACTAAGCAAACAAGGAGCAAAGGAGCTCTAAGAAAAAGAAAAGAAAAACAAAGAAGAGAAAAGTGCCAACGACATAAGAATAACAAGAGGCCATAGCAGTGTTTGATGGATGCAATGAAAAAGTGATAATCTTACCTGATAAGAATGAAAAAGTGATGCTGCAACTTTCTGCATAAAACCCTTTTGATGAACTTCAAATGCTTGCTAATATAGCCAATGTAATTGCTTTCTGTTTCATACTTTCTTCTCAAATAATTCAGGACTTGCTTAGGGACAAGCAAGCATTAAGTTTGGTGTTGTGATGCCAAGGCATCTTAGGCTAGTTTCACTAGCATTTTTCTGTTAGTTTTAGTTGTTTTATGCATTTTCTTGAGCTTAAAGTAACCAAGAATGGTTAAATGAATAACAAAGCAATGAACCATCCAAACAGTATGATTTTGATGCAAATTCCATGAGTTTTTAGTTATATTACTTGAATGCTATGAATGGAAGATTTCTCATGAAATTTTGCAAGACTTTGATGCAATTGTTTGGATGATTTCAGGGAAGAAGAGGCTAGGCAAGGAAGCAACAAAATCAATAAAGGAAGCTTGAATATCACATGTGGAGTTTAAGTTCCAGTTTAAGCTTAAACTGGAACTTAAACTACCAAGCCATATAATGCTGGAAATGGCGTTTAAGTTCCAGTTTAAGCCTAAACTGGAGCTTAAACGCCAGAATCATGAAGGCTAAGAAATGCTGGAACTGGCGTTTAACCTCCAGTTTAACCTTAAACTGGAAGTTAAACGCCAGAATGAGAATTTCACCAAGGGAGCATTTCCACGTTTAAGCTCCAGTTCAACCTTAAACTGGAGCTTAAACGTGTTCGACACAATTTCTCACCAGGAAGCATTTCCACGTTTAACCTCCAGTTTAACCTTAAACTGGAGGTTAAACGCTAGAAGTAAGAAAGGCACCAGGAGCATTTCCACGTTTAAGCTCCAGTTTAACCTTAAACAGGAGCTTAAACGTGTTTGACTATTTCTCTCCTCCAGGGTTGCTTTCTCATTTCCACGTTTAAGCTTCAGTTTAACCTTAAACTGAAGCTTAAACGTGTTCGACCCAATTGCTCCTCCTGGGTTGCTTTCTTCCATTTCCACGTTTAAGTTTCAGTTTAACCTTAAACTGAAACTTAAACTTCAACTTAAATGCCACTTTTTGAAAGGGGTTTCTGGGCCAAATATATTGAAGTTTAAGTTAGCATTTGAGCACAAACATTAACTTAAACGTATTATGGTATGAAACCCAATTGAATATCATGGTTTATGGGATTGGGCCTAAAGAATTGATGAGTCTGGAGCTTCAATTTGTTGAGTCTTGTGTCATTACTTGTTTATCACTAAGTTTGCTCAATGAATGTTACAGAATTGGATCACTGCCTCATCAGGATTATGGACCATAAACCCAAAGCAAAAGGAAATCAGGGAAAGGCCTCAAAGCCCAAGAAACACAACAGAAGCTCAATTTAGAAAGTGTATAAATAGGATAGAATTTAAGTTAGTTGGAATTTTTTCAGGGGGAGAACTTTGGATCATTTTCTTTTAGTTTGTAATTGAATTCAGAGCTATGACTCACTAAACCCCTTTCATTGGGTTAGGGATCTCTATTGTAATTCAATGAATCAATAATAGTTTTATCTTCTTCTTCAATCTTTTCTCTTGAATTTTGTTAGAAAGCTTCTCGATCTAATTCCATTGGGTAGTTGTCTTGGGAAAGAAACTACCCATAATTGGAATCCTTCGGAACCTTGGGAAAGGAATGGAGGATTCATGCTAGAGAAGCTTTCTCACAGTGAATTGGATTGGGGTTTGGATGGATATTGTGACATGTAATCCTACCAAATTGTGGTTCATGAAACTGTGTGGTATAATCAGTGATCAAGCATCATCTCTTCTTATGAACATTTAAACCAAGGGATTGGGAATTTGTTTGTTTTTAGAGAAAATTGGTGAGCCAAGGGATTGGGATCCAATCATATAAGATTGCCAAGCAAAATTCAATGAATGCATTGGTTGAGGAAGGGATAAAAGTTGTTTTGATTCGGAGATCTCAATATCTCCTAACACCCAATGAACTCCCCATTTCTGATTTACCACCTTCTCTTTACATTCTGCAATTAAATTCATGCAATCACCCCCATCCCTTTTAATTTCAGCAATTTAGCTTCTCGCTCTTTAATTCATGCAATTTTACATTCCGCAATTCTCATCTAAATCTTGATTTCGCTCAACTAGAACATACTTCTAATCCGAATTGCTCACTCAACCAATCCTTGTGGGATTCGACCTCACTCTATTGTGAGTTTTTACTTGACGATAACCGGTGCACTTGCCGGAAGGAATTTTGCCGATCGTGCAATTTCCTAAATCGTAGCATATCAAGTTTATGCACATCAAGGTCCAAGAATGAGGATTACAAAATAACTTAGAAGAGATTGACCTGACGAAGTCGGTCTCCTACAACAAACAAGTTATAAAAGTAATCCCTGAAAGAGACCTGACAAAGGTCCAAGAAAGAGGATTACGAAATAACTTAGAAAAGATCGACCTGACGAAGTCGGTCTCCTACAACAGACAAGTTATAAAAGTAATCCCTGAAAGAAACCTGACAAAGGTCCAAGAAAGAGGATTACGAAATAACTTAGAAGAGATCGACCTGACGAAGTCAGTCTCCTACAACAGACAAGTTATAAAAGTAATCCCTGAAAGAGACCTGACAAAGGTCCAAGAAAGAGGATTACGAAATAACTTAGAAGAGATCGACCTGACGAAGTTGGTCTCCTACAACAAACAAGTTATAAAAGTAATCCTTAAAAGAGACCTGACAAAGGTCCAAGAAAGAGGATTACGAAATAACTTAGAAGAGATCGACCTGACGAAGTCAGTCTCCTACAACAGACAAGTTATAAAAGTAATCCCTGAAAGAGACCTGACAAAGGTCCAAGAAAGAGGATTACGAAATAACTTAGAAGAGATCGACCTGACGAAGTTGGTCTCCTACAACAAACAAGTTATAAAAGTAATCCTTAAAAGAGACCTGACAAAGGTCCAAGAAAGAGGATTACGAAATAACTTAGAAGAGATCGACCTGACGAAGTCGGTCTCCTACAACAAACAAGTTATAAAAGTAATCCCTGAAAGAGACCTGACAAAGGTCCAAGAAAGAGGATTACGAAATAACTTAGAAGAGATCGACCTGACGAAGTCGGTCTCCTACAACAGACAAGTTATAAAAGTAATCCCTGAAAGAGACCTGACAAAGGTCCAAGAGAGAGGATTACGAAATAACTTAGAAAACATCGACCTGACGAAGTCAGTCTCCTACAACAAACAAGTTATAAAAGTAGTCCCTGAAAGAGACCTGACAAGGTCTGAAAAAGAGGACTACAAAAATAACTAGAAGGAGGACCAACGTAAAGAAATCGGTTATGGATTAATACAAGTAAGAGCCAGAAAACCGAAATACAAGTTGGATCCACACATCCACAACCTCAAAAGATCCAAGCCACAAGTAATAAGTACAAAGCAATCCAAAGAAGCTAAACAGCAAGGCTCCAGTATTCTCAGAGAAAAGTGCCAAGACAAATGCAAACAAGCATAATGTAAAAATTATAAAGCTTCAAGGTCAGGCCCAAAAGCTTGAAAGCTACTTGTTGTTTTTCAAAATCAAAAGTTGCTAAACAAGCAACCAAAAGGAGTATCAACAGTCAGCATAATATTCAAGACTACAAAAATAAAGAGTTTAAAAAGCCCACAAGTTGGGCTATCTACACAAATATCCAAGAAAATTCAGCTAAGATTAGAAGACTTCTCGGCAGCATCAGTCTGAGGTGAAGGAGGGCGAGTCTGAATAGGCACACATACACAGTACCATCATCCCGATTTAAGATCTGGCAGTCCGGATCAGAAACGGATTGACCAGCCTCAACTAGGGGAATTGTGGAAAGTGACACTTTGATAGAAGGCACAGGGGGAGGCTCGACATCGTCATCATCCTGGTCATCAGGGACAATCTTACCATCCCTCACAACATTATCCAGGCTAAAAAGAGGAAGATCGGCCTCAGGAGCAATAATTCGAACCTGCTCCTTCAGGCTCTCGTAAGCAGCATTCACACTGCCAACAAGATGACCCTGGAGCTCAGAGTAATTAGCTCGGGCATTCTCCAACTCCTCCCTCAAACGCATCCCCTCCCGATAGGCTGTGACATATTTGTCTTTATGCCTCAATGCCGTGTCCTCAGCCAACCGCACAGAAGCCGCTAGAGCAAGGGAACTCGCCTTCTCATTCTTCAGATTCTTCTCCAGTTTGGCCACCTTCGCCTCAAGCTCCTCCTTCAAGCCCTTCATCCTATCAAACTCTTGTTTGGCCTCCTCTATAAAGGCTTTGGTGGCATGGAGAGGAAGATTTTGAGCAGTCCGATACAGGGCAGCCCCCATATGGGCCATCTTGATGCTGCTCCGAGTTATAAAATCTATATGACGAAGGAGCAAAACATCATCCATGGGGAGGGCACCATAAGGACCGATCTGTTGGTCAACAAACTCCACCGCATCAAAGTCAGGAGCGTCAAGGTTGAAAGGCTCAATTATTTTTTTGTTTTTTGCTGGGAGGAGCACCAAAAGTGGCGGCAAAAGTTTGTGGAGGGTCAGCCAGACGAACTCGAGGCGTAGAGATCACCTTCCTCGGCCCAGGAAAACTCGGAACGGGCAGCTTCACCAACACTTGAGAAGACCCCTCTCCTGCCACCTTGGCCGAAATGTTTTGAGCAGCTGCAGCCTTCTTTGCCTTCTTGAAGGCCTTCATGGAATCGTTATTTTTCGACATCTCTGAAAATTACAGAATCAACCATAGTGATAAGTTACTATCTAGAAGAAGCAAAACTAAGAAACAAGTATAGAAACAAGTCAGATAGTACCCAAAGCAGTTCGAACCAAAGATGGATCACTCAAAAATTTTTTTGTATCCAGATGGGGTGGTTCCCCCCACAAATCCTCAAGAACAACTACAAAAGCCCGCTCAACCTCATCAAGCATCTCCCATGTATAGCGAGACACTCTTACATTCTTTTGCCACTTTAGAGGGAAAGCAGGCTCGTCATTCTCATCAAGAAAAAAGGGGCGGACCCCCTCAACAGCACGGACTCGGAAGAAATAATTCTTAAAATATTTAAAAGACTCATCATACATGGCAAAAACTTTATGCCCCTGGGCTGACCTGAAAGAAACCCAGGAAGCTTTCTTTTTGGAGGAACCTCCAGGCTTGGCAGAAACAAAGATAAAGGTGTTATGCCTAACTCTTGGCAAAGCAGCTGAAATATCTTGATAAAACCCCAGGAATTTGGATGAAGTTGGGATGGAGCAATATTACACGACCACAACAAGTCGGTCTCGAAAGCAGTAAATGGAAAAGTAATGTTCAACTGACTGAAGAAATACTCATAGGCGTAGAAAAAAGGACGCTCCCCCTCGACAGAGGTAGGAAAACAAACCCTCTCGTCAGAGTCGGGCGCCACAAGCTCATAATCTCTCTCTCGGGCACCACCACCACAAACCCTATGACGTTTCCTCAGCTCTACACAAAACTCAGCATCCACAATAGAGACACACATTAAGACAAGGGAGTCCAGCCAGTCGGACATCCCCTCGGAAACTTTAGAAGACATCTCTACAATGTTATTGCGAGAAAACATGAGGCCAACTAATCCTACAACAAGAAAAGAATATTGGATTACTAAAAAATATCTCGGGCAAAGGACGAAACAACTCGACCAATATGATGCAGAAGAACAAATAGAAAAGGAAAACCCCAAGACTCAAACCAAAGTCCTGGGGCATCCTTTGGAGGCAGTAATAAAGCAAGGTTTCAGGAAAAATCTACAGCTTACATCTCGGCATCCCCCAAACAAAAAAAAAGAAGATTTCAAACAGCAAGCATTTTCACAGGAGAAAGACAAAACACAAAAAAGTACAAAAAGTCATCAAAGCCACTATCTTTTTACAGTCTATCAGCAAAAAGCTTCGACAACATCAAACACGCCAAGCAGAAATCATCAAAGACACAGCTTTTTCTCCAGAATCAAACAAATTATCATCAAAAGCACAAACGAAAACCGTGATAACATGCAAAAGCCCTAAGAGCGTCAAGCAATAGGAAAGACGAAAAGATTCATACAAAAGGGCGAAGAAACATCAGAGCATGCATTACGATAGTAACCAGACATAGCAAAAGCAGAAAGATACAAACTTTCTCAAAGCAAAATCGAAACTTTCTCACCATCAGGGGAAAAAAATGACGAAGAAGGAAAGGAAGAAAGAACCAACCTGAAATGAAGAAAGAAGCATCAAAAACGGAATCGCCCGGAAAATTGCCGAATGATGCCATAAAGCAAAGACAAAGCGCAGTCAAAAAGTGAGAAAGTAAAGGAAGAAGTTACGAAGAAGAACGAAGAAGAGAAACCATTTTTCTGAATGCAGAAATTCAAAATAAAGCCAAAGGAAATGGGGCAATTAATGCCAATTAATGAAGGAATTTAACCCTCGCACGTTCCCTAGAAGCGCTAATACATAAGTGCGCGTTTTTAGAGAAAAACGTTCCACATTCAAAAAGGTTCTACAAAGGAAGGAATCGACTAAATGCTTGAGTTCGACTTCACTAGAGAAGGACCGAAGTCAAGGACTTGGCCCCAAAAAAGAAGACCGAGCTCAAGCAGGGGCACTGTTCATACACTGGGTCGAGCTATCCGACCTGGGATGATTGGAGACAAAGCGACCGACCTCTTCAGGTCAGGGTAGCCGACCTCTTCTAAAAGAGGTCGGCCAAATCGACAGGAAAGCCCAATAAAGGGCCCAAATAGCGGAACACAACCCAAATTCAAAGGCAACCCAAGCCTATAGAGATAAAGGCGGTTCCCTTAAAGATAAGCTGACTTCACTTAAAATAAGATAAGATAAGATAAGATAACTGACTTATCTTATCAGAAAGGTCAGCCCACACTACTATAAATACACTAGAGCACCCAGGTATAACTCATACTCTAATTCTACAATAAACCTGCTTAATACCCGTGCTAACTTAAGCATTGGAGTCTCTTGCAGGTACCCCCCACCCTCCGGTGACCAAGGATCAGAAGTGTAGCCAGTCCAACAAGTCAGACACAACAGCTCCGGCCGCCACCAGCCAGCCGGACACGTCATCTCCGACCAGTACAGAAGATCTCATCCGAGATCGACCTACAGTTTCAGGTAACCCTCGGAACAAAAAGCAAATCCTTGAAAGCATGATTAGGAGGAGACTTGAGTGATTAAACCCAAAACACCGAGCGATGGGAGTGTATACACACCAAGTGAAGGTTCAATTACTCAATTCTATGTTTCCACTTCACTTATCATGTATTCTTGCAAGTTGCTTCATTTTGAAACTTGAATCAATTCTTTAGATTTTGATTGCATTGAGCTACTTCTTTGCTTAGCCCTATATGTCTATATACTTGCTTGGAATTTGATTGTTTGTTTTCACCAAATCAATAGCACATTATATATATATACTTGCATGCATATAGATAGTTGCATTAAATAAGTCATTACCCCTTTTGATCATTCTCCTTGTTTGATTTAGCATGAAGACATGCTATTGTTTAAGTGTGGGGGAATTGATGAGTCCATATTTGATGAGATATTTTGACTTGACTTGAATGGATTTCATCACATAAACTCACACTTATTCACCAAAATAGCATACTTTTGTGATTTCTCCCTAATTTGAACATAAATGTGAAAACATGCATTTTTGTGCTTAAATTGAGCAATTTAATCCCACTTTTATTCCATTCGATGCCGTGATATGTTTTTTGAGTAATTTCAGGTCATTTTGGCAAGATTGGCTAGGCAAAAGTGGAAGAAAGCATGTACAAGGGAGAACACTTGAAGAAAACAAGGAAAAGCACACACAGACAAGTGTGCGTGCGCACAAGCATCTGTGCGTACGTACAAGAAGGAATTAACATGTGTACGTATGCACAACCCTCTGTGCGTACGCACAGGTCCCTGCACGTAGTTTCATTAATGAAACACGTGATACGCGATTTTGGGGGCCTTTGGCCCAGTTTTGGAGGACTTTATGCTGAATGGGAAGTGCTATATAAATGGGAATTGAAGCCATATGAAGTCATTAGAGTAGGAGGCCTCATTTTTTACAATTTTAGCATAGTTAATTAGGAGTAGGAGTAGTGTACAGTAGGGAATTCTCTCCTAGGGTTTTGATAAACCCCGTTTATAGGGTTTATCTTGTGCTTAATTTAGGAGATTTTATGACCTTTTACCCACATTTATTCAATAAAATAGCATGGTTTCATGATTGTCTCCTAATTTGTGCTTAAGTGTGAAAACATGCTTTCTAGGCCCTTAATTAGTTAAATTTAATTCACCTTTGATTCTACTAGATGCCTTGATGTCTTTCTTAGTGATTTCAGGTTTAGAAGGCTAGGAATGGATCAAAAGAATGAAGAGAAAAGCCTGCAAAGTGGAGAAATCATGGAAAAGCAAGGATTTGGGATGAGATCAATGACGCGCACACGCAGCAGACGCGCATGCGTGGATTGTGACGTTGCATGGCGACGCGTACGCGTACATGACGCGTACGCGTGGATGGAAAATTGTCAAGCGACGCATACGCATGACGTACGCGTACGCGTCGGTGTTCGCACGTGACTCACTTAAAGGCAAAATGCTGGGGGCGAATTCTGGGCTTCCCAAGCCCAAATCCAACTCATCTCTGATGCTATTTAACCCAAGGACTGAAAGGAAATCACAAGTCTAGTTACCATTAGTTTAGTTTTAGTTTGAGTTTTGGAGGAAAAGTTAGTTTTAGAGAGAGAAGCTCTCACTTCTCTCTAGAATTAGGATTAGGTTAGATCTAGATTAGGATTTCTTAGATCTAGGTTAATTTCATGCTTTGATTTACTTTTCCTTTTGTAATTCTTCTTCTTCTACCTTTTCTCTCTCTAGTTTTGCATTTAATTCATGTAATTCTCTACTTTTATGTTGATGCACTTTTGTTCTTCTATTTCTCTTTTAATGCAATTTATGATTCATGTTCCTTTATTGTTGAATTGCTTAATTCATTTTACTTTCCTTTTATGCCTTCCATGTGTTTGATGCAATGCTTGGTTGGATTATAGTATAGATTTTGTTTCTCTTGGCCTAGGTAGAGTAATTAGTGACTCTTGAGTTATCTAATGCCTTTGTTGATTGAAGATTAGAAGTTGCTAGTTAATTTGAATGCCTCTAAAGCTAGTCTTTCCTTAGGAGTTGATTAGGACTTGAGGAATCAAATTAATTCATCCACTTGACTTTCCTCCATGGTTAGAGGTTAACTAAGTGGGAGCAATGGACAATTGTGGTCACAATTGATAAGGATAGCTAGGATAGGACTTCTAATTTTCATTCCTTGCCAAGAGCTTTTCTAGTTGTTAGTTTATTTTCATTGCCATTTACAATTCTTATTTCTTATCTCAAAAACCCCAAAACATAGCTCAACCAATAACAAGAACACTTTATCGCAATTCCTAGGGAGAACGACCCGGGATTTGAATACTTCGGTTTATAATTTTAGGGGTTTGTACTTGTGACAAACAAATGTTTGTATGAAAGGATTATTGTTGGTTTAGAAACTATACTTCGGCGAGAATTCATTTGTGAAATTCTAAACCGTCAAAAATCCAATTCATCAAAATGGCGCCGTTGCCGGGGAGTTGCAATGGTGTTATGTTATTGGTTATTGTATATATGTGAATATTGTGAATAGCTTGATTTTTGGATTGCTTCTTAAGTTTTTGCTAGTTTTAGGACTTTGTTTCATTACTTCTTATTAGATTTTGTTTCTATTTTCTCTTTCCATTATGAATTCTCACTTTGGCTATGATTTTGGTTCTAACTATGTTTTAGGAAACGAGAGCTTCAATGAGGATGTGTATCAAGGATGGGACAATCAAAGATGGGAGGAGCCATATGCATATGATCAATCTTCATGGCAACAACCCCCACTAATGCACTATGAACAAGAGCCATTCTATGGTGCATGTCAATCCAACGGCTATGGTGAAATTCTCTTGTGACTTTCAAGAACCACCACCATATGCCTATGAACCATATCTTCAACATAACCCTCAACCATACTCACAAGCCCTTTTTCACCAACCATCTTCATATGACCCTAATCCATATCCACCATACCAACCACCTTTGGAGCCATATGAGCCACATATAGAACCACCACCATTCAACCTCAATACTTCCAAGAACCACCTCCACCATACTATGACCAAGATGAGCCACCTCCAATGTACATAAATTTTTAACCTCAAAATGAATTCTATCTCCCACCATAACCCTCCATGGAAGAATGTCAATGTCCATCTCTCAAGGAAACCATAGATCGGCTTCAAGCAACCGTCCGTCAAAAGTTAGATGCATGGGACTCATACCACATGTCCACGGATGATTGCGGGAGAACAACCGAAGAGGGTAGTATGAAGGGGATTGTAGAATCTCAACTTGAGCAGAACGGATTGGAGTGTGTTGAGCAACAAGTAGAACAAATGGAAAACATGGAACCACCACATCCTTACTATGATGAACCACCTTCCTACTATAAATCCTTCCCCTAAAATGATGTACCCCTTATCCACCCCAACTGCCAATGGATGACATCCTTGGTGTTCTTCTTCAATGGCAAGAGGTGATAAAAAGGGATGTACAACAATTCATGGCCACCTTGGACGGGGTGGTAAACAGGTTAGCATCCCAATGCTTGGGAACTCAAAGTACTCCCATGGCTACATGCGAAGAATCCAAGGAAGAGCATAGCATGAAAGAGAGATTGGATGATGAGAATTATTATTTTGTGTTGGAACAATTGGAGGAAGCTATAATTGTTGAAGAAAAGGAAGAAGTGGTTGAAGACTTAGGAGATGCGGAGCCTCCTTGGGAACATAGAGTTGAAGAAAACCCCTCCAAGAAGATTGAACTTGATGCTAAAGAAGAATGTGCACAACTTCCAAGGCATATTCCATATGAAGAATTGGATGGCATAGAGCAAGAATTGAGTTCCCTTGGTGATGAAGATCAAGCATCAAATCTTCGTGGTGAAGAATCCTTTGAGCATGAAAAACCTTTCCCCGGTGGATTTGAAAGCGTTGTGGAGGTAAATTTTTCTCACCCTCCCAATTATGACTTGAGTAAGGGAAAAGGCTTAGATAAAATTGTTGAACAAAGGATTACATTTGAGAAAACTTGTCAAGAGGTGGAAGTTCTTAGAAAGAGAAGGACAGGAGTTGGATACGCTTTGTCAAGACCCTTGGAATCGCCTTTGCCTAGGTTACCATCTACTCCTTCATTAGAGTGGGTGAAATTCATTTCTATTAGCTTTATTACCCCACTTGAATATAGTCTGCTTGAAACGGATGGCCAACTTAGGAAACTTTGTGGGATGAAGCCTAAGCGAAAAATGTTCTGTGGTTGGCGTTGCAAATCAAGGCTCATTCGGGTTGATACATCAAACATGAAATACAAAGGTTGGAGTAGTGCTCAACTAGATGGGTCTAGGAGGATTGTTGGTCACTTTATTGAGAATTCACCTTACTTGCCACCTGGATGAACTAATGATGATCAATTCAAGGATGGGTGTGGAAACAAGATATGGGATCCGAGAATACATGAAGATCACCTTTGGGAGCTCATAGCTTGTGCAGAACTCCATTAAGGCTTGAAGATATTAAATTTGAAGAATGGAGCTTGTTCCGAGGATTACCTGAAACTGTAGGTCGATCTCGGACGAGATCTTCTGTACTGGTCGGCGCTGTTGTGTCCGACTTGTTGGATATGGTGGTGCTGCTGATCCTTGATCACCGGAGGGGGGTGGTACATGCAAGGGACTCCGATGCCTAAGTTAGCATGGGTTTTAAGCAGGTATTTAGTAGAATCAGAGTATGAGTTATACCTGGGTGCTCCCGTGTATTTATAATGTTATAGAGTGATCTTTTTCCTAGAGACAAGATAGTTATCTTATCTTATCTTCGAGTGGAGTTATCTTTATCTCTGTGGGAACCGCCCTTATCTCTATAGGCTTGAGCTGCCTTTGGACTTGGGTCGTGTTCCTCTATTGGGCCCTTTTCTGGGCTTTTCTGGTGACTTGGCCGAACTCTTTTAAAGAGGTCGGTAATTCTGACCTAAAGAGGTCGGTCGATTCAGCCCGGGTAGGACAGCTCGACCCAGGGTATGAACAGTGCCCCTGCTCGAGCATGGTCTTCTTTTTGAGGTCGAATCCTGGCTTAGGACTTTAATCCTTTTCTTGGGGAAGCCGAGCTCGAACATTGTCGATTTTTTCTTTGTAGAGTTTTCCTTTGAATACGGAACGTTTTTTCTTTTCCTTTATCCTTTGGAAACGCACGTTTCTTTGCCTTGGGAATGTGCGAGGATTTTTAATAACCCCTTAACTCTTATTTTTTGCCGTTTTTCCCTCTTCTTCATTTTGAATTGGACTACCAAAAAGATTTCGCTTCCGTTTCTTCTTCCCTTTGCTTACTGTAACTCCAGCCTTTTCCCTTTCATTTTTTTTGGCTCACCTGGGACTTTTGTTTTTACGTTTTCACGCTTCTCTCTATGGTGCCATTTGGTGGTTGTTGGCGCTTCGCTTGAAAGGTGATCTTTGGTCTCGTTTTTTGTCTTCAACCTCTCAGTGTTCATCGTCCCCTCCATTTTGCAGGTAGGTTTTCTTTCTGTTTCTTTCTTTTACCTCTTTCACCGTTCTTCTTCGTGCTTGCATTGTTCTATTTTTGGCAAAGTTTTGATTTTGCTTGAATTTACATTGGAAAGCTTGAACCTTTTCGTATTGTCGTGCTTGATTGTTGCTGTGACACATGTTTTTCTAGAGTTCCTTCGACTTATATATGCTCCTTGGTGTATTCCCTGATAATTTGATGCTTTTAGGGTTTTGCATGTTGTCACTGCTTCTGACCGTACCTTTTGTGGCTTATGAAATGCTTGATTCTGAAAAAGATTGTGCCTTTTGGTGATTTTGATCTGTTTGATTGTTGACAGTTTCCTTTGCTAGTAGTTTTGTTGAAAGATGGCTACTTTTGATGACTTTTTGATTTTGTGACTTTCTTCTCAGAGTGTCTTTTGTTTGAAAGAAGGTTATTTTTCTTGTTGAGATGACCTTGTAGATTTTCCTGAGTCGTCGTTCTGTTACTGACTCCAAAGGATGCCCATGGACCTTGGGTTGTGTCCCAGGGTTTCCTTTTGCTATTGTATCTGTTTTCATCCGAGCTGTTTTTGTTATGCCCGAGTTGTTTATTTAGTAATCCCTCTCTCTTTTTCTTTGCTGTAGGACTAGTTGACCATGTCTTCTCGCAAAAATATTGTCGAGACATCTTCCAAGGTCCCTGAGGGTATGTCCGACTGGCTGGACTCCCTCGTCCTGATGTGTGTTTCTGTAGTTAATTCTGAGTTCTACGTGGAGCTTAGAAAACATCACCAAATATGTAGTAGTAGGGAGCAAGAGAAAAATTATGAATTGGTAGCGCCTGACTCCGATGAAAGGGTTTGCTTTTCTGCTCTGACCCAGGGGGAACGCCCCTTCTTTTATGCTTACGACTACTTTTTCAGCCAAATGAACATCACCCTTCCTTTTACCTCCTTCGAGACCGACTTGTTGTGGTCGTGTAATGTAGCTCCATCCCAGCTCCATCCGAACTCCTGGGGCTTTATCAAGATCTTTCAATTGCTTTGCCAAGAGTTGGATGTCAAACCTTCTCAAACTCTCTTTCTTTATCTTTTTGTTTTGACTAAGCCCGGGATTTCTACAAAAAAGAAAGCTTCTTGGATTTCCTTTCGGTCTGCTCAAGGACATAAAGTGTTTGCTATGTATGACAAGTCCTTTAGGGACTTTAAGAATTACTTTTTTAAGGTCCGAGCTGTTGAGGGAGCTCGACCATTTTTCTTAGAGTCGAATAATGAACGTGCCTTCCCTTTGTGTTGGCAAAAGAATGTCGTGGTGTCTCGATACTCGTGGGAGATGCTTGATGAGGTCGAGCAGGCTTTTGTGACTGTGTTGGAAGATATTTGGGGGCAACTTCCCCATCTCGATACAAAGAGATTTTGGGGGACCCCTCTCTTATCCGAGTTGAGCTGGGTAGTGACCGACTTCTTTTACTCTGTTTTATTTGCTTTTGCTTCTTTTCCTTTCAGTTTGTAACCTGTTTTTTGGTCGACTAGTTTTTTCAGAGATGGCAAAGACCAATAATTCCATGAAAGCCTTTAAGAAGGCGAGGAAGGCCATCGCTGCCCAGAACATCTCGGCTAAAGCTGCAGGGGAGGGATCTTTTCAAGTTCCTCCTAAGAAACCGATCTTGAGCTCTACTGTGCCGAGGAGGATGATTCCAACTCTTCAGGTCTATTTGGTTGATCCTCCCTTGACTTCTGCTGCTACTTCTTCTACTGTTGGCCCTCCTCCAAAAAGACAGAGGACTGTTGAGCCTTTCAATTTGGATGCCCTTGACTTTGATGCCGTTGGGTTTATTGATCAGTAGATTGCTCCTTATGGTGTTGTTCCTACTGACGATGTCTCTCTTCTTCGTCATTTGGACTTTATTACTCGGAGTAGTATTAAGATGGCACATATGGGAGCAGCTTTATACCGAACTGCCTAGGATCTTCCCATTCATGCAACAAAGGCTTTTATAGAGGAGGCTAAATCAGAGTTCAACAGAATCAATGGGTTGAAGGAGGAGCTTGAGGTGAAGGTGGCGAAGCTGGAAAAAGAGTTGGAGGGTGAGAAGACTCGAGCTACTGCTGCGGTGGCTTCTGCGAACTTGGCTGAGGAGATGGCATTGAAACATAAAGAGAGCTACGTCCTAACTTATGGGGAGATGATAGAGCTCAGGCAAAGGTTGAAGTCTGCTCAGGCCGACTACACTGAGCTCCAGGGTCATCTTGTAGGTAGCGTGAATGCTGCTTATGAGAATTTGAAGGCTCAGGTTCGAGTTCTTGCGCCCGAGCTCGACTTCACCCTATTCAGCTTGGACAACATTGTAGTAGATGGTAAGATTGTTCTTGATGGCTCGGATGATGATGATGTAGATATAGACCCTCCTCCTGTGCCATCTACAAAAGCCTCTACAGCCCCGGCTTCTTCGATTCCTAATACTGAGGTCGTCCAACACGAGCCTGACCCTGATGTGCAGATCTTGAACTGGGATGATGGGACTGTAGATGAAATTCCTACAAAGATCATCTATCCTTCGTCGACTCAGGGTGCTGCACCTGATGAGAACTTGGATCTTTGATACATTTTATTTGATATATTCTGTACATCCTGGTTTGTGGGCTTTTTGAACTCTTATTTTTATAGCTGGTGGTTTATTTGTCTTTGGATATTTTAGTTGCTTTTCTTTTAGGAACTTTATTTAGAAAAAACAAAGTAGTTTCTTAGGCTCTTGGGGTCGACTTCAAGCGGCTTCTTGAGTTTGTTATTATAGCAACCTTGTTTCTTTTGTGATATGATTGTCTACATCTTTTTGACACTTTTCGGAATCTTGGGAGTGTTGGAGTCTTGCTGTCCGACCTCTTTTGATTACCTTTGTGCTTTATTTCTTACTCTTCTTTGTATTCTTTGACAGAGTTCTTGTAGATTGCTTTTATGGCTTTCTGGGTCTGACTTGAGTCCCTTATAGCGCATGCCTTCTGCCGGCCGACTTCTTTTGTGTAGTCTTTTGTAATAATCCCTTGGGATTTACTTTTTATAACTCTGTCACTTTGATTTGGCTTTGGCCGACTTCGTCATCTCGGTCTGCTCGAAGTTATTTCTAGTAATCCATTTTATTTGGACCTTGTCAAGTCTCTTTTTATGGATTACTACTTATAACTTTTTGTAACTTTTTTGGGTCGACTTCGTCATGTCGGTTCTTTCTAAGTTATTTCTAGCAATCCGTCTTATTTGGACCTTTGTCACGTCTCTTTTATGGATTATTTTTTATAACTTTTGTGGTTTTGTTGGGCCGACTTTATCATGTCGGTTCCTTTCTAAGTTATTTTCAGTAATACATATTATTTGGACTTGTGTCAAGTCTCTTTTATGGATTACTTTTTATAACTTTTGTGGTTTTGTTGGGCCAACTTTATTATGTCGGTCCCTTCTAAGTTATTTCTAGTAATCCTCTTTTTTAGGGCTGGCTAGGCCTCTTTCTAGGGATTACTTTTTATAACATTTGTTGTTATAGTCGACTGGTCCGACTTCTTTATGTCGGTCCATCTTTAAGTTATTTCTAGCAATCCATTTTTGTTTAGGCCTCGTCAGGTCTCTTCCTATGGATTACTTTTTGATAACTTCTTGCATTATTCTATTTTTGCCGCTTTTCATCTTGCCGATTTTGTAGAAATTGATTGTGATCCTCGCTTGGTCGACCTTTGATGAATTCTGATTTCATCTTCATTGATCTTTATTGTGATCGAGCAGTGAATTTGGTTTTCACTTTTTGCCGATCTGTAGCTTTATAATCGGGCAATGAATTTTTTGCGTTTCAGATTAATGCGTCTTGATAAAGAGGATTTGTAGAAAATCTAAAAAAAATTATTCAAAATAGAAAATATTCAAATATATACATGTGGGTGCTTTACCCCTCTAAGTCCGGCAGTTCGTAGATCTTGGCTTGGCGCCTCGTTAAAAAAACCTTTTCAGGAAAAAGAGTGCACCTTATCCTAAGATCTTTATTACTTCTTAACTGTAATACCTTGTTAGGTTGCAGGCGTGCCATAACCTTGGGAGCTCTCGCCCTTCGACTTCGGACAGCCTGTAGTAGCCCTTTCCGAGTGCTTCTATGACTCGGTAGGGTCCTTTCCAGTTTGCCACCAGCTTTCCTTCTCCAAGTCGACTTGTTCCGATATCATTTCGGACTAGGACGAGGTTGTTGTCGGCAAAGCTTCGCTTACTACTTTTTTATTGTACCTTGAGGCCATTCTACGTTTTAGCGCCTCCTCCCTGATCCGAGCTCTTTCCCGTATTTCTGAAAGTAAGTCGAGTTCTTCCCTTTGAAGTTGGGAGTTGGCCTCTTCACTGTAGTGGATCACTCTGGGCGATCCTTCTTTGACCTCCACTGGGATCATTGCCTCCATTCCGTAAGCTAATCGGAAAGGTGATTCCTTTGTGGTGGAGTTGTCCGATATGCCCACAGGACTTGTGGGAGCTCTTCAGCTCAGGCTCCTTTCGCGTCCTGTAATCTCCATTTAACCCGGCCAGTATGACTTTGTTGGCGACTTCTGCTTGTCCATTAGCCTGGAGGTGTTCAACGGATGTGAATTGGTGCTTTATTTTCAAGTCCGCCACCAATTTTCTGAAGCCTGCATCTGTGAATTGAGTGCCATTGTCTGTCGTAATGGAGTATGGAACATCAAACCTTGCGACAATGTTTCTGTATAGAAATTTTTGACTTCTTTGAGCAGTGGCGTTAGCTAGGGGCTCTGCCTCAATCCACTTTGTGAAATAGTCTACCCCTACGATGAGGAACTTGACCTATCCTGATCCTTGAGGGAAGGGTCCAAGGAGGTCGAGTCCCTATTTTGCAAATGACCAGGGTGAGGTTATGCTGATGAGTTCCTCTGGTGGGGAGATGTGGAAATTAGCATGTTTTTGACATGGTGGACATGTCTTTACGAACTCTGTTGCTTTTTTTTGTAAAGTCGGCCAGTAGAATTTGGCTCGGAGTACTTTTTTGTGATAGCTTGTGCTCCGAGATGGTTGCCACAGATGCCACTGTGTATTTCTTCTAAAACTTCCTTTGTGTTGGAAGTCGGCACACATTTTAACAGTGGTGTTGAAATCCCTCTCTTGTATAGAGTATTGTTTATGATGGTGTAGTATTGTGCTTCCCGTTTTAACTTCTTTGCCTCCTTCTTATCTGCAGGGAGTATTTCTATTTTGAGGTAGTTAATTATGGGAGTCATCCATCCTTGATCTAGACCGGTTATGGCTAGGATCTTTTCTTCTTCCAAAATTGACGGATTCTGCAGTATTTCTTGGATGAGGCTTCTATTGTTGCCACCTGGTTTGGTACTGGCTAGTTTTGAGAGTGCATCAGCTCGAACATTCTGTTTCCGTGGTATGTGGCGGACCTCATATTCCCCGAGTTGTCTGAGCTGTTCCCTGGTTTTGTCCAAGTACTTTTTCATGGTGGGATCCTTGGCTTGGTAGCTCCCTGTTATTTGTGAGGTGACTACTTGTGAGTCACTGAAGATAATAAGTTTTTGAGCTCCAACCTCCTTAGCAAACTTCAAACCAGCTAGCAATGCCTCATATTCGGCCTGATTGTTTGAAGCAGGGAACTCGAACTTTAGGGAGAGTTTGATTTGGGTTCCCTGATTGCTTTCTATTATCACACTTGCTTCGCTCCCGGTTTTGCTCGACAAGCCGTCTACGTAGAGATTCCATTCTGTAGGGATTTCCGGGGTGTCAGTAAACTCTGCAATAAAGTCGGCTAGGTACTGTGATTTGATGGCTGTCCGAGCTTCATATTGAATGTCGAATTTGAAAAACTCGACTGCCCACTGTAAGATTCTTCCTGCCAAATCTGTTTTCTGTAGAATGCCTTTTATGGGCTGGTTGGTCCGAACCTTGATGATGTGGGCTTGAAAATATGGGCGAAGTCGTCGAGACGTTAGTATGAGAGCGTAGGCAAATTTTTCTATTTTTTGGTAGTTTAGTTCGGACCCTTGTAGTGCTTTGCTGATGAAGTATATAGGTTGTTGTCCGCTTTCGTCCTCTCTGACCAGTGCTGAGGCTACTGCCCGATTTCCTACTGTGAGGTACAATACAAGTGGTTCTCCTTCCCATGGCCGAGTTAGAATATGTGGTTTTTCCAGGAACCTTTTGAAATCCTGGAAAGCCTGCTCGCACTCCGTTGTCCATTCAAACCTCTTTTCATTCCTTAAAGTGGTGTAGAAGGGGAGAGATCTTATTGCTGATCTGGCTAGAAATCTGGACAAGGCTGCCAATCTTCCATTGAGTTGTTGTACCTCTTTGACACAAGTCGGACTCTTCATGTCGAGTATTGCCCGACATTTATTCGGATTTGCCTCGATTCCTCTTTGTGTTAGCATGAAACCCAAGAATTTGCCAACTTCTACTGCGAAGGTGCATTTTACAGGGTTAAGTCGCATGCCATGCCTTCTTATGGTATCGAATACTTGGGTGAGGTCGGACAGTAGTGATTCCTCTCTTTGTGTCTTTATTAACATGTCATCCACGTATACCTCCATGATTTTCCTGATATGGTCTGTAAATATTTTATTCATTAATCTTTGATAAGTGGCTCCTGTGTTTTTGAGTCCGAATGGCATGACGATGTAGCAGTAGTTTGCTTTTGGGGTTAAGAATGAGGTTTTTTCTTGATCAGGTGGGTAAATTGGGATTTGATTGTATCCCGAATAGGCGTCCAGAAATGAGAGGTATTTGTTTCCAGAGGAGGCATCCACCAGAGCATCTATACTTGGGAGTAGATAAGGATCTTTTGGGCAAGCTTTGTTGAGATTAGTGTAGTCAGTGCACATCTGCCACTTCCCTTTTGATTTTTTCACCAAGACGACATTGGCTAGCCATAGTGGATACTTGACTTCTCTTATGAATCCTACCTCTAGTAGAGCTTGCACCTGTTCTTTCACAGCTTGGAATCATTTTGGCCCAAGTTTTCTACGTCTCTGCTGTACTGGCCGAGATCCTGGGTATACCTACAGCTTGTGGCACATTAGCTTGGGGTCTATACCCGACATGTCTGCGGCCTTCCAGGTGAAGAGGTCAACATTATTTCTTAAGAACTGTATCAGGGACTCCTTTACATCTCCTTTTAGGATTGTGCCAATATTGGTTGTTTTATTTGGGACATTGATGAGCGGATAATTTATACCCTTTTTGGCATTATTTTTACATAGTTTTTAGTATGTTTTAGTTACTTTTTATTATATTTTTATTAGTTTTTATTCAAAAATTACATTTTTGGACTTTACTATGAGTTTGTGTGTTTTTCTATGATTTCAGGTATTTTCTGGCCAAAATTGAGGGACCTGAGCAAAAATCTGATTCAGAGGCTGAAAAAGGACTGTAGATGCTGTTGGATTTTGACCCTGCTGCACTCAAAGTGAATTTTCTGGAGTTACAAAAGCTCAATTGGCATGCTCTTAATTTCTTTGGAAAGTAGACATCCTGGGCTTTCCAGCAATATATAATAGTCCATACTTTGCCCGAGATTTGATGGCCCAAACTGGCGTCCAAATCCATCCTAAAACTTTCTGGCATAAAACGCCCAAACTGGCACCAGAATTGGAGTTAAACGCCCAAACTGGCACCAAAGCTGGCATTTAACTCTAGGAATAGCCTATGCACGAAAAAGCTTCAATGCTCAGCCCAAGCACACACTAAGTGGGCCCCAGAAGTGGATTTCTACACTATCTGCACTTAGTTACTCATTTTCTGTAAACCTAAGTTACTAGTTTAATATAAATAGCACTTTTTACTATTGTATTTGCATCTATCTGGGACAAAACTTTTATCATTGTTGTTCACGTTTGGAGGCTAGCCTCACGGCCATGCCTAGACCTTTTTCACTTATGTATTTTCTACGGTGGAGTTTCTACACCTCATAGATTAAGGTGTGGAGCTCTGCTGTTCTTCATAAATTAATACAAGTACTATTGTTTTTCTATTCAATTCACGCCTACCTCTTCTCCAAGATATACTCTCGTACTTAATCACCCACTATCTTCGTTACTCGCTTAGCCAAGATTCGCGTGCCTGACAACCACAAGCGGTCTACATGATGTTCAACGTAGTCATTGGACAACAGCTGGAGTATATTCTCTTGGATATCTAATACACGGACCGAGTCCGTGAGATTAGTATCTTCGTGGTATAGGCTAGAACCATTGGCAGCATTCCTGGGATCCGAAAAGTCTAAACCTTGTCTGTGGTATTTCGAGTAGGATCTGGGAAGGGATGACTGTGACGAGCTTCAAACCTGCGAATGTTGGGCGCAAGTGACAGTGTGCAAAAGGATCAATGGATCCTATTCCGATGCTAGCAGGAACTGATAGATGATTAGTCATGCGGTAGCTGTACCTGGTATTTTTCATCCGAGACGAGAAATCCGACAGTTGATTAGCCGTGCAGAAACCGTAGATGACCATTTTCACTGAGAGGATCCTACAGCTTGCCATGGAAGGAAGTAACGCATGGTTGGAAGGAGGCAATAGGAAAGCAGAGGTTTAGAAGCAACAAAGCATCTCCACACGCTTATCTGAAATTCCCACCAGTGAATTACATAAGTATCTCTATTTTATTTTATGTTTTATTTATCTTTTAATTATCAAAACCTCATAACCATTTGAATCCGCATGACTGAGATTTATAAGGATGACCATAGCTTGCTTCAAGCCAACAATCTCCGTGGGATCGACCCTTACTCACGTAAGGTTTATTACTTGGACGACCCAGTACACTTGCTGGTTAGTTGTGCGGAGATGTGAAAAGTATGGATCACGATTTCCGTGCACCAAGTTTTTGGCGCCGTTGCCGGGGATTGTTCGAGTCTGGACAACTGACGGTTCATCTTGTTGCTTAGATTAGGTAATTTTATTTTATGTTTAAGTTTTTTATTTTTAATTTCCAAAAATTCAAAAAAAAATTAAATAATATCAATAATAATGTTTAGTTTTCTAAAATATTCTTCAGAATTTTTAAGAATGAATTCTAGAGTTTCCTGGGATTTGTTGAAGCCTGGCACATGTCTAATCTTTTGTACTGAGGCTTCTACTTCTCATTGACATGCTTGTATGTTTTATGCTAAAGTTTGGCTGGCTATTTGGCCATGTCTAATCATTTGAACCGAAGCTTTCACTTAAAGCTTGGCTGGCCATTTGGCCATGTCAAATTCTTTTGGACCAAAGCTTTAGACTAACATTGCATGATTCCTGGAATTCTTATTAAAAATTTTGTATCCCTTTATTCTCTTTTTTCAAAATAATTTTTGAAAAATACAAAAAAAATTTAATAAAATCATAAAACCAAAAATATTTGTGTTTGTTGTATGAGTCTAGTGTCAAATTTTAAGTTTAGTGTCAATTGCATATTTTGAGTTTTCTTTAAATTTTCGAAAACACATGCATTGAGTTCTTCATGATCTTCAAGTTGTTCTTGATGATTTTCATTATTTGATCTTTGCATTTTCTTGTTTTGTGTCTATCTTTTCTTGTTTTTCATATGCATTTTTGAATTATTAGTGTCTAAAGTTTAAAAATTTTTAAGTTTGGTGTCTTACATGTCTTTCTTTTCTTAAAAATTTTCAAAAATATGTTCATGATGTTCAACATGATCTTCAAAATGTTCTTGGTGTTCATCTTCACTTTCAAAGTGTTCTTGCATATATTTTTTGTTTTGATCTTAAATTTTTATGTTTTGTTTCATTTTTGTGTTTTTCTCTCTCTTCATTAAAAATTCAAAAAAATAAAAAATAATATATTTCCCTTATTTCACTCATAAATTTCGAAATTTTGAATTGATTTAGTAAAAAAGTTTTAAAATTTAGTTGTTTCTTGTTAATCAAGTCAAAATTTCAACTTAAAAATCCTATCTTTTCAAATCTTTTTCAAAAAAAATCAAATCTTTTTCATTTTCTTCTCAATATTTTCGAAAATTTTAAAATTGATTTTGATGCACGGAAAACTTGTCTTATAACGAATTTCCTTCGGCAAGTGTATCGAATTTGTCGTCAAGTAAAAACTCACAATAGAGTGAGGTCGAATCCCACAGGGATTGATTGATCAAGCAATTTTAATTAGAGGAATGTTCTAGTTGAGCGAGTCCAGATTTTGAGTTGAGAATTTGCAGAAAATAAAATGGCGGGGAGGTAAATGGCAGAAAAAGTAAATGCTAGAATTAAAGAACTGAAAGTAAATGCCTGAAAGTAAATTGCAGAATTGTAAATGGGAATGGGGGAATTGCTCATAAAAGTAAATGATAGAAATTAAAGAGAATGGGTAAGATCAGAAATGGGGAGTTCATTGGGCTCAAGAGATGTTGCATTCTCCGGATCAATTTCATTTTCATCTCTTCCTCAATCAATGCACTCATTGATCTCCTTGGCAATCTTAAGTGATCGAATTACAATTTCTTGTAATTCAATCTCTCAAATGTTGATCAATAGCCAATTCCTTGGTCAATTGCTCATGAAAAGAGATGAAGTATGGTCACTGATTATACCACATGCATTTCCCAAATCAAGTGTTGAGAGGATTATAGTCACATATCCATCCAAACCCAATTTGGTCCAGCATGAGAAAGCATTTCTAGCATGATCTCTTCATTCCTCTTTCAAGGTTCAGAAGTGATCCAAGTATGAATAGCTTCTTTTCTAAGATAACTACTCAATTGGATGAAGATCGAAAGCTTTCAAGTAAAATCAAGAGAAAAGATAGAAGAAGAATAATGAAAACTAGTATTGATCCATCAAATTACAACAGAGCTCCCTAACCCAATGAAAGGGGTTTAGTTGTTCATAGCTCTGGAAAATGAAAACAAAGATGGAGAATACATGATAAAACTAGAAGTGCAGAGAAAGTAAAATACAGAGAATAGTTTTATGCCAAGAGGCTCCCTATAATTTCCAACTCTCTAAATAATTCAAAGCTACTCCTATATATACTACTCTTCTACTCTTCTAGTTGGTTCTTCAAGTCTTGGGTGTGGGCCTTTGGATCTTGAGTTTGAAGCAGTTATCTTCTTCATTGGGCTTTGCTTTACTTGTAGAGAGAAAGTGTGAAGTGGGCAGAGACTTTAGCTTAGGACGTTAGTGGTGTTAACGTTCAGTGAAAATATGGGTTCGAGAACTTTAGTGACATTCAACTTTTTCACTAACGTTCCTCACCCAAGTAAGAGCCACGTTAACCTCAACGTTAGTGGCACAAACGTTGCCCCTAACGTTTCCTCTTTGTCCTTCGCGCACGTTATTGGGACTCAACTTTCCCAATAATGTTGAGAAGCCTCCCCCTTCCCTACGTTAGAGTCCACGTTAATTTAGTTAACGTGGCTCTTTTAACGTAGGCTTGCCAACCTTCGAGAACGTTAGTGACACTTAACATTGTCACTAACGTTCCAATGTGCCCCTTAGCTCCCACGTTAGAGTCCACGTTAACTAGGTTAACGTGGCTGTGCTAGCCATCTCCAACGTTAGTAACAAAGTTGAATGTCACTAACGTTGGCTCATCATCCCTCTCCTCACGTTAGCTTCCACGTTAACTAAGTTAACGTGGGAGTTAACGTGGCTCATTGTGGCTTGTGTTGGCTCCTTCCAACGTTAGTGACAATGTTTGGTGTCACTAACGTTGTCGACAACCTTTCTTCTTCACGTTAACTTCCACGTTAACTAGGTTAACGTGGGAGTTAACGTGGCCTCTTGGGGATAGTGTGTGTTCATCCCAACGTTAGTGACAATGTTTGGTGTCACTAACGTTGTCGATCACCTAGTTTCTTCATGTTAGCTTCCACGTTAACTAGGTTAACGTGGGAGTTAACGTGGCTTCTTGTGACTTGGCCAACATTAGTGAGAATGTTGAATGACACTAACGTTGGTGTCCCCCTTTTCTTTTTAACGTTAGAGGCCACGTTAACTAAGTTAACGTGGCAACTAACGTGGCCACTTATGAGCTTGGTCCAACGTTAGTGATAATGTTAAGTGTCACTAACGTTGGCTCCATTTCCTTTCTTCCACGTTAGAGTTCACATTAGCTTAGTTAACGTGACTCTTAACGTGGGCAATGATGGCTTCGAGAGCGTTATTGGCAATGACTTTTCTCATTAACTTTGCAAGTTACTCCCATTCAACGTTAGTGTTAACGTTAGTGTAACTAACGTAGCTACTAATGTGGTTCTTCTTTGCTTCCTTTGTCCTGAAATCAAGCAATAAAGTGCATTAAAGTTCTAGTCCAAGTCATGGGAAATGTAACATCCAATTTGTCATTAAATTCATGCAAAATTCTCATGAAATCATGTAAAGTGCACAATGTATGCTTGAATCAAGATGTAAATGAATATCTATCCAAAACTAGCTTATTTCCTAAGGAAATGCATGAAACTACCCTAAAAACAGTAAAGAAAAGGTCAGTGAAACTGGCCAAAATGCCCTGGCATCACAACACCAAACTTAAAGCTTGCTTGTCCCTAAGCAAGTACTGGAACAAGAGAATGATGAATGGAATGCCAAGAGACATGAGTCATTCTTGTGGAAGTCATGTCCCTGGTTTTATGGTGGTTTCATGCATAGCAACTTAGGTTCATTCCTGGATTTCAGACCTTTATCATGTCCTAGAATACTCACTGTGGTTGCATCCCATGAGACTTTTATTCATTGATCCTTTTGTTGTTATTTCAGGGCTTATTTTTGTTCTTAAGCTAAGTGCTCTGTAAGGGGGCAACTCTTTAAAATAAGCTTTCAGTCAACACTCCCGAACCAGTTGGTTCAAGGTGCTAGGTGTTGAAGCACCCCTAAGGACTTACTTGCTCAAGTCTCTCCCCCATACATACACACCACAGGCACATAGTTTATTTATTTTCTTTTCTTGAGACCTTGGTGTCCAGCACCTCTTTGGGTTACTAAATGCTTTGTATTGAGGGTTACTCTTGATAGTGGACTTTCAGCTGATAATCCCGAGTTAGTTAACCCAAGTTACCAAGTGATAAGGCACCCCCAAGAGCTTATTCATCCAAGTAGATCCCTCACATAGGAGCACCACAGACACATGCCTCAAGATTAAAACCATAGGTGCCTAGCCTTATTGCTTACTCTTTTTCTTTTATTTTTCAACCTTTATTGTTCTTTCCCTTTTTCTTATTAGGATCTTCTTATTTAGCTAGTCTCATGAGGTGTGTCTCAAGCATAGTATTCATGACAGATAGTTGTCCTCCCACCTTATGGTTGAACCAACTTAGCTAACTGATGAGCGGATAATTTATACGCTTTTTGGCATTGTTTTTAGTATGTTTTTAGTAGGATCTAGTTACTTTTAGGGATGTTTTCATTAGTTTTTATGTTAAATTCACATTTCTGGACTTTACTATGAGTTTGTGTGTTTTTCTGTGATTTCAGGTATTTTCTGGCTGAAATTGAGGGACTTGAGCAAAAATCAGATTCAGAGGTTGAAGAAGGACTGCTGATGCTGTTGGATTCTGACCTCCCTGTACTCAAAATGGATTATCTAGAGCTACAGAACTTAAAATGGCGCGCTTCCAATAGCGTTAGAAAGTAGACATCCAGGGCTTTCCAGAAATATATAATAGTCCATACTTTGCCCGAGTTTAAACGACGCAAACTGGCGTTCAACGCCAGCTCTCTGCCCAATTCTGGCGTCCAGCGCTAGAAACAAGTTGCAAAGTGGAGTTCAACGCCCAAAATGGCACAAAAGCTGGCGTTCAACTCCAAGAATGACCTCTCCACGTGGAGACTTCAAAGCTCAGCCCAAGCACACACCAAGTGGGCCCCGGAAGTGGATTTATGCATCAATTACTTACTTCTGTAAACCCTAGTAGCTAGTTTATTATAAATAGGACTTTTTACTATTGTATTTGACATCCTGAGTTTTATCTTCTGATCATCCTGGATTGTATTTTGATCCTGTGATCACGTTTTAGGGGGCTGGCCATTCGGCCATGCCTGGACTTTTCACTTATGTATTTTCAACGGTAGAGTTTCTACACTCCATAGATTAAGGTGTGGAGCTCTGCTGTTCCTCAAAGATTAATGCAAAGTACTACTGTTTTTCTATTCAATTCAACTTATTCCGCTTCTAAGATATTCATTCACACTTCAACCTGAATGTGATGAATGTGACAATCATCATCATTCCCTATGAACGCGTGCCTGACAACCACTTCCATTCTACATTAGATTGAATGAGTATCTCTTAGATCTCTTAATCAGAATCTTCGTGGTATAAGCTAGATTGATGGCGGCATTCATGAGAGTCCGGAAATTCTAAACCTTGTCCGTGGTATTCCGAGTAGGACTCTGGGATTGAATGACCGTGACGAACTCCAAACTCGCGAGTGCTGGGCGTAGTGACAGACGCAAAAGGATAGTAAATCCTATTCCAGTATGATCGAGAACCTCCAAGATGATTAGCCATGCAGTGACAGCGCATCGGACCATTTTAACAGAGAGGAATAGGATGCAACCATCGACAAGGGTGATGCCTCCAAACGATTAGTCGTGCTGTGACAGAGCATTTGGACCATTTTCCCGAGAGGATTGAAAGTAGCCATTGGCACCGGTGACATCCTTACATAAAGCCAGTCATAGAAAGGAGTAAGACTGATTGGTTGAAGACAGCAGGAAAGCGGAGGTTCAGAGGAACGAATGCATCTCCATACACTTATCTGAAATTCTCACCAATGACTTACATAAGTATTTCTATCCTTCTTTTATTACTAAATTTCGAAAACTACATAACTATTTTATATCCGCCTGACTGAGATTTACAAGGTGACCATAGCTTGCTTCATACCAACAATCTCCGTGGGATTCGACCCTTACTCACGTAAGGTATTACTTGGACGACCCAGTGCACTTGCTGGTTAGTTATGCGAAGTTGTGAAGATATGATTAGACCATGGTTCTGTGCATCCGTTTTTGGTGCCATCGCCAGGGAATCAATTTCGAATAATAATTCACAACATGAGTAACAATTTCGCATACCAAGTTTTTGGCGCCGTTGCCGGGGATTTTTCGAGTTTGAACAACTGACAGTTCATCCTGTTGCTCAGATTAGGTAATTTTCTTCTTATTTTGTTTTCAAAAAGTTTTCAAAAATATTTCAAAAATTTTTCTTTTGTTTTCAAAAATTTTTCCAAAAAAAAAAATAATTTAATAATAAAATAAAATAAAATAAAAATATTTTCAAAAATATATTTTTCTTCAGAATTTTTATGAATGAATTCTAGTGTTTCATGAAGCATGTTGAAGCCTGGCTGGCTGTAGGGTATGTCAGGCGTGTCATGTTTTAGTTACATACTAAAGCTTGGCTGGCTATTAAGCCATGCCTGACCCTTTGATTGGAGCTTTAGACTAAAGAGCATAAAATTCCTGGAATTCATATTAAAAATTTTGGAATCCTTATTTTTCTTTTTCAAAATGATTTTCGAAAAACATTAAAAGAAAATACAAAAAAATCATAAAATCATAAAAAGCAAAAATATTTCATGTTTCTTGTTTGAGTCTTGAGTCAAGTTGAAAGTCTGGTGTCAATTGCATATTCATCTTGCATTTTTCGAAAATTCATGCATTCATAGTGTTCTTCATGATCTTCAAGTTGTTCTTGGTAAGTCTTCTTGTTTGATCTTGATGTTTTATTGTTTTGCATCTTTTCTTGTTTTACATGTGCATTTTTGCATCCATAGAGTCTAAACATGAAAGATTTCTAAGTTTGGTGTCTTGCATGTTTTCTTTGCATATAAAAATTTTCAAAAATAAGTTCTTGATGTTCATCTTGACATTCAAAGTGTTCTTGGTGTTCATCTTGACATTCATAGCATTCTTGCATGCATTCATTGTTTTGATCCAAAAATTTCATGCATTGCATCAATTTTTGTTGTTTTTCTCTCTCATCATAAAAATTTAAAAATAAAAAAAATATCTTCCCCTTTTTCTCTCTTAAAATTTCGAAAACTAGATTTGACTTTTTCAAAAATTTTTAAAAATCTAGTTGTTTTTATGAGTCAAATCAAATTTTCAATTTAAAAATCTTATCTTTTTCAAAATCTTTTTCAAAAATCAAATCTTTTTCTTCTTTCTTAGTTATTTTCGAAAATTCTAAAAATATTTTTCAAAAATCTTTTTCTTATTTTTATATCAAATTTTCGAAAATAACAATAACAATTAATGTTTTGATTCAAAAATTTCAAGTTTGTTACTTGCTTGTTAAGAAAGATTCAAACTTTAAGTTCTAGAATCATATCTTGTGATTTCTTGTGAATCAAGTCATTAATTGTGATAAAAAAAAATCAAATCTTTTTCAAAACTAATTTCAATCATATCTTTTCAAAAATATCTTTCTATCTTATCTTTTTCAAAGTCATATCTTTTTTAAAAAAAAAATTTTTTTTGATTTTAAAATATCTTCTCTAACTTCTTATCTTCTTATCTTTTCAAAATTGATTTTCAAATTTGTTTCAACTAACTAACTAACTTTTGGTTTGTTTCTTATCTTTTTCAAAACTACCTAACCAACTCTCTCTCTCTCTAATTTTCGAAAATATCTTCCCTCTTTTTCAAAAATTCTTTTTAATTAACTAATTATTTTAATTTTTGATTTTAATTTTCGAAAAATTACTAACCTTTTTCAAAAACTATTTTCAAAAATCACTAACTCTTTTTCAAAAATTATTTTCGAAAATTCTCCTTCTCTCTCATCTTATTCTATTTATTTATTCATCCACTAACATCTCCTCACCTCACATCTCTGCTCTCCTCACCCTTGTGTTTCTTTCCTTACATTACATTCTTTGTCCCCTTCTTTTCTTCTACTCGCATAAGGACCTCTATACTGTGGTATAAAGGATCCCTATTATTATTATTATTATTTTTCTGTGCCCTCTTCTTTGTCATATGAGCAGGAACAAGAAAAAAGGCATTCTTGTTGAAGCTGATCCAGAACCTGAAAGGACTCTGAAGAGGAAACTAAGAGAAGCTAAATTACAACAATCCAGAGACAACCTTATTGAAAATTTCGAACAGGAAGAGGAGATGGCAGCCGAAAATAATAATAATGCAAGGAGAATGCTTGGTGACTTTACTGCACCAAATTCCAATTTACATGGAAGAAGCATCTCCATTCCTGCCATTGGAGCAAACAACTTTGAGCTGAAACCTCAGCTAGTTTCTCTGATGCAGCAGAACTGCAAGTTTCATGGACTTCCATCTGAAGATCCTTTTCAGTTCTTAACTGAATTCTTGCAGATATGTGATACTGTTAAGACTAATAGAGTAGATCCTGAAGTCTACAGGCTCATGCTTTTCCCTTTTGCTGTAAGAGACAAAGCTAGAATATGGTTGGACTCTCAACCTAAGGATAGCCTGAACTCTTGGGAAAATCTGGTCAAGGCTTTCTTAGCCAAGTTCTTTCCTCCTCAAAAGCTGAGTAAGCTTAGAGTGGATGTTCAGACCTTCAGACAGAAAGAAGGTGAATTCCTCTATGAAGCTTGGGGGAGATACAAAGGACTGACCAAAAAGTCTCCTTCTGACATGCTTTCAGAATGGACCATCCTGGATATATTCTATGATGGTCTGTCTGAACTAGCTAAAATGTCATTGGATACTTCTGCAGGTGGATCCATTCATCTAAAGAAAACGCCTGCAGAAGCTCAAGAACTCATTGACATGGTTGCTAATAACCAGTTCATGTACACTTCTGAGAGGAATCCTGTGAGTAATGGGACGCCTATGAAGAAGGGAGTTCATGAAATTGATACTCTGAATGTCATATTGGCTCAGAATAAAATATTGACTCAGCAAGTCAATATGATTTCTCAGAGTCTGAATGGAATGCAAGCTGCATTCAACAGTACTCAAGAGGCGTCTTCTGAAGAAGAAGCTTATGATCCTGAGAACCCTGCACTAGCAGAGGTGAATTACTTAGGTGAACCTTATGGAAACACCTATAATCCATCATGGAGAAATCATCCAAATTTCTCATGGAAGGATCAAAAGCCTCAACAAGGCTTTAATAATGGTGGAAGAAATAGGTTTAACAATAGTAAACCTTTTCCATCATCCACTCAGCAATAGACAGAGAACTCTGAACAAAATACCTCTAATTTAGCAAACTTAGTCTCTGATCTATCTAAGGCCACTGTGAGTTTCATGAATGAAACAAGGTCATCCATTAGAAATTTGGAGGCACAAGTGGGCCAGCTGAGTAAAAGGATCACTGAAATCCCTCCTAGTACTCTCCCAAGCAATACAGAAGAAAATCCAAAAGGAGAGTGCAAGGCCATTGAATTAATTACCATGGCCGAACCTGTGAAGGAAGGAGAGGACGTGAATCCCAAGGAGGAAGACCTCCTGGGACGTGCACTGATCAATAAGGAGCTTTCCTTTGAGGAACCAAAGGAATCTGAGACTCATCTAGAGACCATAGAGATTCCATTGAACCTCCTTATGCCCTTCATGAGCTCTGATGAGTATTCTTCTTCTGAAGAGAATGAGGATGTTACTGAAGAGCAAGGTGCCAAGTACCTTGGTGCAATCATGAAGCTGAATGCCAATTTATTTAGTATTGAGACTTGGGAAGATGAACCTCCCTTGTTCACCAATGAACTGAGTGATCTGGATCAACTGAGATTGCCTCAAAAGAAACAGGATCCTGGAAAGTTCTTAATACCTTGTACCATAGGCACCATGACCTTTGAGAAGGCTCTGTATGACCTTGGTTCAGGGATAAACCTCATGCCCCTCTCTGTAATAGAGAAGCTGGGAATCTGTGGGGTGCAAGCCACTAAAATCTCATTAGAGATGGCAGACAATTCAAGAAAACAAGCTTATGGACAAGTAGAGGACGTGTTAGTGAAGGTTGAAGGCCTTTACATCCCTACTGATTTCATAGTCTTGGATACTGGAAAGGAAGAGAATGAATCCATCATCCTAGGAAGGCCTTTCCTAGCCACAGTAAGAGCTGTGATTGATGTGGACAGAGGAGAATTAATCCTTCAATTAAATAAGGACAACCTTGTGTTTACAACTCAAGGATATCTCTCTGCATCCATGGAGAGGAAGTAGAAAAAGCTTCTCTCAAAATCAATTTCCCACCCAAAGCCCCCACAGTCAAACTCTAAGTTTGGTGTTGGGAGGCCACAACCAAACTCTCAGTTTGGTGTCAAACCCCCATATCCAAACTCTAAGTTTGGTGTTGGGAGGTCTAAACAAAGCTCTGCACATCTGTGAGGCTCCATGAGAGCCCACTGTCAAGCTATTGACATTAAAGAAGCGCTTGTTGGGAGGAAACCCAATGTTTATTTATCTAATTTTATTTTTGTTTTTCATGTTTTCTTAGGTTCATGATCATGTGGAGTCACAAAATAAATATAAAAATTAAAAACGGAATCAAAAACAGTGGAAGAAAAATCACACCCTGGAGGAAGCACCTGTCTGGCGTTCAACGCCAGAACAGAGCATGGTTCTGGCGCTGAACGCCCAAAATGGGCAGTATCTGGGCGTTGAACGCTCAAAATGGGAAGTATCTGGGCGCTGAACACCAGAATTGCACCCTGGAGAAGAGCTGGCACTGAATGCCCAGAACAAGCATGGTTCTGGCATTCAACGCTAGAAATGGGCAACAAATGGGCGTTGAACGCCCAAAATGGGCACCAACCTGGCGCCGAACGCCCAGAGTTGTGTGCAAGGGCATTTTACATGCCTAATTTGGTGCAAGGTTGTAAATCCTTGAACACCTCAGGATCTGTGGACCCCACAGGATCATCTCAGGATCTGTGGACCCCACAGGATCCCCACCTACCTCCACTCACTCTCTTCTCTCTTCTCAATCACCCTCTATTCCCAATAAACACTCTTCCCCAAAACCCTTCACCAATCACCTCAATCTCTCTTCCTTATCACCACTTCACCACTCACATCCATCCACTCTTCCCCATAAACCTACCTCATAAACTCCACCTACCTTCAAAATTCAAAATCAATTTCCCACCCAACCCACCCTAAATGGCCGAACCTAACACCCTCTCCCCCCACTATATAAAGCCCTCCATTCTTCTCCATTTTCACACAACACAACCCTCTCTTCTCTTCTTGGCCGAAACACAACCCCTTCTCCCTCTCCTCCATTTTCTTCTTCTTCTTCATCTATTCTTTCTTCTCTTGCTCGAGGGCGAGCAAAAATTCTAAGTTTGGTGTGGTAAAAGCATAAGCTTTTTGTTTTTCCATTACCATTGATGGCACCTAAGACCAGAGAATCCTCTAGAAAAGGAAAAGGGAAGACAAAAGCTTCCACCTCCGAGTCATGGGAGATGGAAAGGTTCATCTCCAAAGCCCATCAAGACCACTTCTATGATGTTGTGGCCAAGAAGAAGGTGATCCCTGAGGTCCCTTTCAAGCTCAAGAGAAATGAGTATCCAGAGATCTGACATGAAATCCAAAGAAGAGGTTGGGAAGTCCTAACAAACCCCATCCAACAAGTCGGCATCCTAATGGTTCAAGAGTTCTATGCCAATGCATGGATCACTAGGAACCATGATCAAAGTAAGAACCCGAATCCAAAGAATTATGTTACAATGGTTCGGGGAAAATACTTAGATTTTAGACCGGAGAATGTGAGGTTGGCGTTTAACTTGCCTATGATGCAAGGAGATGAGCGCCCCTACACTAGAAGGTTCAACTTTAATCAAAGGTTGGACCAAGTCCTCATGGACATATGTGTGGAAGGAGCTCAATGGAAGATTGACTCCAAAGGCAAACCGGTTCAACTAAGAAGATTGGATCTCAAGCCTGTGGCTAGAGGATGGTTGGAGTTCATCCAACGCTTCATCATCCCCACTAGCAACCGATCTGAAGTTACTGTGGATCGGGCCATCATGATCCATGCCATCATGATTGGAGAAGAAGTAGAGGTTCATGAAGTCATCTCCCTTGAACTCTACAAAATAGCCGAAAAGCCCTCTCCTGGGGCAAGGCTAGCTTTTCCTCATCTTATCTGCCATCTATGTTACTCAGCTGGAGCTTCCATAGAAGGAGACATTCACATTGAGGAAGAGAAGCCCATTACTAAGAAAAAGATGGAGCAAGCAAGAGAGCCCATTCATGGAGCTCAAGAGGCGCAGGAAGCTCATCACCATGAGATCCCGGAGATGCCTCAAATGCATTTTCCTCCACAAAACTATTGGGAGCAAATCAATACCTCCCTAGGAGAATTAAGTTCCAACATGGGACAATTACGGGTGGAACATCAAGAGCACTCCATCATCCTTCATGAAATAAGAGAAGATCAAAAAGCAATGAGGGAGGAGCAACAAAGACAAGGAAGAGACATAGAAGAGCTCAAGGACATCATTGGTTCCTCAAGAAGGAAACGCCACCATCACTAAGGTGGATTCATTCCTTGCTCTTAATTCTTCTGTTTTTCGTTTTCTATGTTAAGTGCTTATCTATGTTTGTGTCTTCATTACATGATCATTAGTATTTAGTAACTATGTCTTAAAGTTATGAATGTCCTATCAATCCATCACCTCTCTTAAATGAAAAATGTTTTAATTCAAAAGAACAAGAAGTACATGAGTTTTGAATTTATCCTTGAACTTAGTTTAATTATATTGATGTGGTGACAATGCTTCATGTTTTCTGAATGAATGCTTGAACAGTGCATATGTCTTTTGAAGTTGTTGTTTAAGAATGTTAAAAATGTTGGCTCTTGAAAGAATGATGACAAGGAGACATGTTATTTGATAATCTGAAAAATCATAAAAATGATTCTTGAAGCAAGAAAAAGAAATAAAGAACAAAGCTTGCAGAAAAAAAAAGAGAGAATAGGCGAAAAAAAATTAGAAAAAAAAAAGAGAAAAAGCAAGCAGAAAAAGCCAAAAGCTCTTAAAACCAAGAGGCAAGAGCAAAAATCCAGTAACCCTTAAAACCAAAAGGCAAGGGCAATAAAAAGGATCCCAAGGCTTTGAGCATCAGTGGATAGGAGGACCTAAAGGAATAAAATCCTGGCCTAAGCGGCTAAACCAAGCTGTCCCTAACCATGTGCTTGTGGCGTGTAGGTGTCAAGTGAAAACTTGAGACTGAGCGGTTAAAGTCAAGGTCCAAAGCAAAAAAAGAGTGTGCTTAAGAACCCTGGACACCTCTAATTGGGGACTTTAGCAAAGCTGAGTCACAATCTGAAAAGGTTCACCCAATTATGTGTCTGTGACATTTATGTATCCGATGGTAATACTGGAAAACAAAGTGCTTAGGGCCACGGCCAAGACTCATAGAATAGCTGTGTTCAAGAATCATCATACTGAACTAGGAGAATCAATAACACTATCTGAACTTTGAGTTCCTATAGATGCCAATCATTCTGAACTTCAATGGATAAAGTGAGATGCCAAAACTATTCAAGAGGCAAAAAGCTATAAGTCCCGCTCATTTAATTGGAGCTATGTTTCATTGATAGTTTAGAATTTATAGTATATTCTCTTCTTTTTATCCTATTTGATTTTCAGTTGCTTGGGGACAAGCAACAATTTAAGTTTGGTGTTGTGATGAGCGGATGATGAGCGGATAATTTATACGCTTTTTGGCATTGTTTTTAGTATGTTTTTAGTAGAATCTAGTTACTTTTAGGGATGTTTTCATTAGTTTTTATGTTAAATTCACATTTCTGGACTTTACTATGAGTTTGTGTGTTTTTCTATGATTTCAGGTATTTTCTGGCTGAAATTGAGGGACTTGAGCAAAAATCAGATTCAGAGGTTGAAGAAGGACTGCTGATGCTGTTGGATTCTGACCTCCCTGCACTCAAAGTAGATTTTATGGAGTTAAAGAACTTAAAATGGCGCACTTCCAATTGCGTTGGAAAGTAGACATCCAGGGATTTCCAGCAATATATAATAGTCCATACTTTGGCCGAGTTTAGACGACGTAAAATGGCGTTGAACGCCAGTTCTACGCTGCTGTCTGGAGTTAAACGCCAGAAACAAGTCACAAACCAGAGTTGAACGCCAGAAATACGTTACAACCTGGCGTTCAACTCCAGAAAGAGCCTCTGCACGTGTAACATTCAAGCTCAGCCCAAGCACACACCAAGTGGGCCCCGGAAGTGGATTTATGCATCAATTACTTACTTCTGTAAACCCTAGTAGCTAGTTTATTATAAATAGGACATTTTACTATTGTATTAGACATCCTGGATTGTATTATTGATCCTGTGATCACGTTTTGGGGGCTGGCCATTCGGCCATGCCTGAACCTTTCACTTATGTATTTCCAACGGTAGAGTTTCTACACTCCATAGATTAAGGTGTGGAGCTCTTGCATAAAGCCAGCCATGGAAAGGAGTAAGATTGATTGGATGAAGACAGCGGGAAAGCAGAGATTCAGAGGAATGAAAGCATCTCTACACGCTTATCTGAAATTCTCACCAATGAATTACATAAGTGTTTCTATCCTTATTTTATTATATTATTTTCGAAAACTCCATAACATAATCAATTATTATCCGCCTGACTGAGATTTACAAGGTAACCATAGCTTGCTTCATACCAACAATCTCCGTGGGATCGACCCTTACTCACGTAAGGTTTATTACTTGGACGACCCAGTGCACTTGCTGGTTAGTTGTATCGAAGTTGTGACAAATTATGAATTGAGATTAGAGCACCAAGTTTTTGGAGCCGTTACCAGAGATCACAATTTCGTGCACCAAGTTTTTGGCGCCGTTGCCGGGGATTGTTCGAGTTTGAACAACTGACGGTTCATCTTGTTGCTCAGATTAGGTAATTTTCTTTTTGTTTTGTTTTCAAAAATTTTTCAAAAAAAAATCTTTCAAAAAATTTCTCCTTTGTTTTCGAAAAAAATTTTTTAAAATAAATGTTTTCAAAAATATATTTTTCTTCAGAATTTTTAAGAATGAATTCTAGTGTTTCATGATGATTTGTTAAATCCTGGCTGGCTGTAAGCCATGTCTAATTTTTTGGACTGGGGTTTCAACTTACCATCACAAATGAAGAGATTCTCACACACTTAGTTGCTCTATACATGAAAAGCATCAATACATACTAAAGCTTGGCTGGCTACTAAGCCATGCCTGACCCTTTGATTGGAGCTTTAGACTGAAGAGCATAAGATTCCTGGAATTCATATTAAAAATTTTGGAATCCTTATTTTTCTTTTTCAAATTGATTTTCGAAAAATATAAAATAAAAATACAAAAAAAAATTCATAAAATCATAAAAATCAAAAATATTTTGTGTCTTTTGTTTGAGTCTTGAGTCATGTTATAAATTTGGTGTCAATTGCATACTCATCTTGCATTTTTCGAAAATTTTCATGCATTCATAGTGTTCTTCATGATCTTCAAGTTGTTCTTGGTAAGTCTTCTTGTTTGATCTTTGCATTTGCATGTTTTGTATCTTTTCTTGTTTTTCATATGCATTCTTGAATTCTTAGTGTCTAAGCATTAAAGAATTCTAAGTTTGGTGTCTTGCATGTTTTCCTTGCATTAAAAATTTTTCAAAAATGTGTTCCTGATGTTCATCATGATCTTCATAGTGTTCTTGGTGTTCATCTTGACATTCATAGCATTCTTGCATGCATTCATTGTTTTGATCCATAACTTTCATGCATTGCATCATTTTTCTTGTTTTTCTCTCTCATCATAAAAATTCAAAAATAAAAAAAATATCTTCTTATCTTACCTTTTTCAAAAATTTGATTTCAAAATATCTTTTCTAACTTCCTAACTTCTTATCTTTTCAAAATTTGTTTCAACTAACTAACTAACTTTTTGTTTGTTTCTTATCTTTTTCAAAACTACCTAACTAACTCTCTCTCTCTCTAATTTTCGAAAATATCTCCCTCTTTTTCAAAATTTCTTTTTAATTAACTAATTATTTCAATTTTTAAATCTTAATTTTCGAAAATTACTAACATTTTTCAAAAACCATTTTCGAAAATCACTAACTCTTTTTCAAAAATAATTTTTGAAATTCTTTCTTTCTCATCTCCTTTTATTTATTTATTCATCTATTAACATCTCTTCCTCACATCACTTACCAAATTCGAACCCCCTCTGCTATCTGTGTTCGAATTTTTTCTTCTTCTCTTCTTCTACTAACAATAAGGAACCTCTTTACAGTGACATAGAGGATTCCTCTTCTTTTCTTTTTCTCTTCTCTTTCTTATGAGCAGGGACAAAGAAAAAGGCATTCTTGTTGAAGCTAACCCAGAGCCTGAAAGGACTTTGAAGAGAAAACTAAGGGAAGCTAAATTACAACAATCCAGAGACAACCTTATTGAAAATTTCGAACATGTAAAGGAGATGGTAGCCGAACCCAACAATAATAATGCAAGGAGAATGCTTGGTGACTTTACTGCACCTAATTCCAATTTACATGGAAGAAGCATCTCCATTCCTACCATTGGAGCAAACAATTTTGAGCTGAAACCTCAGCTAGTTTCTCTGATGCAGCAGAACTGCAAGTTTCATGGACTTCCATCTGAAGATCCTTTTTAGTTCTTAACTGAATTCTTGCAGATCTGTGATACTGTTAAGACTAATGGAGTAGATCCTGAAGTCTACAGGCTCATGCTTTTCCCTTTTGCTGTAAGAGACAGAGCTAGAGTATGGTTGGACTCTCAACCCAGAGATAGCCTGAACTCTTGGGATAAGCTGGTCATGGCTTTCTTAGCCAAGTTCTTTCCTCTTCAAAAGCTGAGCAAGCTTAGAGTGGATGTTTAGACCTTCAGACAGAAGGAAGGTGAATCCCTCTATGAAGCTTGGGAAAGATACAAACAGCTGACCAAAAAGTGTCCCTCTGACATGCTTTCAGAATGGACCATCCTGGATATATTCTATGATGGTCTATCTGAGCTATCAAAGATGTCATTGGATACTTCTGCAGGTGGATCCATTCACCTAAAGAAAACGCCTGTAGAAGCTCAAGAACTCATTGACATGGTTGCTAATAACCAGTTCATGTACACTTCTGAGAGGAATCCTGTGAGTAATGGGACGCCTCAGAAGAAGGGAGTTCTTGAAGTTGATACTCTGAATGCCATATTGGCTCAGAACAAAATATTAACTTAGCAAGTCAATATGATTTGTCAGAGTCTGAATGGAATGCAAGCTGCATCCAACAGTACTCAAGAGGCTTCTTATGAAGAAGAAGCTTATGATCCTGAAAACCCTGCAATAGCAGAGGTAAATTATATGGGTGAACCTTATGGAAACACCTATAATCCATCATCGAGAAATCATCCAAATCTCTCATGGAAGGATCAACAAAAGCCTCAACAAGGCTTTAATAATGGTGGAAGAAACAGGTTTAACAATAATAAACCTTTTCCATCATCCACTCAGCAACAGACAGAGAATTCTGAGCAGAATCCATCTAGCTTAGCAAATTTAGTCTCTGATCTATCTAAGGCCACTGTAAGTTTCATGAATGAAACAAGGTCTTCCATTAGAAATTTGGAAGCACAAGTGGGCCAGCTGAGTAAAAGGATCACTGAAATCCCTCCTAGTACTCTCCCAAGCAATACAGAAGAAAATCCAAAAGGAGAGTGCAAGGCCATTGACATAACCAAAATGGCCGAACCCAAAGAGGGAGAGGAAGACGTGAATCCCAAGGAGGAAGACCTCCTGGGACGCCCAGTGATCAATAAGGAGCTTCCCTCTGAGGAACCAAAGGAATCAGAGACTCATCTAGAGACCAAAGAGATTCCATTGAACCTCCTTATGCCATTCATGAGCTTTGATGAGTATTCCTCTTCTGAAGAGAATGAGGATGTTACTGAAGAGCAAACTACCAAGTTTCTTGGTGCAATCATGAAGCTGAATGCCAAATTATTCGGCATTGAAACTTGGGAAGATGAACCTCCCTTGTTCACCAATGAACTAAGTGATCTGGATCAACTGACATTGCCTCAGAAGAGACAGGATCCTGGAAAGTTCATAATACCTTGTACCATAGGCACCATGATCTTTAAGGCTCTGTGTGACCTTGGTTCAGGAATAAACCTCATGCCCCTCTCTGTAATAGAGAAACTGGGAATCTATGGGGTGCAAGCCGCTAAAATCTCATTAGAGATGGCAGACAATTCAAGAAAACAGGCTTATGGACAAGTAGAGGACGTGTTAGTAAAGGTTGAGGGCCTTTACATCCCTACTGATTTCATAGTCCTGGATACTGGAAAGGAAGAGGATGAATCCATCATCCTAGGAAGACCTTTCCTAGCCACAACAAGAGTTGTGATTGATGTGGACAGAGGAGAATTGATCCTTCAATTAAATAAGGACAACCTTGTGTTTACAACTCAAGGATCTCTCTCTGCATCCATGGAGAGGAAGCAGAAAAAGCTTCTCTCAAAGTAGAGTTAACCAAAGCCCCCACAGTCAAACTCTAAGTTTGATGTTGGGAGGCCACAACCAAACTCTTAGTTTGGTGTCAAACCCCCATATTCAAACTCTAAGTTTGGTGTTGGGAGGTCTCAACAAAGCTCTGCACATCTGTGAGGCTCCATGAGAGCCCACTGTCAAGCTATTGACATTAAAGAAGCGCTTGTTGGGAGGCAACCCAATATTTATTTATCTAATTTTATTTCTGTTTTTTATGTTTTATTAGGTTCATGATCATGTGGAGTCACAAAATAAATATAAAAATTGAAAACGGAATCAAAAACAGCAGAAGAAAAATCACACCTTGCAGGAAGACCTTACTGGCATTTAAACGCCAGTAAGAAGCATGTTTTGGGCGTTCAACGCCAGAACAGAGCATGGTTCTGGCGCTTAACGCCAGAAATGGGCAGCATCTGGGCGTTTGAACGCCAGAAATGCACCCTGGAGAAGAGCTGGCGCTGAACGCCCAGAACAAGCATGGTTCTGGTGTTCAACGCCAGAAATGGGCAACAAATGGGCGTTGAACGCCCAAAATGGGCACCAACCTGGCGCTGAACGCCCAGAGTTGTGTGCAAGGGAATCTTACATACCTAATTTGGTGCAAGGTTGTAATTCCTTGAATACCTCAGGATCTGTGGACCCCACAGGATCATCTCAGGATCTGTGGACCCCACAGGATCCCCACCTACCTCCACTCACTTCTTCTCACACCTCTTTCACACAATCCCATAAACACTCTTCCCCAAAACCCTTCACCAATCACCTCAATCTCTCTTCCCTATCACCTCTTCACCACTCACATCCATCCACTCTTCCCCATAAACCTACCTCATAAACTCTACCTCCCTTCAAAATTCAAAATCAATTTCCCACCCAAACCCACCCTATATGGCCGAAACTTACCCCCCCTTCCTTATATATAGCCCTCCATTCTTCCTCATTTTCACACAACACAACCTCTCTTTCCCTTCTTGGCCGAAACACACCTCCCCCCTCTTCTCCATATTTTCTTCTCCTTCTTCATCAATTCTTTCTTCTCTTGCTCGAGGGCGAGCAAAATTCTAAGTTTGGTGTGGTAAAAGCATAAGCTTTTTGTTTTTCCATTACCATTGATGGCACCTAAGACCGGAGAATCCTCTAGAAAAGGGAAAGGGAAGACAAAAGCTTCCACCTCCGAGTCATGGGAGATGGAAAGATTCATCTCCAAAACCCATCAAGACCACTTCTATGATGTTATGACCAAGAAGAAAGTGATCCCCGAGGTCCCTTTCAAGCTCAAGAGAAATGAGTATCCGGAGATCCGACATGAAATCCAAAGAAGAGGTTGGGAAGTTCTAACAAACCCCATCCAACAAGTCGGCATCCTAATGGTTCAAGAGTTCTATGCCAATGCATGGATCACTAGGAACCATGATCAAATTAAGAACCCGAATCCAAAGAATTATGTTACAATGGTTCGGGGGAAATACTTAGATTTTAGTCCGAAAAATGTGAGGTTGGCGTTTAACTTGCCTATGATGCAAGGAGATGAACGCCCCTACACTAGAAGGGTCAACTTTAATCAAAGGTTGGACCAAGTCCTTATGGACATATGTGTGGAAGGAGCTCAATGGAAGATTGACTCCAAAGGCAAGCCGGTTCAACTAAGAAGACTGGACCTCAAGCCTGTGGCTAGAGGATGGTTGGAGTTCATCCAACGCTCCATCATCCCCACTAGCAACCGATCCGAAGTTACTGTGGATCGGGCCATCATGATCCATAGCATCATGATTGGAGAAGAAGTAGAAGTTCATGATGTCATCTCCCTTGAACTCTATAAAATAGCCGAAAAGCCCTCTCCTGGGGCAAGGCTAGCTTTTTCTCATCTTATTTGCCATCTATGTTACTCAGCTGGAGCTTTCATAGAAGGAGACATTCACATTGAGGAAGAGAAGCCCATCACTAAGAAAAAGATGGAGCAAGCAAGAGAGCCCACTCATGGAGCTCAAGAGGCGCAGGAAGCTCATCACCATGAGATCCCGGAGATGCTTCAAATGCATTTTCCTCCACAAAACTATTCGGAGCAAATCAACACCTCCCTAGGAGAATTAAGTTCCAACATGGGACAACTAAGGGTGGAACATCAAGAGCACTCCATCATCCTTCATGAAATAAGAGAAGATCAAAAAGCAATGAGGGAGGAGCAACAAAGACAAGGAAGAGACATAGAAGAGCTCAAGGACATCATTGGTTCCTCAAGAAGGAAACGTCACCATCACTAAGGTGGATTCATTCCTTGTTCTTATTTCTTCTGTTTTTCGTTATGTGCTTATCTATGTTTGTGTCTTCATTACATGATCATTAGTAGTAAGTAACTATGTCTTAAAGTTATGAATGTCCTATGAATCCATCACCTCTCTTAAATGAAAAATATTTTAATTCAAAAGAAAAAGAAGTACATGAGTTTCGAATTTATCCTTGAACTTAGTTTAATTATATTGATGTGGTGACAATGCTTCTTGTTTTCTGAATGTATGCTTAAACAGTGCATATGTCTTTTGAAGTTGTTGTTTAAGAATGTTAAAAATGTTGGCTCTTGAAAGAATGATGACAAGGAGACATGTTATTTGATAATCTGAAAAATCATAAAAATGATTCTTGAAGCAAGAAAAAGAAACAAAGAACAAAGCTTGCAGAAAAAAAAAGAGAGAATAGGCGAAAAAAAAAGAGAAAAAGCAAGCAGAAAAAGCCAAAAGCTCTTAAAACCAAGAGGCAAGAGCAAAAAGCCAGTAACCCTTAAAACCAAAAGGCAAGGGCAATAAAAAGGATCCCAAGGCTTTGAGCATCAGTGGATAGGAGGACTTAAAGGAATAAAATCCTGGCCTAAGCGGCTAAACCAAGCTGTCCCTAACCATGTGCTTGTGGCGTGTAGGTGTCAAGTGAAAACTTGAGACTGAGCGGTTAAAGTCAAGGTCCAAAGAAAAAGAAGAGTGTGCTTAAGAACCCTGGACACCTCTAATTGGGAACTTTAGCAAAGCTGAGTCACAATCTGAAAAGGTTCACCCAATTATGTGTCTGTGGCATTTATGTATCCGGTGGTAATACTGGAAAACAAAGTGCTTAGGGCCACGGCCAAGACTCATAAAGAAGCTGTGTTCAAGAATCATCATACTGAACTAGGAGAATCAATAACACTATCTGAACTCTGAGTTCCTATAGATGCCAATCATTCTGAACCTCAATGGATAAAGTGAGATGCCAGAACTATTCAAGAGGCAAAAAGCTATAAGTCCCGCTCATCTGATTGGAGCTATGTTTCATTGATAGTTTGGAATTTATAATATATTCTCTTCTTTTTATCCTATCTGATTTTCAGTTGCTTGGGGACAAGCAACAATTTAAGTTTGGTGTTGTGATGAGCGGATAATTTATACACTTTTTGGCATTGTTTTTAGTATGTTTTTAGTAGAATCTAGTTACTTTTAGGGATGTTTCCATTAGTTTTTGTGTTAAATTCACATTTCTGGACTTTACTATGAGTTTGTGTGTTTTTCTGTGATTTCAGGTATTTTCTGGCTGAAATTGAGGGACTTGAGCAAAAATCAGATTCAGAGGTTGAAGAAGGACTGCTGATGTTGTTGGATTCTGACCCCCCTGCACTCAAAGTGGATCTTCTGGAGCTACAGAACTCAAAATGGCGCGCTTCCAATTGCGTTGGAAAGTAGACATCCAGGGCTTTCCAGCAATGTATAATAGTTCATACTTTGGCCGAGTTTAGGGCATTGAACGCCAATTCTATGCTGCTATCTGGAGTTAAACGCCAGAAACAAGTCACAAACCAGAGTTGAACGCCAGAAATACGTTACAACCTGGCGTTCAACTCCAGAAAGAGCCTCTGCACGTGTTACATTCAAGCTCAACCCAAGCACACACCAGGTGGGCCCCGGAAGTGGATTTATGCATCAATTACTTACTTCTGTAAACCTTAGTAGCTAGTTTATTATAAATAGGACCTTTTACTATTGTATTAGACATCCTGGATTGTATTATTGATCCTGTAATCACGTTTTGGGGGCTGGCCATTCGGCCATGCCTGAACCTTTCACTTATGTATTTCCAACGGTAGAGTTTCTACACTCCATAGATTAAGGTGTGGAGCTCTGCTGTTCCTCAAAGATTAATGCAAAGTACTACTGTTTTTCTATTCAATTCAACTTATTCCGCTTCTAAGATATTTATTCGCACTTCAACCTGAATGAGATGAACGTGACAATCATCATCATTCGTTATGAACGCGTGCCTGACAACCCCTTCCGTTCTACCTCAGATTGAATGAGTATCTCTTAGATCTCTTAATCAGAATCTTCGTGGTGTAAGCTAGATTGATGGCGGCATTCATGAGAATCCGGAAAGTCTAAACCTTGTCTGTGGTATTCCGAGTAGGATTCAGGGATTGAATGACTGTGACGAACTTCAAACTCGCAAGTGCTGGGCGTAGTGACAGACGCAAAAGGAGGGTGAATCCTATTCCAGCATGATCGGGAACCTCAGATGATTAGCCGTGCTGTGACAGAGCATTTGGACCATTTTCACAAGAGGAGGGGATGTAACCATTGACAACGGTGATGTCCTTGCATAAAGCCAGCCATGGAAAGGAGTAAGATTGATTGGATGAAGACAGCGGGAAAGCAGAGATTCAGAGGAACGAAAGCATCTCTACACACTTATCTGAAATTCTCACCAATGAATTACATAAGTGTTTCTATCCTTATTTTATTATATTATATTCAAAAACTCCATAACATAATCAATTATTATCCGCCTGACTGAGATTTACAAGGTAACCATAGCTTGCTTCATACCAACAATCTCCGTGAGATCGACCCTTACTCACGTAAGGTTTATTACTTGGACGACCCAGTGCACTTGCTGGTTAGTTGTATCGAAGTTGTGACAAATTATGAATTGAGATTAGAGCACCAAGTTTTTTGAGCCGTTACCAGAGATCACAATTTCGTGCACCAGCGGATAATTTATACACTTTTTGGCATTGTTTTTAGTATGTTTTTAGTAGGATCTAGTTACTTTTAGGGATGTTTTCATTAGTTTTTATGTTAAATTCACATTTCTGGACTTTACTATGAGTTTGTGTGTTTTTCTGTGATTTCAGATATTTTCTGGCAGAAATTGAGGGACTTGAGCAAAAATCAGATTCAGAGGTTGAAGAAGGACTGCTGATGCTGTTGGATTCTGACCTCCCTGCACTCAAAATATATTTTCTGGAGCTACAGAACTAAAAATGGCGCGCTTCCAATTGCGTTAAAAAGTACACATCCAGGGCTTTCCAGCAATATATAATAGTCCATACTTTGTCTGAGTTTAGACGATGCAAACTGGCGTTCAACGCCAGCTCTCTGCCCAATTCTGGCGTCCAGCGCCAGAAACAAGTTGCAAAGTGGAGTTCAACGCCCAAAATGGCACAAAAGCTGGCGTTCAACTCCAAGAATGACCTCTCCACGTGTAGACTTCAAAGCTCAGCCCAAGCACACACCAAGTGGGCCCCGAAAGTGGATTTATGCATCAATTACTTACTTCTGTAAACCCTAGTAGCTAGTTTACTATAAATAGGACTTTTTACTATTGTATTTGACATCCTGAGTTTTATCTTCGGATCATCCTGGATTGTATTCTGATCCTGTGATCACGTTTTAGGGGGCTGGCCATTCGGCCATGCCTGGACCTTTTACTTATGTATTTTCAACGGTAGAGTTTCTACACTCCATAGATTAAGGTGTGGAGCTCTACTGTTCCTCAAAGATTAATGCAAAGTACTACTGTTTTTCTATTCAATTCAACTTATTCCTCTTCTAAGATATTCATTCGCACTTCAACCTGAATGTGATGAACGTGACAATCATCATCATTCCCTATGAAACGCATGCCTGACAACCACTTCCGTTCTACATTAGATTGAATGAGTATCTCTTAGATCTCTTAATCAGAATCTTCGGGGTATAAGCTAGATTGATGGCGGCATTCATGAGAGTCTGGAAAGTCTAAACCTTGTCCGTGGTATTCCGAGTAGGACTCTGGGATTGAATGACCGTGACGAACTCCAAACTCGCGAGTGCTGGGCGTAGTGACAGATGCAAAAGGATAGTAAATCCTATTCCAGTATGATCGAGAACCTTGATGAGCGGATATTTTATACGCTTTTTGGGGTTAATTTCATATAGATTTTAGTATGTTTTAGTTGGTTTTTAGTTTATTTTCATTATTTTCTAGGCAAAATCCACATTTCTAGACTCTACTATGAGTTTGTGATTTTTCTGTAATTTCAGGTATTTTCTGGCTGAAATTGAGGGAGTTGAGCAAAAATCTTATTCAGGCTGAAAAAGGACTGCTGATGCTGTTGGATTCTGACCTCCCTGCACTCAAAATGAATTTTCTAGAGCTACAAGACTCCAAATGGCGTGCTTCCAATTGCGTTGGAAATTAGACATCCAGGGCTTTCCAACAATATATAATAGTCGATACTTCGCTGAAGGATAGACGATGTAAACTGGCGTTCAACGCCAGCTCTCTGCCCAATTCTGGCGTCCAGCGCCAGAAACAAGTTGCAAGTTGGAGTTCAACGCCAGAAAAGGATCCAAAGCTGGTGTTGAACGCCCAAAACAGCCCCAGGCACGTGAGAAGCTTTAGTCTCAGCTCCAGCACACACCAAGTAGGCCCCAGAAGTGGATTTCTGCACTATCTGTTATAGTTTACTCATTTTCTGTAAACCTAGGTTCCTAGTTTAGTATTTAAACAACTTTTAGAGATTTATTTTGAACCTCATGACATTTTTAGATCAAAACTTTATACTCTTTGACGGCATGAGTCTCTAAACTCCATTGTTAGGGGTGAGGAGCTCTGCTGTGTCTTGATGAATTAATGCAAGTATTTCTGTTTTCCATTCAAACATGCGTGTTCCTATCTAAGATATCCATTCGCGCCTAACTATGGAGAAGGTGATGATCAGTGACACTCATCACCTTCCTCAATCTATGAACGTGTGTCTGACAATCACTTCCGTTCTACATCAGATTAAATGAATATCTCTTAGATTCCCTAATCAGAATCTCCGTGGTATAAGCTAGATTGATGGCGGCATTCATGAGAATCCGGAAAGTCTAAACCTGTCTGTGGTATTCCGAGTAGGATTCTGGGATTGGATGGCTGTGACGAACTTCAAACTCGCGAGTGCTGGGCGTAGTGACAGACGCAAAAGGATAGTAAATCCTATTCCGGTACGACTGAGAACCTGCAAATGATTAGTCGTGCGGTGACAGCGCACCTGGACCCTTTTCACTGGAAGGATGGATGGTAGCCATTGACAACGGTGATCCACCTACACACAGCTTGCCATAGGAGGACGTGCGTGCATGAATCAGAGGACAGAGGAAAGGAGAGATTCTGAAGACAAAGCATCTCCAAAACTCCAACATATTATCCATTACTGCATAACAAGTAACCTTTAATCCATGCTCTCTTGTTTATTCGCAACTCAACTGATAAATATAATTGACTTCCTGACTAAGAATTGCAAGATAACCATAGATTGCTTCAAACCAACAATCTCCGTGGGATTCGACCCTTACTCACGTAAGGTATTAGTTGGACGACCCAGTGCACTTGCTGGTTAGTGGTACGAGTGTGAAAAGTGTGATTCACAATTCGTGCACCAAGTTTTTGGCGCCGTTGCCGGGGATTGTTCATGTTTGGACAACTGACGGTTTATTTTGTTGCTTAGATTAGGAAAAATTTTTCTTTTTGGTTTAGAGTCTCTTATTATTGTTTTTGGTTAAAATTTTAGAATCCTGATTTTCTCTTTCAAAAAAAAAAAGTACTTCTTCAAAACAAGTGTTACATTCATAACTCAGTTGGCTAGAGCGTTAGTCTGTGTTCTTGGTAATTGGGTTAGAATCTTTTATATTCTTTTCAAAATCTTCTTTTTCATAAATAATAATTTTTCTATTAAATTTTGTGCCAAACTTTAAGTTTGGTGTTTTCTTGTTGATTTTCCTTTTTTCTAAAAATTTTAAGTTTGGTGTTCTTTCTTCATGTTCTTGTGTTCTTGTGAGTCTTCAAAGTGTTCTTGAGTTTTCCTTGTGTCTTGATCTTAAAAATTTTAAGTTTGGTGTTCCTTGGTGTTTTCCCTCCAAAATTTTCAAAAATAAGGAGCATTAGATTTAAAAATTTTAAATCTTGTGCTATCTTATTATTTTTCTCTCTCCTCTTTAAATTCAAAAATATCTTTTCTCTCTATTTTAAAGCAAATTTTCGAAATTTACCTTTAAAATTCAGATTTTTATTTCAAAATTTAAAACCTTTTTCAAAAATCATCATATCCTTTTCAAAACATCCTAACCACTTTCTCTCTCCTCATTTTTTCGAAAATTTTCAACCATTTTTATTTATTTTATTTTATTTTATTTCATTTTCGAAATAAATAAATAAATAAAAATAAATTTTTTATTTTACATCATCTCCCTTTCTCCATTATGGATCTAAGTGGAAATGAACAGTCCAGGAGGACTCTGGGGTTATATGCTAACACCTCTACTGCTTCATATGGGAGTAGTATCTGCATACCCTCTATTGGAGTCAGTAGCTTTGAGTTGAATCTTCAGCTCATTATCATGGTGCAGCAAAGTTGCCAGTATTTCGGTCTTCCACAGGAAGAACCTACAGAGTTTCTGGCACAATTTTTACAAATTGCTGACACAGTACATGATAAGGAAATAGATCAGGATGTCTACAGACTATTACTGTTTCCATTTGCTGTAAAAGATCAAGCTAAGAGGTGGTTAAATAACCAACCTAAGGCCAGCATAAGGACATGGAAACAGCTGACAGAAAAATTCCTGAATCAATACTTTCCCACAAAACGGATGACACAGCTAAGGCTGGACATCCAAGGCTTTAAACAAGGAGATAAGGAATCTCTTTATGATGCCTGGGAGAGATACAGAGAGATGCTACGAAAATGCCCCTCTGAAATGTTTTCAGAGTGGGTTCAGTTAGACATCTTCTATTATGGGCTTGCAGAAGGAGCTCAGATGTCTCTAGATTACTCAGCTGGTGGATCTATCCACATGAGAAAGACAATTGAAGAGGCTCAAGAGCTCATTGATATAGTTGCCAGGAATCAGCATCTGTACCTAAGTAGTGACCCTTCCATGAAAGAAGAGGTTAAAACAGTAACTGCCGAACTCAGCCCTGTAAAACAAGTTGCTAAATTCAATCAGCAATTGGACTTTCTAACAAAGCAGTTAGCCGAATTCAAGGATAAACTACAAGAGACAAGGATGGCTAATATAAATATGGAAGAACAATTGAAGCAAACAAAGCAGCAGCTGTCAAGACAAATAACAGAAAAATGCCAAGCAGTTCAATTGAGAAGTGGGAAAACATTAAATACCCCACCTCAAGGCAGCAAAGAGCCAAGGAATGAGCAAACCACCCAAAATTCACCTGAGGACAGTAAGAGCCCAGGGAAAAGTAATTCTGGCGTTAAAATGCCAGCAATCTGGTGGAAGGCTGGCGCTGAACGCCCAGACCATGCCCAAGACTGGCGTTCAACACCAGTAACAAGCAAGGACTGGCGTTCAACGCCAGAAACAAGCAAGGATCTGGTGTTGAACGCCCAAAATGGGCAGGATCTGGCGTTGAACACCCAAAATGGGCACAGTTCTGGCGTTCAGACGCAAGGAACAGACAAGGAGTTGGCGTCTAACGTCACTCCAACTTCTAACTCTGGCACTCAATTGCCAGTAAGGGATCAGACACACACAAGTGCTGATGACAACCCCTCTAAAAAGGCTTCTTCAACCACTTCTGTAGGCAATAAACCTACAGTAACTAAGGTTGAGGAATATAAAGCCAAGATACCTTATCCTCAAAAACTCCGGAAAGAGGAGCAGGATAAGCAATTTGCTCGCTTTGCAGATTATCTCAGGACTCTTGAAATAAAGATTCCATTTGCAGAGGCACTTGAGGAAATACCTTCTTATGCCAAGTTCATGAAAGAGATCCTGAGTCATAAAAAGGATTGGAGAGAAACAGAAAGAGTTCTCCTCACTGAAGAATGCAGTGTAGTCATTCTAAAAAGCTTTCTTGAAAAGCTTAAAGACCCTGGGAGTTTTCTGATACCATGCATATTAGAAGGTAATTGCACCAAGACAGCTTTATGCGATCTTGGGGCAAGCATCAACCTAATACCTGCATCCACTATCAGAAAGCTTGGCTTAACTGAAGAAGTTAAACCAACCCGGATATGTCTCCAACTTGCTGATGGCTCCATTAAATACCCATCAGGCGTGATTGAAGACATGATTGTCAGAGTTGGGCCATTCGCCTTTCCCACTGACTTTGTAGTGCTGGAAATGGAGGAGCACAAGAGTGCTACTCTCATTCTAGGAAGACCCTTCCTAGCAACTGGACGAACCCTCATTGATGTCCAACAAGGGGAAATAACCCTGAGAGTCAATGATGATGAGTTTAAGTTGAATGCTGTCAAAGCCATGCAGCATCCAGAGACATCAAAAGACTGCATGAAAGTTGATCTTATTGATTCTTTGGTAGAAGAGATCAACATGGCTGAGAGTCTCGAATCAGAGTTGGAAGACATCTTTAAAGATGTTCAGCCTGATTTGGAGGATTCAGAGGAGATGAAAGAGCCTCTGAAATTTCCTCTGGAAGAGGAAAAACCTCCTAAACCCGAGCTCAAACCATTACCACCATCCCTGAAATATGTATTTCTGGGAGAAGGTGACACTTTTCCAGTGATCATAAGCTCTGCTTTAAATCCACAGGAAGAGGAAGCACTTATTCAAGTGCTAAGGACACACAAAACAGCTCTTGGGTGGTCCATAGGTGACCTTAAGGGCATAAGCCCAGCTAGATGCATGCACAAAATCTTATTGGAAGATAATGCTAAACCAGTGGTTCAACCACAGAGGCGGCTAAATCCAGCCATGAAGGAAGTGGTGCAGAAAGAGGTCACCAAATTACTAGAGGATGGGATTATTTATCCTATTTCTGATAGCCCCTGGGTGAGCCCTGTCCAAGTCGTCCCAAAAAAGGGAGGCATGACAGTGATTCATAATGAAAAAAATGAACTGGTTCCTACAAGAACAGTTACAGGGTGGCACATGTGTATTGACTACAGAAGGCTCAATACAGCCACCAGAAAGGATCATTTTCCTTTACCATTCATAGACCAGATGCTAGAAAGACTAGCAGGTCATGATTATTACCGCTTTTTGGATGGCTACTCAGGCTATAACCAGATTGCAGTAGATCCCTAGGATCAAGAGAAAACAGCATTCACATGTCCATCTGGAGTGTTTGCTTATAGAAGGATGCCATTTGGGCTGTGTAATGCGCCTGCAACCTTCCAGAGATGCATGCTCTCTATTTTCTCTGATATGGTGGAAAAATTTCTGAAAGTCTTCATGGATGACTTCTCAGTATATAGAGACTCATTCAGCTCCCGTCTTGATCACCTGAAACTTGTCCTGAAGAGATGCCAAGAGACCAACCTAGTCTTAAACTAGGAAAAATGTCACTTCATGGTGACTGAAGGGATTGTCCTTGGGCATAAAATCTCAAACAAGGGAATAGAGGTGGATCAAGCAAAAATAGAGGTAATTGAAAAATTACCACCACCTGCCAATGTTAAGGTAATCAGAAGCTTTCTAGGGCATGCAGGATTCTATAGGAGGTTTATAAAGGATTTTTCAAAAATCGCAAAACCTCTAAGCAATCTGCTAGCTACTGACACACAATTTGTGTTTGACACAGAGTGTCTGCAGGCGTTTGAAACGCTGAAAGCTAAGCTGGTCACAGCACCAGTTATTTCTGCACCAGACTGGACATTACCATTTGAGCTAATGTGTGATGCCAGTGATCACGCCAGTGGTGCAGTATTGGGACAGAGGCATGACAAGCTTCTGCACGTCATTTATTATGCTAGTCGCATTTTAAATGATGCCCAGAAAAATTACACAACCACAGAAAAAGAATTACTTGCAGTGGTTTATGCCATTGACAAGTTCAGATCATATTTAGTAGGATCAAAAGTGATTGTGTATACTGACCATGCTGCTCTTAAATATCTACTCACAAAGCAGGATTCAAAACCCAGGCTCATCAGATGGGTGTTGCTCCTGCAAGAGTTCGATATAGAAATAAGAGACAGAAAAGGGACAGAGAACCAAGTGGCTGATCATCTGTCCCGGATAGAGCCAGTAGAAGGGACGTCCCTCCTCTCTCTTGAGATCTCTGAGACTTTTTCGGATGAGCATTTATTTGCCATTCAGGAAACACCATGGTTTGCCGACATTGCAAACTATAAAGCTGCAAGGTTCATACCCAAAGAGTACAACAGGCAACAAAAGAAAAAATTAATCACTGATGCAAAGTACTACTTGTGGGATGAACCCTATCTCTTTAAGAGATGTGCAGACGGAATAATCCGTAGGTGTGTTCCTAGAGAAGAAGCGCAGAGGATCCTATGGCATTGCCATGGATCTCAATATGGAGGCCATTTCGGGGGTGAGCGAACAGCCACCAAGGTCCTCCAATGTGGTTTCTATTGGCCCACACTTTATAGAGATTCCCGAGAGTTTGTACATAACTGTGACAGTTGCCAAAGAGCTGGTAATCTGCCCCATGGTTACGCCATGCCTCAACAAGGAATCTTGGAGATTGAGTTGTTTGACGTATGGGGAATTGACTTCATGGGACCTTTCCCACCATCATTCTCAAACATTTATATTCTGGTGGCAGTTGACTATGTATCAAAATGGGTTGAGGCCATTGCCACACCCACCAATGATACTAAAACAGTGCTGAAGTTCCTCCAGAAACATATCTTTAGCAGGTTTGGTGTCCCTAGAGTACTGATCAATGATGGGGGCACTCACTTCTGCAACAAACAGCTTTACTCTGCCATGGTTCGGTATGGGATTCGCCACAAGGTAGCTACTCCATATCATCCACAAACTAATGGGCAAGCTGAAGTCTCTAACAGAGAATTAAAGAGAATCCTAGAACGAACAGTAAATACCCGTAGAAAGGAGTGGGCACGGAGCTTGAATGATGCTCTGTGGGCTTACAGAACAGCATTCAAGACCCCTATAGGGACCTCTCCATACCAACTTGTGTATGGTAAGGCATGTCACCTGCCCGTGGAACTGGAACATAAAGCCTACTGGGCAACCAGATTCCTAAACTTTGATGCCAAATTAGCAGGAGAAAAAAGATTGCTCCAGCTAAATGAGCTAGAAGAATTCAGATTCACTACTTTCGAAAATGCCAAGCTTTATAAAGAGAAATAAAAAAAGTGGCATGATAGAAAGCTGTCATCTAGAATCTTTGAACCAGGACAGAAGGTTCTGCTGTTTAACTCTAGACTCAGGCTATTCCCCGGGAAACTGAAATCCCGGTGGAGGGGACCATATGTGATTACAAGTGTGTCACCATATGGTTATGTGGAGCTTCAAGATATTGATTCTGATAAGAAGTTCATTGTCAATGGACAGCGAATCAAGCACTATCTTGAAGGCAACGTTGAGCAAGAGTGCTCAAGGCTGAAGCTAGATTAAAAGCTCAGCAAGGTCCAGCTAAAGACAATAAAGAGGCGCTTGCTGGGAGGCAACCCAGCCATGGGGCATCAATCCTCTAAGCATTTTGCCCTATTTTTATTTTTATTTGTTTATATAAAGTTCATTGATAACAAGGTAAAGAATCAGTTGCATAAGTTCACAGGGTTACAGATAGAATCTGCACACAAAACAGAGAAAAAGAGCTCACTGGCAAGAAAACGCCAGTAAGAGCCTGTTTTGGGCGTTCAGCGCCCAAAACAGGCATCCAGTGGGCGCTGAACGCCAGTAAGGATAGCTATCTGGCATTCAACGCCAGAAAAGGGCAACAACTGGGCGTTGAACGCCCAGGAGAGCAGCATTTGGGCGTTGAACGCCCAAAACAGGCAGCGTTTGGGCGTTCAAATACCAGGATGGTGGAGAGGAGGTAAATTCGTTTCTTCTTCATATTTTTCATTCTAATTTTAATTTCCATGTTTCAAATCATGATTTCTTGCATACACATGTTAAGAACCCTGATTTCTAAAATCCTTAATTTCTAAAAATCCTACTTTAAAAATCTCAAATATATCTTAATCCATAAGCACAAATCCTCTTTTTCAATCCAATTCAACTCTTTTCCAAAAATCTTTTCAACTCATCAATATCTTTTTCAAATCTCCACATTATCTTTTTCAAAATCTAGATTTATCTTTTTCAAAATCTTTCATATCTTTTCAATTTTAAACTATATCCTCTCTTATCATATCTTCTTTCTTATCTTTTCCAAATCAATCTTTTTTATTATATCTTTTCTAAATTTTCGAACCCACCCCCCCTCCCTTTAAATATGGGTTTGGCCTCCACCCCCCACCATCAACAATTGCACCTAGCTCTCCTTCTATCCCTCTCCTTTCTTTTCTTTTGCTTGAGGACAAGCAAACCTCTAAGTTTGGTGTATTTATCCATGATCACTAAGATCATGGCTCCTAAGGGAAAACAACCCACTTCAAGAGGCAAGAAAGAGAGCATTCCAAAACCACTTTGGAATCAAGGGAAGTTCTTATCTAAAGAACATTCAGACCATTATTACAAAATAATGGGTCTAAGATCAGTGATCCCGGAAGTTAGATTCGATCTGAAAGAAGACGAATATCCGGAGATCCAGGAGCAAATTCGAATCAGGAATTGGGAGGTCCTAGCTAATCTTGAGACGAAAGTGGGAAGGAATATGGTCCAGGAGTTCTATGCTAACATGTGGCAGACAGACAAGCAAAAATTATCTGGAACTGCTTTCTATGAATATCGGACCGTGGTCAGAGGAAAGATTGTTCATACCAACCCTGACAAGATCAGGGAGATCTTAAAGCTACCTCAGCTGAAAGATGATCCAGACTCTTTCAACAGGAGAATGATGAGAACAGACAAGGGCCTGGATAAGATTCTAGAGGATATATGTATCCCTGGAGCCAGGTGGACCACCAGCACAAAGGGTGTCCCAAATCAACTCAAAAGAGAAGATCTCAAATCAGTCGCCAGAGGATGGCTGGATTTCATTGGGCATTCTCTGCTACCCACCAGCAACCGTTCTGAAGTCACTGTTAAAAGAGCAGTGATGATCCATTGCATCATGATGGGAAAAGAAGTGGAAGTTCATCAACTGATTTCAACTGAATTCTACAAAATTGCTAATAAAAATTCTAAAGAGGCCAGGTTGGCTTACCCAAGCTTGATTTCTCTGCTCTGCAAGGACGCTGGAGTAAGGATGGGAATAACTGAGTATATCTCAATTGAGAAACCAATCACCAAAGCATCAATAGAAAAACAACAAGCACAGGATGACCCCATCAAGAAGAAAACACAGGAATTTCTCCCAGAAACCCCTCAATCTGAATATTGGGAGTATCTTGAAACATCAGTTACCAAGATACAAGAAGCTATGGAACAAATAATAAAGGAACAGAAGGAACAAAGTCAAATTCTTTGCTATTTGATTAAAGAACAGGAAGAGCAAGGGCGTGACTTGAGGGAATTGAAGCACCAAAAATTATCTCTTGAAGGACCAAGCACCCCACAGATCCGAGGAACATCCACTTCCCAGAACAAAGGTTGTTAAATTCCAATTTCTGCTTTAACTCTGTGATAGTTGTCGTTATAAGAGTTTACCTTAGGAGTCATATAGTAGTAATTAGTGTCTATTTTGATTTTACCTCCAATTAAGTTATAGTTTATTTTTCTCATCATCAGCAAACATGAATAAAATAGTAGATCTTTTGAATAAGAGGCAATAAAATTTGAGTTTTTAATAAAAAAAATTCTAATTAGTAACATGTGGTGGCAATGCTTTCTGTCTTCTGAATGAATGCTTGAACAGTGCATATGTCTTTTGAATTTGTTGTTTAAGACTGTTAAATATGTTGGCTCTTGAAAGAATGATGAACATGAGACATGTTATTGATAATCTGAAAAATCATAAAAATGATTCTTGGAGCAAGAAAAAGCAGCAAAGAACAAAGCTTGCAGAAAAAAATAATAAAAAAAAGAGAGAAAGAGAAAGCAAGCAGAAAAAGCCAAGGCTCTTAAAACCAAAAGGCAAGGGTAATAGAAAGGATCCCAAGGCTTTGAGCATCAGTGGATAAGAGGGCCTAAAGGAATAAAATCCTGGCCTAAGCGGCTAAACCAAGCTGTCCCTAGCCATGTGCCTGTGGTGTGAAGGTGTCAAGTGAAAACTTGAGACTGAGCGGTTAAAGTCAAGGTCCAAAGCAAAAAGAAGAGTGTGCTTAAGAACCCTGGACACCTCTAACTGGGGACTTTAGCAAAGCTGAGTCACAATCTAAAAGGGTTCACCCAATTATGTGTCTGTGGCATTTATGTATCCGGTGGTAATACTGGAAAACAAAGTGCTTAGGGCCACGGCCAAGACTCATAAAGTAGCTGTGTTCAAGAATCATCATACTGAAATAGGAGAATCAATAACACTATCTGAATTCTAAGTTCCTATAGATGCCAATCACTCTGAGCTTCAATGGATAAAGTGAGATGCCAAAACTGTTCGGAAGCAAAAAGCTACTAGTCCCGCTCATCTAATTAGAATCTGAGCTTCACTAAAAAACTCTGAGATATTATTGCTTCTTGACTTATTAGTCTTCTATTTTATTTATCTAGTTGCTTGAGGACAAGCAAAAGTTCAAGTTTGGTGTTGTGATGAGCGGATATTTTATACGCTTTTTGGGGTTAATTTCATATAGATTTTAGTATGTTTTAGTTGGTTTTTAGTTTATTTTCATTAGTTTCTAGGCAAAATCTATATTTCTGGACTCTACTATAAGTTTGTGTATTTTTCTATAATTTCAAGTATTTTCTGGCTGAAATTGAGGGAGCTGAGCAAAAATCTGATTCAGGCTGAAAAAGGACTGCTGATGCTGTTGGATTCTGACCTCCCTGCACTCAAAATGGATTTGTTGGAGCTACAGGACTCCAAATGGCGTTCTTCCAATTGCGTTGGAAAGTAGACATCCAGAGCTTTCCAGAAATATATAATAGTCCATACTTTGCTCAAGGATAGACGACGTAAACTGGCGTTCAATGCCAGTTCTCTGCCCAATTCTGGCGTCCAGCGCCAGAAACAAGTTGCAAGTTGGAGTTCAATGCCAGAAAAGGATCCAAAGCTGGCGTTGAACGCCCAAAACAGCCCCAGGCACGTGAGAAGCTTTAGTCTCAGCCCCAGCACACACCAAGTGAGCCCCAGAAGTGGATTTCTGCACTATCTGTTATAGTTTACTCATTTTCTGTAAACCTAGGTTACTAGTTTAGTATTTAAACAACTTTTAGAGATTTATTTTGAACCTCATGACATTTTTAGATCAAAACTTTATACTCTTTGACGGCATGAGTCTCTAAACTCCATTGTTGGGGGTGAGCAGCTCTACTGTGTCTTGATGAATTAATGCAAGTATTTCTGTTTTCCATTCAAACATGCGTGTTCCTATCTAAGATATCCATTCGTGCCTAACTATGGAGAAGGTGATGATCAGTGACACTCATCACCTTCCTCAATCTATGAACGTGTGTCTGACAATCACTTCCGTTCTACATCAGATTGAATGAATATCTCTTAGATTCCCTAATCAGAATCTCCGTGGTATAAGCTAGATTGATGGCGGCATTCATGAGAATCCAGAAAGTCTAAACCTTGTCTGTGGTATTCCGAGTAGGATTCTGGGATTGGATGGCTGTGACGAACTTCAAACTCGCGAGTGCTGGGTGTAGTGACAGACGCAAAAGGATAGTAAATCCTATTCCGGTACGACTGAGAACCTGCAGATGATTAGCCGTGCGGTGACAGCGCACCTGGACCCTTTTCACTGGAAGGATGGATGGTAGCCATTGACAACGGCGATCCACCTACACACAGCTTGCCATAGAAGGACGTGCGTGCATGAATTAGAGGACAGAGGAAAGCAGAGATTCTGAAGACAAAGCATCTCCAAAACTCCAACATATTATCCATTACTGCATAACAAGTAACCTTTAATCCATGCTCTCTTGTTTATTCGCAACTCAACTGATAAATATAATTGACTTCCTGACTAAGAATTATAAGATAACCATAGATTGCTTCAAACCAACAATCTCCGTGGGATTCGACCCTTTCTCACGTAAGGTATTACTTGGGCGACCCAGTGCACTTGCTGGTTAGTAGTACGAGTGTGAAAAGTGTGATTCACAATTCGTGCACCAAACCTCCAAGATGATAAGCCATGCAGTGACAGCGCATCGGACCATTTTCACAGAGAGGAATAGGATGCAACCATCAACAAGGGTGATGCCTCCAGACGATTAACCGTGCTGTGACAGAGCATTTGGACCATTTTCCCGAGAGGATTGAAAGTAGCCATTGGCACCGGTGACATCCTTACATAAAGCCAGCCATAGAAAGGAGTAAGACTGATTGGATGAAGACAGCAGGAAAGCAGAGGTTCAGAGGAACGAATGCATCTCCATACGCTTATCTGAAATTCTCACCAATGACTTACATAAGTATTTCTATCCTTCTTTTATTACTAAATTTCGAAAACTACATAACTATTTTATATCCGCCTGACTGAGATTTACAAGGTGACCATAGCTTGCTTCATACCAACAATCTCCGTGGGATTCGACCCTTACTCACGTAAGGTATTACTTGGACGACCCAGTGCACTTGCTGGTTAGTTATGCGAAGTTGTGAAGATATGTTTAGACCATAGTTCTGTGCATCCGTTTTTGGTGCCATCGCCAGGGAATCAATTTCGAATTATAATTCACAACCTGAGTAACAATTTCGCATACCACTAACTTACAACTATACCATAAACTCATGAACTTATTCCATAGTATGAACTCTACTCTAGTCTCTTAAAAACACTCATTCTCTTTTCATTTGATTCAAAGGGACAGGCATACAAGTAAGTAAGGAGATGATGTAGTAACATAAAGACTAGCAAACATAGACCTATTCAAAAAGAAAACTTTAAAGACAGAATTTAAAAAGTTCAACTAACATGGAAGCATGTTCTATTTCATACAAGATCTTCCTTATTTAAAGCATAGAAAAAGATAAACCAAAGAAGGAACTCCACCACCTTTTACTCTTGTGGATGTCCATGCTCTCCTTCTTGCTTGTCCTCTTGGTGTTTTTCTTGCTTGCTTATGCTCCCACTTCCCTTGCCTTTTCCAAGCAGCTTCTTCCAGAAACCACCATCTTCCATCTTCTTCTTGAGTGTTTCCTTCTGCTGTTTCACCTTCCTCTCTTCTTGTTCTACAAAATCTTTTTGGACCTCATCATATGTAGGGATGGCATAGTGTAGATGATGCATATTACTAGACATGTAGTTTAACTTGGCTTGAGTGAGCTGGGAGTATTGTTCCTGTTGCTGCTCCATTTGTTGTTTCTGCCACTCTTCTTGTTGGCTCATCCAGTTGGACTGAAGGTTTAGTATTTGCTCTTGTCCTTCCATATGTCTCATCCCCAAATCTTCAATGGCTTTTAGAAGGTGATTCATATTCAAGTCGGCTGGGTAAGGATGCTCTTCTTATTGATATTCTTCCTGATGAGACTCCTCTTGGTGAGCTCCTTCTTTTGCCTTTAGTTTCCCTATTTGTGGCCTTCTTTGTTGCTGAACAGGTGTAGTATATTCCAGACGCTGGATCGTCATTAGCCTCCCAGGGTGCACCCAGTCTGGATTACCATCCTCATGGCCTTTGTGCACAATCGGAGAATGGTGCTGGGGTACCAAAGTCTGGCACCTAATTCAAGCTTCTCAGCCGAATCTTGAATTCCCTCAGCTATAAGTTCATGCACATTGATTTCTCCACCTTCTATTAGGCAATGTACCATAGTTGCTCGATTAATATTTACCTCTGAATTATTTGCGGCTGGAAGGATGGATCTCCTCACGAGTTCAAACCACCCCTTGCCTTCCGGGCTAAGGTCTCCCCTCTTGATGAACTGGGGTCTCCCATCTCCATACCTCTCCCAGTCAGCTGCTATAACACAGATGTCATTCACGATCTCAGTGAGCTCATCATTGTCTGGGCTCCTACTTATCCTTGCATGATAACTGGGCTCATCAAAGTGTGGTGATTTCAGGTGAAGAACTCTTGTTATAGCAATTGGGCTGAAGTCCACCTCCTTTCCTCTTACATAGCTTTTGAAGGTTGGGGCCCTGGCTTTGTCTTCTCTGACCACATTTGCGTAGAACTCTTTGATGAGATTCGCATTGATTTTCCCTTCTGGATTAGTGAGCTTTTGCCACCCTCTTTGTTCAATCTTCTCCCGAATCTTTGGGACTCGTCTTCATTGAATTGGAAGGTTAACTCGGGTAGTATCTTTTTGAGCTTTATCTACTCAAATTCTCGTTCATGAAAGGCAGTTTTGAATCTCTTCTCATCAAAAGGAATACTCTCCATTGGTTCCTTCCTCTTTTGCCTCTTGGAGCTTGATGCTGCCATGAATGAAGTTAATACGAAAAGGGTGTAGTAAAGGGAAGAAATGTAGGATTTAGAGAGTGGAAAGTTGAAGAACTAGTTACTGGAAAGTGAAGTGCAAGGGATAGGAATTTTGAATGTGGAGATGGTGCGGATTGGATCCACTTATATAGAGAAGTGATGAGTGGATGAAGGGTGTGGATTAATGGAGTGGTTGCTTAATGGACGGTTGGGGTTGTGCATGGATAAAGGACAAGGATCACCACTTTATGATAGAGATTGCTCGGTCTTCAAGGGTCTCATTCTTTTCAATATTGCATGTCAACATTTTCCAATGCATTCCCTTTTTAGAACAAGTGTGTAGTCCCTCCTTTGGTGGTGTCCGAGCCCTCTTTATTTAGTTCTCCAATCAATCCCCTTCAATGCTCCTCTCCCTTTCCGTATAAAGATAGAATAAGAAAGGTAAGAATTAATAATAAAAAAAACAATTTAAACTAGAATAGTAAAAAGAGAAAAAGGATTTGTTTATTTATGAACTCCAACTAACTAACTACTTGTGTATCCTTATATGCAAATTTGTGGCACCATGGGGTGACACCAAACTTAGTTTGGAGAACTGTGATGAAAAGTTCTGTTCAAAGCTCCAAGACTAGCATGTTCTCAGTTGTGTTCATGCTTTCTTGGCATGCTTTGAACACCAAACTTGTTCTTCACTATATACTGCAATATAAGGATTTCACCAAGTGTTTGTCAAGTTTGGGTTGGAATTCATGAATATTGACTTATTCACTAATAAAAGCTCATAAAACATGGGTTGCCTCCCATGAAGTGCTTCTTTAGCGTCACTAGCTTGACGTTTCTCCTTCATCAGGGAGGTTGATAATGCTTCAAGTCCTCCCCTCTTGCCTTGGACTTATATCCATTGGTTGTGTCAATGATCTCTACATGTTCCAAGGAGAGAACTTTGTTGATAGTGAAGACCTTAGGTAACTGAGATGGTACAGTGGGGAGATTAGGGGGGATATCTGGAAAGTAAGCTGAGATCACTTTATCTCCTGGAGAGAAGTCTTCTGTAGGGATCTTCTTGTTCCTCCACCCCCTTGGTACCTTCTTCTTTGTCCCTTTTGATGTTGCCTTGCTCTTGGTGACTTCTTCTTCTAAGGGGATTTTGTTGTTGTCTTCACATGTCTCTGGTGGTTTAGGTTCCTCCAGCTTTTCCTTGAGTTGTGACAACTGCTTATTTCCTTGTTCATCAACCAAGGGCTTTCCCAGATAGGCTGGTTGTGCTTCAGTGCTTACTTCTTCTGTCAGCATCTCATTATGATCTTTGCTTGGTTCTTTGTTTTCTTGGTCTGCTTCTTGTGAGAGTTTGAAGACATTAAAGCTGAGTCGTTCATCATGGATCCTCAATATGATTGGGTGAGTGTGACTCTCTTCCATGTCCAAGATGACAAAGTCTGTGGGAAGAAAGTATTTCCCAACCTTTAACAACACATTTTCCACCACCCCTATTGCTTGTTTTTGAGTTTTGTCCGCCAGCCTGATGACTACATCTGTGGGCAATATCTCATTGATCTGCAGCCTCTTTACTAGGGATAAGGGCATTAAGTTGATGCTTGCTCCCAAATCGCAGAGTGCTCTATCAAACATTGTTTCCCCTATGGCACAGGGGACATGAAAACTCCCTGGATCTTTTCTTTTCGTAGGCAACTGTGGTTGAATGAGGGAACTGCACTCCTTGTTCATCACTATAGTTTGGCCTCCCTTGAGTGAGCTTTTCCTGGGAAGCAGCTCCTTCATATACTTGATGTATGCAGGCATTTGTTGAATAGTCTTGATGAATGGTATGTTGACATGCAGAGATGCAAACAAATCTAGAAACCTTGAGTATTTCTCTTCTCCACAGCACCATTGAGCAGTTGGGGAAAAGGTGCATAGAGTCTCAGAAGCTCCTGTTGTGAGATTTCTGGTTCTTGATGATCTTTTTCCTTCTTCTCTACTGAGGTATCTTCAGGTTGTTCTGACAGCTTGCTTGGCTTGTCCTCAGTCTCCTTATCACTTATAGTGACCATCTTGCAATCTTCCCATCTTACTTTCTTTGTTTCACCTCTCGGATTCTTCTCTGTATCACTTGGGAATCCATCTGTGGGTTTGGGAATTTGTTCAGAGAGATACCCCACTTGAGATTCCAACCTCTTGATTGTGTCTCCCTGGTTCTTGAAACTGGCTCGCACTTCCTCCTTGAACACCTTGTTGCCTTGAATCTCCTTTCCTATGCCTTCAAGTAGATTCTCAATCCTTGAGAGTCTGTCATCAAATGATTGTAGATCGTGATTAGAGGTGGAAGGATGAGGTGAGTTATTTTGGTTTTGATATGGATGTGGAGAGGTGTTGTTATGGGGGTGTTGATATGGTCTAGATGTGAAGTGTTGGTGGGCTGCATTGTTGGGATTTGGGCGTCTTTGATCAAGGCTTTGATCTTGTTGATTTTCTCATCCAAAGTTTGGGTGATTCCTCCATCCAGGGTTGTAGGTCTTGGAGTATGGATCATGGTTTTGCCTAGGTGAATTCCCAATGTAGTTGGCTTGCTCCTGACTACCCTCTGCTTCTTCATTCACTCTTTCTTGGGTTGTTGATGAAGTGGAGATTACTGCTACTTGGTTCCTCTCCATCTTCTTGGTGAGGTCAGCCATCTGCTGGGTAATGAGCTTATTTTGGGCCAGCAGAGCATCTACATTATTTAGCTCCATCACTCCTCTCGTGTTCCCTCTTTCGGAAGCATAGAAGTAGTCATTCTCTACTACAGTTTCAATGACATCTATGGCCTCCTCAATGGTCTTCTTCTTGTTCAAAGATCCTCTGGATGAATGGTCTACAGCCTTCTTTGACTCATAAGAGAGCCCTTCATAGAAAATGTGCAGCTGCACCCATTCATTGAACATGTCAGGTGGACACCTCCTTGTTAGGTCTTTAAACCTCTCCCATGCTTTATATAGAGTCTCACCATCTTATTGCCTGAAAGTTTGGACCTCAGCTCTCAGCCTATTGATTCGTTGAGGGGGGTAAAATCTTGCTAAGAATTTGTTCACCACATCTTTCCAAGTTGTCAAGCTCTCCTTTGGGAAAGACTCCAGCCACTTGGCTGCCTTATCCTTGAGTGAGAATGGAAATAAGAGCAGTCTATAGGCATCAGGATGAACACCATTAGACTTCACTGTGTCATATATTCTCAGGAAGGTGGTTAGATGTTGATTGGGGTCCTCTTGGACACTTCCTCCGAACGAACAGTTATTCTGAACAAGGGTGATGAGCTGTGGCTTCAGTTCAAAATTGTTGGCATGGATGGTTGGCTTTTGAATGCTACTTCCACAGTTTCCTGGGTTTGGGTTGATGTAAGAGCCTAGAACTCTTCTATCCTCCCCAGCATGATTTGCTTGACCTCTTCCGCCATGGTTGTGAGTCTCTTCTTCATGATGATTTTCCATGTTTTCTTCCATGTTTGGTTCAAAGTATTCCTCAAAGTGTTCCTCTTCTTCTTCAGAACCAACTACACATTTTTCTCTTGCCTTTCTCCTTAGTCTAAGGAAGGTTCTCTCAGGTTCAGAATCAAAGGAAGTTGAAGCCCCACTTCTTCTCCCTGTCATACAACCAACAAGTACAAGCAAAGAGAATAGGTGCAGAAAGTATATCTGTCAGAATTACTGTTAGTGTGAGTGATGCAATATATCAAACAGTTAGTGGGTTAGTGAAATGAATTGTAAATAACAAAGAAAAAGTAGGGGGAAGGAAAAAAAATTAACTAAAACAGAAAGTAAATGACTCAAACATAAAATTAAATCAAACAAAAATAAAATGCTCAATCTAGTTATCCTCCAATTTAATCATTGTTGATGCACAATCAATCCCCGGCAACGGCGCCATAAACTTGATGCATGGAAAACTTGTCTCATAACAAATTTCCTTCGGCAAGTGTACCGAATTTGTCGTCAATTAAAAACTCACAATAGAGTGAGGTCGAATCCCACAGGGATTGATTGATCAAGCAACTTTAATTAGAGGAATGTTCTAGTTGAGCGAGTCCAGATTTTGAATTGAGAATTTGCAGAAAATAAAATGGCGGGGAGGTAAATGGCAGAAAAAGTAAATGCTAGAATTAAAGAACTGAAAGTAAATGACTGAAAGTAAATTACAGAATTGTAAATGGGAATGGGGGAATTGCTCATAAAAGTAAATGACAGAAATTAAAGAGAATGGGTAAGATCAGAAATGGGGAGTTCATTGGGCTCAGGAGATGTTGCATTCTCCGGATCAATTTCATTTTCATCTCTTCCTCAATCAATGCACTCATTGATCTCCTTGGCAATCTTAAGTGATCGAATTACAATTTCTTGTAATTCAATCTCTCAAATCTTGATCAATAGCCAATTCCTTGGTCAATTGCTCATGAGAAGAGATGAAGTATGGTCACTGATTATACCACATGCATTTCCTAAATCAAGTGTTGAGAGGATTATAGTCACATATCCATCCAAACCCAATTTGGTCCAGCATGAGAAAGCATTTCTAGCATGATCTCTTCATTCCTCTTTCAAGGTTCAGAAGAGATCCAAGTATGAATAGCTTCTTTTCCAAGATAACTACTCAATTGGATGAAGATTGAAAGCTTTCAAGTAAAATCAAGAGAAAAGATAGAAGAAGAATAATGAAAACTAGTATTGATCCATCAAATTACAACAGAGCTCCCTAACCCAATGAAAGGGGTTTAGTTGTTCATAGCTCTGGAAAATGAAAACAAAGATGGAGAATACATGATGAAACTAGAAGTGCAGAGAAAGTAAAATACAGAGAGTAGTTCTATGCCAAGAGGCTCCCTATAATTTCCAACTCTCTAAATAATTCAAAGCTACTCCTATATATACTACTCTTCTACTCTTCTAGTTAGTTCTTCAAGTCTTGGGTCTGGGCCTTTGGATCTTGAGTTTGAAGCAGTTATCTACTTCATTGGGCTTGGCTTTACTTGCAGAGAGAAAGTGTGAAGTGGGCAGAGACTTTAGCTCAGGACGTTAGTGGTGTTAACGTTCAGTGAAAATATGGGTTCAAGAACGTTAGTGACATTCAACTTTTTCACTAACGTTCCTCACCCAAGTAAGAGCCACGTTAACCTCAATGTTAGTGGCACAAACGTTGCCACTAACGTTACCTCTTTGTTCTTCGTGCACGTTATTGGGACTCAACTTTCCCAATAACGTTGAAAAGCCTCCCCCTTCCCTACGTTAGAGTCCACGTTAACTTAGTTAACGTGGCTCTTTTAACGTAGGCTTGCCAACCTTCGAGAATGTTAGTGACACTTAACATTGTCACTAACGTTCCAATGTGCCCCTTAGCTCCCATGTTAGAGTCCACGTTAACTAGGTTAACGTGGCTTCTAACGTGGTTGTGCTAGCCATCTCCAACGTTAGTGACAAAGTTGAATGTCACTAACGTTGGCTCATCATCCCTTTCCTCACGTTAGCTTCCACATTAACTAAGTTAACGTGGGAGTTAACGTGGCTCATTGTGGCTTGTGTTGGCTCCTTCCAACGTTAGTGACAATGTTTGGTGTCACTAACGTTGTCGACAACCTTTCTTCTTCACGTTAACTTCCACGTTAACTAGGTTAACGTGGGAGTTAACGTGGCCTCTTGGGGATAGTGTGTGTTCATCCCAACGTTAGTGACAATGTTTGGTGTCACTAACGTTGTCGATCACCTAGTTTCTTCACGTTAGCTTCCACGTTAACTAGGTTAACGTGGGAGTTAATGTGGCTTCTTGTGACTTGGCCAACGTTAGTGAGAATGTTGAATGACACTAACGTTGGCGTCCCCCTTTTCTTCTTAACGTTAGAGGCCACGTTAACTAAGTTAACGTGGCAACTAACGTGGCCACTTATGAGCTTGGTCCAATGTTAGTGATAATGTTAAGTGTCACTAACGTTGGCTCCATTTCCTTTCTTCCATGTTAGAGTTCACGTTAGCTTAGTTAACGAGACTCTTAACGTGGGCAATGATGGCTTCGAGAGCGTTATTGGCAATGACTTTTCTCATTAACTTTGGAAGTTACTCCCATTCCACGTTAGTGTTAACGTTAGTGTAACTAACGTAGCTACTAATGTGGTTCTTCTTTGCTTCCTTTGTCCTGAAATCAAGCAATAAAGTGCATTAAAGTTCTAGTCCAAGTCATGGGAAATGTAACATCCAATTTGTCATTAAATTCATGCAAAATCCTCATGAAATCATGTAAAGTGCACAATGTATGCTTAAATCAAGATGTAAATGAATATCTACCCAAAACTAGCTTATTTTCTAAGGAAATGCATGAAACTACCCTAAAAACAGTAAAGAAAAGGTCAGTGAAACTGGCCAAAATTCCCTGGCATCAGATTTTCAAAAATCTTTTTCTTAATTTTATTTCATATTTTCGAATTTATTACTAACATTTAGTGTTTTGAGTCAAAATTTCAAGTTGTTACTTGCCTATTAAGAAAGGTCCAATATTTAAATTATAGAATCATATCTTTTAGTTTCTTGTTAGTCAAGTAATCAACTTTAATTTCAAAAATCAAATCTTTTTCAAAATAAATTTCAATCATATCTTTTTCAAAATTCAGTTTTAGAATCTCTTTCTAACTTCTTATCTTTTCAAAATTGATTTTCAAATCTTTTTCAATTAACCACTTGACTTTTTGTTTGTTTTACTATTTCTTATCTTCTTGAAAACCACTTAACTACCTTTCTCTCTCTCTAATTTTCGAAAACCATTACCCACTTTTTCAAAATTCTTTTTAATTAACTAATTGTTTTAAATTTTAATTTAATTTTATTTCTTTTAATAATTTCGAATTCTAACTTTTAATTAAAATAAAAATAAAAATATTTTCCTTTTCTTTTAAATTAATATTCGAATTTCTTCTCTCTCTCATCTCTTTCTATTTATTTTATTTATTTACTAACACTTTTCTTCTTGTTATAATTCGAACCCTCTCCTTCTCTCTGTGTTCGAATTCTTCTTATTCTCTCTCTACCTCATTCTTCTATTCTTCTACTCAAATAAAGGAATCTCTATACTGTGACATAGAGGATTCCTCTTCTTTTCTATTCTCTTCTTTTTCATATGAGCAGGAACAAGGATAAGAACATTCTTCTTGAAGCTGATCCGAAACCTGAAAGGACTCTGAAGAGGAAGCTAAGAGAAGCTAAAGCACAACACTCTGGAGAGGACCTAACAAAAATTTTCGAAAAAGAAGAAGACATGGCCAAACCCAATAACAATGGTGGAGATGCAAAGAAGATGCTTGGTGACTTTAATGCACCAACTTCTGACTTCTGTGGAAGAAGCATCTCAATTCCTGCAATTGGAGCAAACAACTTTGAGCTTAAGCCTCAATTAGTTTCTCTAATGCAGCAGAATTACAAGTTTCATGGACTTCAATTGGAATATCCTCATCAATTTTTAGCTGAATTCTTACAAATCTGTGACACTGTTAAGACCAATGGGGTTAATCCTAAGGTCTACAAACTTATGCTTTTTCCTTTTGCTGTAAGAGACAGAGCTAGGACATGGTTGGACTCACAACCTAAAGAAAGCTTGAACTCTTGGGAAAAGTTGGACAATGCTTTCTTGGACAAATTCTTTCCACCTCAAAAATTGAGTAAGCTTAGAGTGGAAGTCCAGACCTTCAGGCAGAAGGAAGGTGAATCCCTCTATGAAACTTGGGAAAGATACAAGCAATTGATCAGAAGGTGTCCTTCTGACATGTTTTCAGAATGGAGCATCTTATGTATATTCTATGATGGTCTGTCTGAATTGTCCAAGATGTCATTGGATCACTCTGCTTGTGGATCTCTTCATCTGAAGAAAACGCCTACAGAAGCCCAGGAACTCATTGAAATGGTTGCAAATAACCAGTTCATGTACACTTCTGAAAGAAATCCTGTGAATAATGAGACAACTCAGAAGAAAGGAGTCCTTGAGGTTGATACTCTGAATGCCATATTGGCTCAGAATAAAATATTGACTCAGCAAGTCAATATGATTTCTCAGAGTTTGACTGAAATACAAGCTGCATCAGGCAGTACTAAAGAAGCCTCCCCCGAAGGAGAAGCTTATGACCCTGAGAATCCTGTAATGGAAGAGGTGAATTACATGGGAGAATCCTATGGAAATACCTATAATCCTTCATGGAGGAATCATCCTAATCTCTCATGGAAGGATCAGCAGAAGCCTAATCAAGGCTTCAATAATAATAATAATGGTGGGAGAAATAGGTTTGGCAATAGCAAACCTTTTCCATCATCTTCTGAGCAACAGACAGAGAATTCTAAGCAGAGCCTCTCTGACTTAGCAACCATAGTCTCTGATCTAACTAAGATCACTCAAAGTTTCATGACTGAAACAAGGTCCTCCATTAGAAATCTGGAGGCACAAGTGGGTCAACTAAGTAAAAGAGTTACTGAAATCCCTCCTAGTACTCTCCCAAGCAACCCAGAAGAGAATCCAAAAAGAGAGTGCAAGGCCATAACTATAACCAACATGGCCGAACCTGGAGAGGAAGAAAAGGCAGTGATTTCCAGTGAGGAAGACCTCAATGGACGTCCACTGGCCACTAAAGGGTTTCCCAATAAGGAACCAAAGAAATCTGAGGCTCATACAGAGACCATAGAGATTCCACTGAACTTACTGTTGCCATTCATGAGCTCTAATGAGTATTCTTCCTCTGAAGAGGATGAAGACATTATTGAAGAGCAAGTTGCTCAGTATCTAGGAGCAATCATGAAGCTAAATGCCAAGTTATTTAGTAATGAGACTTGGGAGGATGAACCTCCATTGCTCATTAAGGAACTGAATACCTTGGATCAACAGAAATTACCTCAGAAGAAACCGGATCCTGGAAAATTCTTAATACCCTGTATCATAGGAACCATAACCTTTAAGAAGGCTCTGTGTGACCTTGGGTCAAGTATAAACCTCATGCCACTCTCTGTAATGGAGAAACTAGAGATCTTTGAGGTACAAGCTGCTAGAATCTCACTAGAGATGGCAGACAATTCAAGGAAACAGGCTTATGGACTTGTAGAGGATGTCTTAGTGAAGGTTGAAGGCTTTTACATCCCTGCTGATTCATAATCCTAGACACTGGGAAGGATGAAGATGAATCCATCATCCTTGGAAGACCCTTCCTAGCCACAGCAAGAGCTGTGATTGATGTGGATAGAGGAGAGTTAGTCCTTCAATTGAATGAGGACTACCTTGTGTTTAAGGCTCAAGGATCTTCTTCTATAACCATGGAGAGGAAGCATGAAAAGCTTCTCTCAGTACCGATTCAAACAGAGCCCCCACACTCAACTTCTAAGTTTGGTGTTGGGAGGCCAACATCAAGCTCTGAGTCTCTGTGAAGCTCTCTAAGAGCTCACTATCTAGCTATTGACATTAAAGATGCGCTTATTGGGAGGCAACCCAATGTTATTTAATTATATTTATTTATTTTCCATTGTTATTTTATGTTTCCTTAGGTTGATGATCATGTGAAGTCATAAAAACAATTGCAAAATTAAAGCAAAATGAAAAATAGCATAAAAAATAGCACACCCTGGAGTTGGCAAGCCTGGCAGCATTCTGGGCGTTAAACGCCAGAATGGGGTGTCTGGCGTCTGGCTGGCATTAAACGCCAGAAATGGGCAGCAGATTGGTGTTTAACGCCAGGAAAGGTAGCAGGTCTGGCGTTTAATGCCAGGAAAGGTAGCAGAATTGGCATTTAACGCCAGAATTGGCACACAGAGGGCGTTTGAACGCCAGAAAGGTGCAGGGACCAGAATTCCTTGACACCTCAGGATCTGTAGACCCCACAGGATCCCCACCTATCTCACCTCTTCTTCTCTCCTCTTCACACCTTTCCATAACACTCTTTCCCAAAATAATCTCCACCAATCACCTCCATTTCTCCTCCAAAACCATCATACAACCTACCTACCCCAACCCATTCAAATTCAAACCATATCCCCCCCCCAAACCCAACCCCTCTTACAAGAATCCCCTCTCCACTCCACTCCTATATAAGCCCCTCATCACTCCTTCCTTTTCACACATCATAACCACCTAAAACCCCCTTGGCCGAACCATTCACACACCTCTATCTCCTTCATCTCTTCTTCTTCTAATCCTTTCTTTCTTCTTTTGCTCGAGGACGAGCAAACCTTTTAAGTTTGGTGTGGGAAAATCTCTGCTTTTTGTTTTTCCAAAACCTTTAATGGCACTTAAGGCCGGAGAAACCTCTAGGAAGAGGAAAGGAAAGGCAGTTACTTCCAACTCCGAGTCATGGGAGATGGAGAGATTCATCTCAAAAGCCCATCACTAGAAAGAGGATGGAGCAAACAAGAGAGCCCACTCATGGACCTCAACAAGAGCATGAGGAGATTCCTCATCAAGAAATCCATGAGATTCCTCAAGGGATGCGTTTCCCTCCACACAACTATTAGGAGCAACTCAACACCTCTTTAGGAGATTTGAGTTCTAACAAGGAGCAACTAAGGATGGAGCACCAAGAGCACTCCATTATCCTCAATGAAATCAGAGAGGACCAAAGAACCATGAGGGAGGAGCAACAAAGGCAAGGAAGAAACTGATGCTCGGAAACTTATCTCTCAACAATTTTTCTTCGGCAAGTATACCGAATTGTCGTCAAGTAAAAACTCACAATAGAGTGAGGTCAAATCCCACATGGATTGATTGGTCAAGCAACTTTAATTAGAGGAATGTTCTAGTTGAACTAAGCAGAATTGGATTTGAGAATTGTAGAAAATTAAATGGCGGGAAAGTAAATAGCAGAAAATGTAAATGCTGGAAATAAAGAGCTGAATGTAAATGGTGGAAAGTAAATTGCAGAATCTTAAATGGGAATGGGGGAAGATGCTCATAAAAGTAAATTACAGAATTTAAAGAGAATGGGTAAGATCAGAAATGGGGAATTCATTGGGCTTAGGAGATGTTGCATTCTCTGGATCAAGTTCATTTTCATCTCTTCCTCAATCAATGCATTCATTGATCTCCTTGGCAATCTTAAGTGATCGAATTCCAATTTCTTGGTAATTCAATCTCTCAAATCTTGATCAATAGCCAATTCCTTGGTCAATTGCTCATGAGAAGAGATGAAGTATGATCATTGATTATACCACATGTATTTCCAAATCAAAGTCTTGGTATGATTATATGTCACTATATCCATCCAAACCCCAATTTGGTCCAACATGCGAAAGCGTTTCTAGCATGATCTCTTTATTCCTCTTCCAAAGTTCCGAAGAGATCCAAGTATGAATAGCTTCTTTTCCAAGATAACTACCCAATTGAATGAAGATCGAAAGCTTTCTAGTAAAATCAAGAGAAAAGATAGAAGAAGAATAATGAAAACTAATATTGATCCATCAAATTACAATAGAGCTCTCTAACCCAATGAAAGGGGTTTAGTTGTTCATAGCTCTGGAAATGGAAAACAAAGATGGAAAATATGTTATGAAAAGTAAACTAGAAGTGCAGAGAAAGTAAATTATACAGAGAGTAGTTCTCAAATTTCCAACCCCCTTTTTGATTCAAAACTCCCCCTATATATACTACTCTTCTGATCTTCTAGTTGGTTCTTCAAATCTTGGATATGGGCCTTTGGATCTTGAGTTTGAAGCAGTTATCCTCTTCATTGGGCTTAGCTTTACTTGCAGAGAGAAAGTGTGAAGTGGGCAGGAACTTTTAGCTTAGGACGTTAGTGGCGTTAACGTTAAGTGAAAGTGTGGGTTCGAGAACGTTAGTGGCAGTCACCTTTTTCACTAACGTTCCTAACCCAAGGGTGATCCACGTTAACTTCAACGTTAGTGGCACCAACATGACCACTAACGTTGCCTCTTGATCCGTCGCACACATTATTGGGACTTACCTTTTCCAATAACGTTGAGAATCCTCCCTTCCCTACGTTAGAGTTCACGTTAGTGTGGCTAACGTGACCTTTAACGTAGGCTTGCCAAATCTTCGAAAACGTTAGTGACACTTACCTTTGTCACTAACGTTTTAAAACGCCCCTACTTCCCACGTTAGAGTTCACGTTAACTAGGTTAACGTGGCTTCTAATGTGGTGGTGATAGCCATCTCCAACGTTAGTGACAAAGGTGAGTGTCACTAACGTTGGCTCATCATTCTTTCATCCACGTTAGCTTCCACGTTAACTAAGTTAACGTGGGAGTTAACGTTGCTCATTCCAACGTTAGTGACAAAGGTGAGTGTCACCAACGTTGGCGTTTCTTGCTCCCTCCACGTTAGCTTCCACGTTAACTAAGTTAACGTGGCAACTAACGTGGCTCAAAGTGGCTTAGTCCAACGTTAGTGACAAAGGTGAGTGTCACTAACGTTGGCTTCATTTCCTTCTTCCACGTTAGAGTTCACGTTAACTTAGTTAACGTGACTCTTAATGTGGGCTATGATGGCTTCGAGGACGTTATTGGCGATTACTTTTCTCATTAACGCTACAAGCTAGCTCCCATCCCACGTTAGTGGTTATGTTAGTTAGACTAACGTGGCTACTAACGTGGTTCTTCCTTGCTTCTTTTGTCCTGAAATTAAGCAATAGAGTGCATCAAAGTTCTAATCCAAATCATGAGACATGCATCATCCTGTTTGTCATACAATTCTTGCATAATTCTCATGAAATCATGTAAAGTGCACAATGTTTGCTTGAATCAAGATGTAAGTGAAATTCTACCCAAAACTTGCTTATTTCCTAAGAAAATGCATGAAACTACCCTAAAACAGTAAAGAAAAGGTCAGTGAAACTGGCCAAAATGCCTTGGCATCAGAAACATATAGGAGCTCAAGCACTCCATAAGATCTTCAAGAGGAAGAACTAGCCGCCATCACTAAGGTGGACCCGTTCTTTAATTTCCTTGTTCTTATTTTTCAGTTTTTCGAATTCTATGCTTTATGTTTTATCTATGTTTGTGTCTTTATTACATGATCATTAGTGTCTAGTGTCTATGTCTTAAAGCTATGAATGTCCTATGAATATTTTACCTTTCTTAAATAAAAAATATTTTTAATTGCTAAAGAAAAAGAAGTACATGAATTTCGAATTACATCTTAAAAAAAAATCTAATTATTTTGATGTGGTGGCAATACTTTTTGTTTTCTGAATGAATGCCTGAACAGTGCATATTTTTGATATTGTTGTTTATGAATGTTAAAATTGTTGGCTCTTGAAAGAATAATGGAAAAGGAGAAATGTTATTGATAATCTGAAAAATCATAAAATTGATTCTTGAAGCAAGAAAAAGCAGCGAAAAACAAAGCTTGCGAAAAAAAAGAAAAAAAATTGGCGAAAAATAAAGAAAAAGGAGAAAAAAGAAAAAGCAAGCAGGAAAAGCCAATAGCCCTTTAAACCAAAAGGCAAGGGTAAAAAGGATCCAAGGTTTTGAGCAGTAATGGATAGGAGGGCACAAAGGAATAAAATCCTGGCCTAAGCGGCTAAACCAAGATGTCCCTAACCATGTGCTTGTGGCGTGAAGGTGTCAAGTGAAAAGCTTGAGACTGAGTGGTTAAAGTCATGGTCCAAAGCAAAAAGAGTGTGCTTAAGAGCTCTGGGAACCTCTAACTGGGGACTCTAGCAAAGCTGAGTCACAATCTGAAAAGGTTCACCCAGTTATGTGTCTGTGGCATTTATGTATCCGGTGGTAATACTGGAAAACAAAATGCTTAGGGTCACGGCCAAGACTCATAAAGTAGCTGTGTTCAAGAATCAACATACTGAAATAGGAGAATCAATAACACTATCTGAATTCTGAGTTCCTATAGATGCCAATCATTCTAAACTTCAAACGATAAAGTGAGATGCCAAAACTGTTTAGAAGCATAAAGCTACTAGTCCCGCTCATCTAATTGGAACTGAGCTTCATTGATATTTGAAATTTATTGTATATTCTCTTCTTTTTATCCTATTTTGTTTTTAGTTGCTTGGGGACAAGCAATAATTTAAGTTTGGTGTTGTGATGAGCGGATAATTTATACCCCTTTTTGGCATTGTTTTTACATAGTTTTTAGTATGTTTTAGTTATTTTTTATTATATTTTTATTACTTTTTATTCAAAAATCACATTTCTGGAATTTACTATGAGTTTGTGTGTTTTTTGTGATTTCAGGTATTTTTTGGCTGAAATTGAGGGACCTGAGCAAAAATCTAATTCAGAGGCTGAAAAAGGACTGTAGATGCTGTTGGATTCTGACCCTGCTGCACTCAAAATAGATTTTCTGGAGTTACAGAAGCCCAATTGGTGCTCTCTGAATTGCGTTGGAAAGTAGACATTCTGAGCTTTTCAGCAATATGTAATAGTCTATACTTTTCCCGAGATTTGATGGCCCAATCTGGCATCCAAATCCAGCCTAAAACTTTCTGGCGTAAAACGCCCAAACTGGCACCAGAATTGGAGTTAAACGCCCAAACTGGCACCAAAGCTGGCGTTTAACTCCAGGAACAGCTTATGCACGAAAAAGCTTCAATGTCAGCCCAAGCACACACCAAGTGGGCCCCGGAAGTAGATTTCTGCACTATCTGCACTTAGTTACTCATTTTCTGTAAACCTAAGTTACTAGTTTAGTATAAATAGCACTTTTTACTATTGTATTCGCATCTATCTGGGACGGAACTTTTATCATTGTTGTTCACGTTTGAAGGCTGGACTCATGGCCATGCCTAGACCTTTTCCACTTATGTATTTTCTACGGTGAAGTTTCTACACCTCATAGATTAAGGTGTGGAGCTCTGCTGTTCTTCATGAATTAATACAAGTACTATTGTTTTTCTATTCAATTCACGCCTACTTCTTCTCCAAGATATACTCTCGTACTTGATTCATTTAAGTCATAATGAAGGGGTGACCCGTGACAATCACCCACTATCTTCGTTACTCGCTTAGCCAAGATTCGCATGCCTGACAACCCCAAGCGGTCTACATGATGTTCAATATAGTCATTGGACGACAGCTGGAGTATATTCTCTTGGATATCTAATACACGGACCGAGTCTAAACCTTGTCTATGGTATTCCGAGTAGGATCTGGGAAGGGATGACTGTGACGAGCTTCAAACCTGCGAATGTTGGGCGCAAGTGACAGTGTGCAAAAGGATCAATGGATCCTATTCCGACGCTAGCGGGAACCGACAGATGATTAGCCATGCGGTAGCTGTACCTAGTTTTTTTCATCCGAGATGAGAAATCTGATAGTTGATTAGCCGTGCAGAAACCGTAGAGGACTATTTTCACTGAGAGGATCCTACAGCTTGCCATGGAAGGAAGTAACGCATTGTTGGAAGGAGGCAATAGGAAAGCAGAGGTTCAGAAACAACAAAGCATCTCCATACGCTTATCTGAAATTCCCACCAGTGAATTACATAAGTATCTCTATTTTATTTTATGTTTTATTTATCTTTTAATTATCAAAACCTCATAACCATTTGAATCCGCCTGACTGAGATTTTCAAGGATGACCATAGCTTGCTTCAAGTTGACAATCTCCGTGGGATCAACCCTTACTCACGTAAGGTTTATTACTTGGACGACCCAGTGCACTTGCTGGTTAGTTGTGCGGAGATGTGAAAAGTGTGGATCACAATTTTCGTGCACCAGACCTCTCCGATCTGGACTTTTTCTATCTCGCCTTCAGGTTGTGGACGAAGTTCTTCCTGTCCTCGAACTCCTCCGAGTTCGATAGTGTGGATTTCTTCTCCTTTGCCTCTGAGGTTCAAACTTTCGTTGTAACAGCAGCGCACTATTTTCTGATATGCTTTTATCGTAGCGATCCCTTCTGTAGTTGGGAACTTCATGCACAGATGTGGAGTTAAGACTGCTGCGCCAAGCTGATTTAGTGTTGTCTGACCTATCAGGACATTGTAGGCTGAACTCACATCGACCACAATGTAGTCTATGTTGAGCGTCTTTGACCGGTTTCCTTTTCCAAAGGTTGTGTGCAGTGAGATGTATCCAAGTGGTTGGATTGGAGTGTCTCCTAGCCCAAATATTCGGATATGCTCTGAGTTCTTTTTCCTCTAGGCTGAGTTTGTCGAAGGCGATTTTGAACAAGATGTCAGCCGAGCTTTCCTGGTCCACCAGTGTACGGTGGAGAATAGCGTTGGCCAATATGATGGTGATGACCATGGGATCGTCATGTCCTGAGATGATGCCAGCTGCGTCTTCTTTAGTGAAAGTGATAGTAGGGAGGTCAGGTGCTTCTATTACTCCCTCGACATGATATACTTCTTTAGAATGTCTTTTGCGAGATGATTTGGAGATTTCTCCTCCTGCAAATCCTCCGTGTATCATGTGGACATGTCTCTCCAGGGTACGAGGTGGTCGTTCAGTTCGTCCGACATCTTCGTCCCTTCTTCTTTTTCTTGGCTCATCTATTTTGCTGGCTACGTACCGATCTAGTCTCCCTTCTCTTACCAACTTTTCTATGACATTCTTCAAATCGAAGCACCCGTTGGTGGGATGTCCATAGATTTGATGGTATTCACAGTATTCTGTCCGATTTCCTCTTCCTTTCTTGTTTTTGAGTGGGCGAGGTGGAGGTATCTTTTTAGTATGGCACACTTCTCGATAGACATCTACAAGAGACACCCGAAGAGGGGTGTGATTGTGGTATTTCTTGATCTTTTTTCCATGCTGATCTTCTTTTTTCTTGGACTCTTTCTCCTTGTCTCGGGAGGAGTAGGAGAATCCGGACTTTGAGGTCTCTCTTAGTCGAGAGTTCTCCTCCATGTTGATGTATTTCTCTGCTCGTTCGTACACTTCATTTAGAGGTGTGGGATGTTTTTCGATATGGAGTGACTAAAAAATCCCCCTCGTAAGCAATTGATGAGACCCATAATGGCTGCTTCTGTTGGCAGACTCTGTATGTCGAGACATGCTTTGTTGAATCTTTCCATCTAACTGCGAAGACTTTTCTGATCTCTCTGCTTGATCCCTAATAGTCTTGGGGCGTGTTTGGTTTTGTCCTTCTGGATGGAGAATCTGTCTAGAAACTTCTTGGCTAAGTCGTCAAAGCTTGAGATGGACCTCGAGGACAGATTGTCGAACCACTTAATTGTTCTCTTTGTCAAGGTAGTCGGGAAGGTTTTGCATCGAACCACATCTGAGGCGTCGGTGAGATACATTCTACTTCTGAAATTACTGAGATAATGGCTGGGATCTGATGTGCCATCGTACGAAGTCATGTTAGGGGGTTTGAAGTCTTTTGGGATTTTGGCCTTCATGATCTCTTTGATGAATGGGTCTTGGTCCTTACGGGGGCTGTCTTCGTGGCTGGATCGAGTAGCTTTAGCTTTGAGATCGGCTTCAATCTTTAGGAGCTTGTCTTCTAAATCTCGGCGTCGCCTAGCTTCCCTTCGTAGGTCTCTCTCAGCTTTCTGTTGATATTCAACTTATTTTTTGAGTTGTTTTAGTCGATCTTGAAGTGCCTCCATGACTCCGTGCTTAGCAAATTCTTTTCTTTGTTAGGCTGAGAAGTATCGTCTAGTGTGACATCCGCGTTCTTATGAGGCGTTCTGTTCTCCAAATCAGAGTTGTGGTCGTTGTCTAGGTTGTCCGCCATGATGATGGAATGACTTCCAGGTTCCCCGGCAACGGCGCCAATGTTCCGAGGATTACCTGAAACTGTAGGTCGATCTCGGACAAGATCATCTGTACTGGTCGGCGCTGTTGTGTCCGACTTGTTGGATACGGTGGTGCTGCTGATCCTTGATCACCGGAGGGGGGTGGTACCTGTAAGGGACTCCGATGCCTAAGTTAGCATGGGTTTCAAGTAGGTATTTAGTAGAATCAGAGTATGAGTTATACCTGGGTGCTCCAGTGTATTTATAATATTGTAGAGTGATCTTTTTCCTGGAGATAAGATAGTTATCTTATCTTATCTTCGAGTGGAGTTATCTTTATCTTTGTGGGAACCGCACTTATCTATATAGGCTTGAGCTACCTTTGGACTTAGGTCGTGTTACTCTGTTGGGCCCTTTTTCTGGGCTTTTCTGGCGACTTGGCCAAACTCTTTTAAAGAGGTCGGGTAATTCTGACCTGAAGAGGTCGGTCGATTCAGCCTGGGTCAGACAGCTCGACCCAGGGTATGAACAGAGCTTATTGGAGATTCAAGCATTGGTGGATGTTCAAAGATAGCTTCAAGCACAAGCCACCTTGATGAGGAGCTCCCCATAAGTCCAACTTAAGGACAATAAACAAAAGTGCTAAATGGGAGACACCCCACCATGGTAATATCTTTTCATTTTCTCTTTTGTAAATATTGGTAGAATTAGTTTAGTTTCATGTTTTGTTTAGTTTGTTGAGTTTAATTGGTAGTGTAGTATGTTAAATACAATTTTATGGTGTTTTGGTAGCTGTTTGGAGGTTTGGAATACATGGTTTGATGCAAGAAATTGGAAAAATTTTGAAAAATAGAGCACCATCCACGCGTACGTGCATTCCACGTGTACGCGTGCATCAAGCATCTTCGGCGAATCCACGCGTACGCGTCACATGCGCGTACATATGGATGTAGAAGTTTCATTCCTGCATACATTAACCCGAGAGTTGTGCGAACACTGCGCGCGCACTGTGCCTTTCGCGCAAGCCAACTCACGTGTACGCGTGACACACGCGTACGCGTCACGCCCCATTCCGCCACCATCCACGCGCACGTGTGACATACACGTACGCGTGAACCACCTTATTTCACACAACCCTTTTCTTCTCTTCTTTCCATTTCTTCCCTTCTTCTATCTTCTCCTCTATTCCTTCCCATCTTCAACCATTATCCAACACTTCCAAACACCATTTCTAATAACTTAGGTAGTTAGTTAGTCTAATTTTCATTTAAATTTCTATTTCTCATTGCAAGTGTTGGATTGTTAATCTTGTTTACCATTCATTGTTGTTGAGTATTAAAAAGGATGTTATCTTAACATCATTATGTTTATAATCTTTGTTGGATTCCTTGATTGAGGTTATATTTTGCTACTTGGTTTTGAGTTTTTCATGCTTACCTTTTGAGAATACCAAGTGATGAGAATTGCCTTCGAGCTTGTATCTCTTCTTGAATTGCATGATTTGGCCACTATGTAATTGGAATCCTTTTCCTCGATTAGGCAATTTCTTGATGGTGGATGTTGTGCATTTATCTTAATGCATTGTGCTTCTTGATCATATGCATCCATATGTATTTGGCTTGAATACTTTTGTGCTTCTTTATAGTTTGTCTCAACTTACAAGCTTACTTAGAGTATTTCAAGCACATTAGGATGAGTGACGTGCATGCTTCTATGGTGACATCGCTTTTTATGCTAGTGTGTATTCAAGACCGCATGCATCTTAGGACTCACACACACTTCTTTTTTATTAATGTCACACTAATTCACTCACTTCATTCCAGTGGTTTTCACCTCATTCCAATAATTTACGCTTCCTTGCTTTTGTATTTTATCATCTTATGGTGTTATTTTCTATTTTTCATGAATGATGCACCACAAGCAAAAAACGGAAGCGGAAGAAAGAACGCGCAGCACCGGTTGACCTACTAGCTGAAGGTAGCAACCCGGAGAGTCGCCATACCCCCTTGCTCATCTTTGAGTGCACTGAGGACGGTGCAAACTTTTAAGTGTGGGGAGGTCGTCCAACCAGTTGGCGTTCTTGGGTGACAAGTTTCTAATCCCAACACTTTTGCATTTCAATTTTAGGTCTTCTAGGATTTTTACTTTCATTTTCTTATTTTTGCATATACATACATAATAAGCTTACTCAAAATAATGAAATTTTTCAATATTTCTATCTATAGGGCACCAATTGATTTGAGTAAAATCTTTAATTGAACTTGCTTAAAAACTATATATATATATATATATATATATATATATATATTGTGGATCATGTTTTGAGCTAAGAACACAAGGTTGTGAGACTTGAGCCTAATGGTGTGGTTACATCTTATAACCACTTATTTTCCTTATGTGCAGCATTCTCTTTTTATGATTGTAATATTTGATTTATTTGATTCTTTATGTCCATTAGTTTGTGTATTCATGCATTTATATGATTGAGCCCATCATTTCATTTAGCTCACCTACCCAAATAGCCTTACCTTTTATCTTCCATTGTTAGCCAACTTGAGCCTACGATTAACCCACTTGTTCTTAAGTTAGCACATTTAAATGTCCTTTATTTGGATCTTTGGTTAGTTTAGGCTAGTGTGTGTGTAACATTCAAGTGTGGAAAAACTTGGGACATTGGTTGAATAAAATGGTAGTTTTGTATTTTTGTTGTAAATATTGGGAATTGGGTACATGCTCATGTGTAATGAATGTAAAACCTTATGCATTGATGTTTTTGTATATATTGCAAAGCAAAAAGAAAAAAAAAGGGAGAAAAAAATAATATAAAAAAGAAAAAAACAAATAAAAAGAAAAGAAAAAGAAAAAAAAAGAAAGCAATAAAAGGGGACAAAATGCCCCAAAGCAAAGTTCAAAAAGGATCAATGCATAAGTGTTGTGAAATAAAAAGAAAATGCATGAGTATGAGGAGAAAAAGCGAAAAATGGGTAGTTAGGTTAGTTTGGAATTATATAGGTTGTCATAGGTTAGGTTGGAAGTCTAAGCTTATCAAAGATTCAAATTTCAAGCTCACTTGACCAAATATGCACCCTACCTTGACCCTAGCCCCATTACAACCTATGAAAAGACCTCATGATAATTGTATGCATGCATGAAATAAATATTGATTCTTAGATGAGAAACAAATCTTGGAAAGCATGATTAGGAGGGAATTGAGAGAATCAACCCTAAACACTTGAGCGAATAGAGTGCAAACACTTCCGGTGAGGGTTCGATTGCTCAATCACATGTTTCCACCTATGATCATCACTCTTCATGCAAGTTTGTAAAAATATTTAATATCTCAATTCAATTGTGGTTTGGCATGGTTGTTAATACCTTTAGCCCTTGTGCATATATGCTTCTTGGGAATTGATTCATTTTGACCAAGCAATTGTATTGATGTAGATAGTTGCATATAGGTAGATTGCATTTAGTTAGTTTTCATTGAATAAACGTTGATACCCTTTGTTTCCTTCTTGATTTAGCATGAGGAAATGCTATGGTTTAACTGTGGAGAGGTTGATAAACCCCGTTTGTAGGGTTTATCTTATGCTTAATTTAGGAGATTTTATGACCTTTTACCCACATTTATTCAATGAAATAGCATGGTTTCATGATTGTCTCCTAATTTGTGCCTAAGTGTGAAAACAAGCTTTTTAGGCCCTTAATTAGTTAAATTTAATTCACCTTTGATTCCACTAGATGCCTTGATGTGTGTGTTAGTGATTTAAGGTTTAGAAGGCTAGGAATGGATCAAAGGAATGAAGAGAAAAGCATGCAAAGTGGAGAAATCATGGAAAAGAAAGGATTTGGGATGAGATCAACGACGCACACGCGCAGCAGACGCGCTCGTGTGGATTGTGACGTCGCATGGCGACGCGTACGCGTACATGACGTGTACGCGTACATGACGCGTACGCGTGGATGAAAAATTGTCAAGCGACGCGTACGCGTGACGTACACGTACGCGTCGGTGTTCGCACGTGACTCACTTAAAGGAAAAACATTGGGGGCGAATTCTGGGCTTCCCAGACCCAAATCCAATTCATCTCTGATGCTATTTAACCCAAGGACTGAAGGAAAATCACAAGTCTAGTTACCATTAGTTTAGTTTTAGTTTGAGTTTTGGAGGGAAAGTTAGTTTTAGAGAGAGAAGCTCTCACTTCTCTCTAGAATTAGGATTAGGTTAGATCTAGATTAGGATTTCTTAGATCTAGGTTAATTTCATGCTTTGATTTATGGTGCACGAATAATGAATCACACTTTTCACACTCGTACCACTAACCAGCAAGTGCACTGGGTCGTCCAAGTAATACCTTACGTAAGTAAAGGTCGAATCCCACAGAGATTATTGGTTTGAAGCAAGCTATGGTTATCTTGCAATTCTTAGTCAGGAAGTCAGTTATATTTATCAGTTGAGTTGCGAATAAACAAGAGAGCATGGATTAAAGGTTACTTGTTATGCAGTAATGGATAATATGTTGGAGTTTTGGAGATGCTTTGTCTTCAGAATCTCTGCTTTCCTCTGTCCTCTGATTTATGCACGCACGTCCTCCTATGGCAAGCTGTGTGTAGGTGGATCACCGTTGTCAATGGCTACCATCCATCCTTCCAGTGAAAAGGGTCCAGGTGCGCTGTCACCGCACGGCTAATCATCTGCAGGTTCTCAGGCGTACTGGAATAGGATTTACTATCCTTTTGCATCTGTCACTACGCCCAGCACTCGCGAGTTTGAAGTTCGTCACAGCCATCCAATCCCAAAATCCTACTCGGAATACCACAGACAAGGTTTAGACTTTCCGGATTCTCATGAGTGCTGCCATCAATCTAGCTTATACCATGGAGATTCTGATTAGAGAATCTAAGAGATATTCATTCAATCTGATGTAGAACGGAAGTGATTGTCAGACACACGTTCATGGATTGAGGAAGGTGATGAGTGTCACTGATCATCACCTTCTCCATGGTTAGGCGCGAATGGATATTTTAGATAGGAACATGCATGTTTGAATGGAAAACAGAAATACTTGCATTAATTCATCGAGACACAGCAGAGCTCCTCACCCCCAACAATGGAGTTTAGAGACTCATGCCGTCAAAAGTTACAAAGTTCAGATCTAAATTGTCATGAGATGCAAAATGAATCTCTAAAAGTTGTTTAAATACTAAACTAGTAGCCTAGGTTTACAGAAAATGAGTAAACTATAACAGATAGTGCAGAAATCCACTTCTGGGGCCCACTTGGTGTGTGCTGGGGCTGAGACTAAATCTTCTCACGTGTCTGGGGCTGTTTTGGGCATTCAACGCCAGCTTTGGATCCTTTTCTGGCGTTGAACTCCAACTTGCAACTTGTTTATGGCGCTGGACGCCAGAATTGGGCAGAGAGCTGGCGTTGAACGCCAGTTTACGTCGTCTATCCTTGAGCAAAGTATGGACTATTATATATTGCTGAAAACCCTGGATGTCGACTTTCCAACGCAATTGGAAGCACGCCATTTGGAGTCCTGTAGCTTCAAAAAATCCATTTTGAGTGCAGGGAGGTCAGAATCCAACAGCATTAGCAGTCCTTTTTCAGCCTGAATCAGATTTTTGGTCAGCTCCCTCAATTTCAGCCAGAAAATACCTGAAATTATAGAAAAACACACAAAATCATAGTAAAGTCCAGAAATGTGGATTTTTCCTAGAAACTAATGAAAATAAACTAAAAACCAACTAAAACACACTAAAATCTATATGGAATTAACCCCAAAAAGCGTATAAAATATCCGCTCATCACAACACCAAACTTGAACTGTTGCTTGTCCTCAAGCAACTAGACAAATAAAATAGAAGACTAATAAGTCAAGAAGCAATAATATCTCAGAGTTTTTGAGTGAAGCTCAGATTCTAATTAGATGAGCGGGACTAGTAGCTTTTTGCTTCCGAACAGTTTTGGCATCTCACTTTATCCATTGAAGCTCAGAGTGATTGGCATCTATAGGAACTTAGAATTCAGATAGTGTTATTGATTCTCCTATTTCAATATGATGATTCTTGAACACAGCTACTTTATGAGTCTTGGCCGTGGCCCTAAGCACTTTGTTTTCCAGTATTACCACCGGATACATAAATGCCACAGACACATAATTGGGTGAACCCTTTTAGATTGTGACTCAGCTTTGCTAAAGTCCCCAATTAGAGGTGTCCAGGGTTCTTAAGCACACTCTTCTTTTTGCTTTGGACCTTGACTTTAACCGCTCAGTCTCAAGTTTTCACTTGACACCTTCACGCCACAAGCACATGGCTAGGGACAGCTTGGTTTAGCCGCTTAGGCCAGTATTTTATTCCTTTAGGCCCTCCTATCCACTGATGCTCAAAGCCTTGGGATCCTTTCTATTACCCTTGCCTTTTGGTTTTAAGAGCTTTGGCTTTTTCTGCTTGCTTTTTCTTTCTCTCTCTTTTTTTTTCTGCAAGCTTTTTTCTTTGCTGCTTTTTCTTGCTTCAAGAATCATTTTTATGATTTTTCAGATTATCAATAACATGTCTCATGTTCATCATTCTTTCAAGAGCCAACATATTTAACAGTCTTAAACAACAAATTCAAAAGACATATGCACTGTTCAAGCATTCATTCAGAAGACAGAAAGCATTGCCACCACATGTTACTAATTAGAATTTTTCTTATTAAAAACTCGAATTTTATTGCCTCTTATTCAAAAGATCTACTATTTTATTCATGTTTGCTGATGATGAGAAAAATAGACTATAACTTAATCGGAGGTAAAATCAAAATAGACACTAATTACTACTATATGACTCCTAAGGTAAACTCCTATAACGACAACTATCACAGAGTTAAAGTAGAAATTGGAATTTAACAACCTTTGTTCTGGGAAGTGGATTTTCCTCGGATCTGTGGGGTGCTTGGTCCTTCAAGAGATAACTTCTGGCGCTTCAATTTCCTCAAGTCACGCCCTTGCTCTTCCTGTTCTTTAATCAAATAGCAAAGAATTTGACTTTGTTCCTTCTGTTCCTTTATTATTTGTTCCATAGCTTCTTGCATCTTGGTAACTGATGTTTCAAGATACTCCCAATATTCAGATTGAGGGATTTCTGGGAGAAATTCCTGTGTTTTCTTCTTGATGGGGTCATCCTGTGCTTGTTGTTTTTCCATTGATGCTTTGGTGATTGGTTTCTCAATTGAGATATACTCAGTTATTCCCATCCTTACTCCAGCATCCTTGCAGAGCAGAGAAATCAAGCTTGGGTAAGCCAACCTGGCCTCTTTAGAATTTTTATTAGCAAATTTGTAGAATTCAGTTGAAATTAGTTGATGAACTTCCACTTCTTTTTCCATCATGATGCAATGGATCATCACTGCTCTTTTAACAGTGACTTCAGAACGGTTGCTAGTGGACAGCAGAGAATGCCCAATGAACTCCAGCCATCCTCTGGTGATTGGTTTGAGATCTTCTCTTTTGAGTTGATTTGGGACACCCTTCGTGCTAGTGGTCCACCTTGCTCCAGGGATACATATATCCTCTAGAATCTTATCCAAGCCCTTGTCTATTCTCATCATTCTCCTGTTGAAAGAGTCTGGATCATCTTTCAGCTGAGGTAGCTTTAAGATCTCTCTGATCTTGTCAGGGATGGTATGAACAATCTTTCCTCTAACCCCAGTCCGATATTCATAGAAAGCAGTTCCAGATAGTTTTTGCTTGTCAGTCTGCCACATATTAGCATAGAACTCCTGGACCATATTCCTTCCCACTTTCGTCTCAGGATTAGCTAGGACCTCCCAGTTCCTGATTCGAATTTGCTCCTGGATCTCCGGATATTCGTCTTCTTTCAGATCAAATCTAACTTCCGAGATCACTGATCTTAGACCCATTATTTTGTAATAATGGTCTGAATGTTCTTTAGATAAGAACTTCCCTTGATTCCAAAGTGGTTTTGGAACGCTCTCTTTCTTGCCTCTTGAAGTGGGTTGTTTTCCCTTAGGAGCCATGATCTTAGTGATTACGGATAAACACACCAAACTTAGAGGTTTGCTTGTCCTCAAGCAAAAGAAAAGAAAGGATAGGGATAGAAGGAGAGCTAGGTGCAATTGTTGATGGAGGGGGCGAACCCATATTTAAAGGGAGGGAGGTGGGTTCGAAAATTTAGAAAAGATATGATAAAAAAGATTGATTTGGAAAAGATAAGATAGAAGATATGATAAGAGAGGATATAGTTTAAAATTGAAAAGATAAGAAAAATTTTTGAAAAAGATAATGTGGAGATTTGAAAAAGATATTAGTTGAAAAGATAGATTTGTTTTGAAAATTTGAAAAAGAGTTGAATTGAATTGAAAAAGAGGGTTTGTGCTTATGGATTAAGATATATTTGATATTTTTAAGGTAGGGTTTTTAGAAATTAGGGATTTTAGAAATCAGGGTTCTTAACATGTTTATGCAAGAAATCATGAATTGAAGCATGAAAATTAAGATTAGAATGAAAAAATATGAAGAAAAAATGAATTTACCTCCTCCCCACCATCCTGGCGTTTGAACGCCCAAACGCTGCATGTTTTGGGCGTTCAGCGCCCAAATGCTGCCTCTCCTGGGCGTTCAACGCCCAGCTGCTGCTTCTTTCTGGCGTTGAACGCCAGGAAGTCCTTTGTTACTGGGCATTTTTCTAAACGCCCAGAATGCTGTAAATCTGGCATTAAACGCCCAGAAAGAGCTTTTTTCTGGCGTTTAACGCCCAAATGGCTATCCTCACTGGCGTTCAACGCCCAGTGGATGCTTCTGTTGGGCGTTGAACGCCCAAAACAGACTTTTACTGGCGTTTTCTTGCCAGTGAGCTCTTTTTTTCTGTTTTGTGTGCAGAATCCTTTTGTAACCCTGTGAACTTATACAATTGACTCTTTACCTTAGGATCAGTGAACTTTATATAAACAAATAAAAATAAAAATAGGGCAAAATTCTGAGAAGATTGATGCCCCATAGCTGGGTTGCCTCCCAGCAAGCGCTTCTTTATTGTCTTTAGCTGGACCTTGCTGAGCTTTTAGTCTAGCTTCAGCCTTGAGCATTCTTGCTCAACATTGCCTTCAAGATAGTGCTTGATTCTCTGTCCATTGACAATGAACTTCTTATCAGAATCAATATCTTGAAGCTCCACATAACCATATGGTGATACATTTGTAATCACATATGGTCCCCTCCACCGGGACTTCAGTTTCCCGGGGAATAGCCTGAGCCTGGAGTTGAACAACAGAACCTTTTGTCCTGGTTCAAAGATTCTAGATGACAGCTTTCTGTCATGCCACTTTTTTTATTTTTCTTTATAAAGCTTGGCATTTTCGAAAGCAGTGAATCTGAATTCCTCTCGCTCATTTAGCTGGAGCAATCTTTTTTCTCCAGTTAATTTGGCATCAAAGTTCAGGAATCTGGTTGCCCAGTAGGCTTTATATTCCAGTTCCACGGGCAGGTGACATGCCTTACCATAGACCAGTTGGTATGGAGAGGTCCCTATAGGAGTCTTGAATGCTGTTCTGTATGCCCACAGAGCATCATCCAAGCTTCTTGCCCAATCCTTTCTACGGGTATTTACAGTCCGTTCTAGGATTCTTTTTAGCTCTCTGTTAGAGACTTCAGCTTGTCCATTAGTCTGTGGATGATATGGAGTCGCCACCTTGTGGCGAATCCCATACCGAACCATGGCAGAGTAAAGCTGTTTGTTGCAGAAGTGAGTGCCCCATCACTGATTAGTACTCTAGGGACCCCAAACCTGCTGAAGATATATTTCTGGAGGAACTTCAGCACTGTTTTAGTATAATTGGTAGGTGTCGCAATGGCCTCAACCCATTTTGATACATAGTCAACTGCCACCAGAATATAAGTGTTTGAGAATGATGGTGGGAAAGGTCCCATGAAGTCAATTCCCCATACGTCAAACAACTCAATCTCCAAGATTCCTTGTTGAGGCATGGCGTAACCATGAGGCAGATTACCAGCTCTTTGGCAACTGTCACAGTTACGTACAAACTCTCGGGAATCTTTATAGAGTGTGGGCCAATAGAAGCCACATTGGAGGACCTTGGTGGATGTTCGCTCACCTCCGAAATGGCCTCCATATTGAGATCCATGGCAATGCCATAGGATCCTCTGTGCTTCTTCTCTAGGAACACACCTACGGATTATTCCGTCTGCACATCTCTTAAAGAGATAGGGTTCATCCCACAAGTAGTACTTTGCATCAGTGATTAATTTTTTCTTTTGTTGCCTGTTGTACTCTTTGGGTATGAACCTTGCAGCTTTATAGTTTGCAATATCGGCAAACCATGGTGTTTCCTGAGTGGCAAATAAATGCTCATCCGGAAAAGTCTCAGAGATCTCAAGAAAGGGGAGGGACGTCCCTTCTACTGGCTCTATCCGGGACAGATGATCAGCCACTTGGTTCTCTGTCCCTTTTCTGTCTCTTATTTCTATATCAAACTCTTACAGAAGCAACACCCATCTGATGAGCCTGGGTTTTGAATCCTGCTTTGTGAGTAGATATTTAAGAGCAGCATGGTCAGTATACACAATCACTTTTGATCCTACTAAGTATGATCTGAACTTGTCAATGGCATAAACCACTGCAAGTAATTCTTTTTCTGTGGTTGTGTAATTTTTCTGGGCATTATTTAAAACGCGACTAGCATAATAAATGACGTGCAGAAGCTTGTCATGCCTCTGTCCCAATACTGCACCAATGGCGTGATCACTGGCATCACACATTAGCTCAAATGGTAATGTCCAGTCTGGTGCAGAAATAACTGGTGTTGTGACCAGCTTAGCTTTCAGCATTTCAAACGCCTGCAGACACTCTGTGTCAAACACAAATGGCGTGTCAGCAGCTAGCAGATTGCTTAGAGGTTTTGCAATTTTTGAAAAATCCTTTATAAGCCTCCTATAGAATCCTGCATGGCCCAGAAAGCTTCTGATTGCCTTAACATTGGCAGGTGGTGGTAATTTTTCAATTACCTCTATTTTTTCTTGATCCACCTCTATCCCCTTGTTTGAGATTTTATGCCCAAGGACAATCCCTTCAGTCACCATGAAGTGACATTTTTCCCAGTTTAAAACTAGGTTGGTCTCTTGGCATCTCTTCAGAACAAGTTTCAGGTGATCAAGACAGGAGCTGAATGAGTCTCCATATACTGAGAAGTCATCCATGAAGACTTCCAAAAATTTTTCCACCATATCAGAGAAAATAGAGAGCATGCATCTCTGGAAGGTTGCAGGCGCATCACATAGCCCAAATGGCATCCTTCTATAAGCAAACACTCCAGATGGACATGTGAATGTTGTTTTCTCTTGATCCTGGGGATCTACTGCAATCTGGTTATAGCCTGAGTAGCCATCCAGAAAGCAGTAATAATTATGACCTGCCAGTCTTTCTAGCATCTGATCTATGAATGGTAAAGGAAAATGATCCTTTCTGGTGGCTGTATTGAGCCTTCTGTAGTCAATACACATGCGCCACCCTGTAACTGTTCTTGTAGGAACCAGTTCATTTTTTTCATTATGAATCACTGTCATGCCTCCCTTTTTTGGGACGACTTGGACAGGACTTACCCAGGGGCTATCAGAAATAGGATAAATAATCCCAGCCTCTAGTAATTTGGTGACCTCTTTCTGCACCACTTCCTTCATGGCTAGATTTAGCCGCCTCTGTGGTTGAACTACTTGTTTAGCATTATCCTCCAATAAGATTTTGTGCATGCATCTAGCTGGGCTTATGCCCTTAAGGTCACCTATGGACCACCCAAGAGCTGTCTTGTGTGTCCTTAGCACTTGAATAAGTGCTTCCTCTTCCTGTGGGTTTAAAGCAGAGCTTATGATCACTGGAAAAGTGTCACCTTCTCCCAGAAATATATATTTCAGGGATGGTGGTAATGGTTTGAGCTCGGGTTTAAGAGGTTTTTCCTCTTCCAGAGAAAATTTCAGAGGCTCTTTAATCTCCTCTGAATCCTCCAAATCAGGCTGAACATCTTTAAAGATGTCTTCCAACTCTGATTCGAGACTCTTAGCCATGTTGATCTCTTCTACCAAAGAGTCGATAAGATCAACTTTCATGCAGTCTTTTGGTGTGTCTGGATGCTGCATGGCTTTGACAGCATTTAACTTAAACTCATCATCATTGACTCTCAGGGTTATTTCCCCCTGTTGGACATCAATGAGGGTTCATCCAGTTGCTAGGAAGGGTCTTCCTAGAATGAGAGTAGCATTCTTGTGCTCCTCCATTTCCAGCACTACAAAGTCAGTGGGAAAGGCGAATGGCCCAACTCTGACAATCATATCTTCAATCACGCCTGATGGGTATTTAATGGAGCCATCAGCGAGTTGGAGACATATCCGGGTTGGTTTAACTTCTTCAATTAAGCCAAGCTTTCTGATAGTGGATGCAGGTATTAGGTTGATGCTTGCCCCAAGATCACATAAAGCTGTCTTGGTACAATTCCCTCCTAATATGCATGGTATCAGAAAACTCCCAGGGTCTTTAAGCTTTTCAGGAAAGCTTTTTAGAATGACTGCACTGCATTCTTTAGTGAGGAGAACTCTTTCTATTTCTCTCCAATCCTTTTTATGACTCAAGATCTCTTTCATGAACTTGGCATAAGAAGGTATTTGCTCAAGTGCCTCTGCAAATGGAATCTTTATTTCAAGAGTCCTGAGATAATCTGCAAAGCGAGCAAATTGCTTATCCTGCTCCTCTTTCCGGAGTTTTTGAGGATAAGGTATCTTGGCTTTATATTCCTCAACCTTAGTTGCTGTAAGTTTATTGCCTACAGAAGTGGTTGAAGAAGCCCTTTTAGAGGGGTTGTCATCAGCACTTGTGTGTGTTTGATCCCTCACTGGCAATTGAGTGCCAGAGTTAGAAGCTGGAGTGACGTTAGACGCCAACTCCTTGTCTGTTCCTGGCATCTGAACGCCAGAACTGTGCCCATTTTGAGCGTTCAACGCCAGATCCTTGCTTGTTTCTGGCGTTGAACGCCAGTCCTTCCACCTGATTACTGGCGTTTTAATGCCAGAATTACTTTTCCCTGGGCTCTTACTGTCCTCAGGTGAATTTTGGGTGGTTTGCTCATTTCTTGGCTCTTTGCTGCCTTGAGGTGGGGTATTTAATGTTTTCCCACTTCTCAATTGAACTGCTTGGCATTCTTCTGTTATTTGTCTTGACTGCTGCTGCTTTGTTTGCTTCAATTGTTCTTCCATATTTATATTAGCCATCCTTGTTTCTTGTAGTTTATCCTTGAATTCGGCTAACTGCTTTGTTAGAAAGTCCAATTGCTGATTGAATTCAGCAGATACTGTTTTAACCTCTTCTTTCATGGAAGGGTCACTGCTTAGGTACAGATGCTGATTCCTGGCAACTGTATCAATGAGCTCTTGAGCCTCTTCAATTGTCTTTCTCATGTGGATAGATCCACCAGCTGAGTAATCTAGAGACATCTGAGCTCCTTCTGCAAGCCCATAATAGAAGATGTCTAACTGAACCCACTCTGAAAACATTTCAGAGGGGCATTTTCGTAGCATCTCTCTGTATCTCTCCCAGGCATCATAAAGAGATTCCTTATCTCCTTGTTTAAAGCCTTGGATGTCCAACCTTAGCTGTGTCATCCGTTTTGGGGGAAAGTATTGATTCAGGAATTTTTCTGTCAGCTGTTTCCATGTCCTTATACTGGCCTTAGGTTGGTTATTTAACCACCTCTTAGCTTGATCTTTTACAGCAAATGGAAACAGTAATAGTCTGTAGACATCCTGATCTATTTCTTTATCATGTACTATGTCAGCAATTTGTAAAAATTGTGCCAGAAACTCTGTAGGTTCTTCCTGTGGAAGACCGGAATACTGGCAACTTTGCTGCACCATGATAATGAGCTGAGGATTCAACTCGAAGCTACTGACTCCAATGGAGGGTATGCAGATACTACTCCCATATGAAGCAGTAGAGGGATTAGCATATGACCCCAGAGTCCTCTTGGACTGTTCATTTCCACTTAGATCCATGATGGAGAAAGCGAGATGATGTAAAATAAAAAATTTTTATTTTTATTTATTTATTTATTTATTTATTTCGAAAATAAAATAAATTAAAATAAAATAAATAAAAATAGGTGAAGATTTTCGAAAAAATGAGGGGAGAGAAAGTGGTAAGGAAGTTTTGAAAAAGATATGATTTGGAAAAGATTTTAAATTTTGAAAAAAAATCTGAATTTTTAAAAATAATTTTCGAAAATTTGTTTTAAAATTAGAGAGAAAAGATATTTTTGCATTTAGTGAGGAAAGAGAAAAACAATAAAATAGCACAAGATTTAAAATTTTTAGATCTAATGCTCCTTGTTTTCAAAAATTTTGGAGGGAAAACACCAAGGAACACCAAACTTAAAATTTTAAGATCAAGACACAAGGAAAACTCAAGAACACTTTGAAGACTCACAAGAACACAAGAACATGAAGAAAGAACACCAAACTTAATATTTTTAGAAAACCAAATTAAAATTTTCGAAAATCAAAGGGAAATCAATAAGAAAACAACAAACTTAAAGTTTGGCACAAAATTTAACAGAGAAATTATTATTTTTGAAAAAGATTTTAAAAAAAGTATGCCAAACTGCCACGGACTTAGACCAACGCTCTAGCCAATTGGACAGTAAATGTAACACTTGTTTTGAAGAAGGATATTTTTAACCAAGAACAATAATAAGAGACTCTAAACCAAAAAAAGAAAATTTTCCTAATCTAAGAAACAAAATAAATCGTCAGTTGTTCAAACACGAACAATCCCCGTCAACGGCGCCAAAAACTTGGTGCACGAATAATGAATCACACTTTTCACACTCGTACCACTAACCAGCAAGTGCACTGGGTCGTCCAAATAATACCTTACGTGAGTAAGGGTCGAATCCCACAGAGATTGTTGGTTTGAAGCAAGCTATGGTTATCTTGCAATTCTTAGTCAGGAAGTCAGTTATATTTATCAGTTGAGTTGCGAATAAACAAGAGAGCATGGATTAAAGGTTACTTGTTATGCAGTAATGGATAAAATGCTGGAGTTTTGGAGATGCTTTGTCTTCAGAATCTCTGCTTTCCTCTGTCCTCTGATTCATGCACGCACGTCCTCCTATGGCAAGCTATGTGTAGGTGGATCACCGTTGTCAATGGCTACCATCCATCCTTCCAGTGAAAAGGGTCCAGGTGCGCTGTCACCACAAGGCTAATCATCTGCAAGTTCTCAGGCGTACTGGAATAGGATTTACTATCCTTTTGCGTCTGTCACTACACCCAGCACTCGTGAATTTAAAGTTCGTCACAGCCATCCAATCCCAGAATCCTACTCAGAATACCACATACAAGGTTTAGACTTTCCGGATTCTCATGAGTGCTGCCATCAATCTAGCTTATACCACGGAGATTCTGATTAGAGAATCTAAGAGATATTCATTCAATCTGATGTAGAACGGAAGTGATTGTCAGACACACGTTCATAGATTGAGGAAGGTGATGAGTGTCACTGATCATCACCTTCTCCATGGTTAGGCGCGAATGGATATCTTAGATAGGAACATGCATGTTTGAATGGAAAACAGAAATACTTGCATTAATTCATCGAGACACAGCAGAGCTCCTCACCCCGAACAATGGAGTTTAGAGACTCATGCCGTCAAAAGTTACAAAGTTCAGATCTAAATTGTCATGAGATGCAAAATGAATCTCTAAAAGTTGTTTAAATACTAAACTAGTAGCCTAGGTTTACAGAAAATGAGTAAACTATAACAGATAGTGCAGAAATCCACTTCTGGGGCCCACTTGGTGTGTGTTGGGGCTGAGACTAAAGCTTCTCACGTTTCTGGGGCTGTTTTGGGCGTTCAACGCCAGCTTTGGATCCTTTTCTGGCGTTGAACTCCAACTTGCAACTTGTTTCTAGCGCTGGACGCCAGAATTGGGCAGAGAGCTGAGGTTGAACGCCAGTTTACGTCGTCTATCCTTGAGCAAAGTATGGACTATTATATATTGCTGGAAAGCCCTGGATGTCTACTTTCCAACGCAATTGGAAGAACGCCATTTAGAGTCCTGTAGCTCCAAAAAATATATTTTGAGTGCAGGGAGGTCAGAATCCAACAGCATCAGCAGTCCTTTTTCAGCCTGAATCAGATTTTTGCTCAGCTCCCTCAATTTCAGCCAGAAAATACCTGAAATTACAGAAAAATACACAAACTCATAGTAAAGTCCAGAAATGTGGATTTTGCCTAGAAACTAATGAAAATAAACTAAAAACCAACTAAAACACACTAAAATCTATATGAAATTAACCCCAAAAAGCGTATAAAATATCCGCTCATCAATTTACTTTTCCTTTTGTAATTCTTCTTCTTCTACCTTTCCTCTCTCTAGTTTTGCATTTAATTCATGTAATTCTCTACTTTTATGTTGATGCATTTTTGTTCTTCTATTTCTCTTTTAATGCAATTTATGATTCATGTTCCTTTATTGTTGAATTGCCTAATTCATTTTACTTTCCTTTTATGACTTCCATGTGTTTGATAAAATGCTTGGTTGGATTATAGTATAGATTTTGTTTCTCTTGGCCTAAGTAGAGTAATTAGTGACTCTTGAGTTATCTAATGCCTTTGTTGATTGAAGATTAGAAGTTGCTAGTTAATTTGAATGCCTCTAAAGCTAGTCTTTCCTTAGGAATTGATTAGGACTTGAAGAATCAAATTAATTCATCCACTTGACTTTCCTCCATGGTTAGAGGTTAACTAAGTGGGAGCAATGGACAATTGTGGTCACAATTGATAAGGATAGCTAGGATAGGACTTCTAATTCTCATTCCTTGCCAAGAGCTTTTCTAGTTGTTAGTTTATTTTCATTGCCATTTACAATTCTTGTTTCTTATCTCAAAAACCCCAAAACATACCTCAACCAATAACAAGAATACTTTATCGCAATTCCTAGGGAGAACGACCCGAGGTTTGAATACTTCAGTTTATAATTTTAGGGGTTTGTACTTATGACAAACAAATGTTTGTATGAAAGGATTATTGTTGGTTTAGAAACTATACTTCGGCGAGAATTCATTTGTGAAATTCTAAACTGTCAAAAATCTAATTCATCAGGTTTATGTAGTCTTCATTGTAGCATTTTATAGCAAGCTTTAATCTTGGGTTGATCAACTCTTTTGTAAGTACTCTCAATTTCCTCTTTAATTTCACTACTTTTGCTTTTATGTTCTTATGGTTCAAGTTACTTTGTTTATATATGCAGTTTTGGTATCTTGAAGTTTTGATTGATGAATTTCATGTTTTATGCTTTATATATGCTTGATTGCTTGCTTATAGTTGGTTTTGTGAATATTTTGGTTATAGCTTTTATTTGTCTTTGCAATTTTCCAGGTTTTACTTTTATGCCCACAAGGTGTTTGTGAAAATGACAATTATGAGTTTTGAGTAGATTTTCACACCTTGGCTTGGCATTTGAGTTCCTTGTTAATAGCATTGATTGCAATTTTGATCATTTCTTAGTTCTTTTGTTTCTTGGGCTCCTTTAATCTTTTGTTCTTTTATTTGAAAACTCCCTTTTTCCTCACAACCAAAAGCGTGACACTTCAATTGCATTTTGAGGGAGAACATCCCGAGGTTGAATTACTCTCAGTTATTATCATTTGGAAATTAAACTTTGATTGAGAGGATTATTTGTTGGTTTGGACTATGCTATCAACGAAAAAATTGTTTTGCTAAAATTTCCGAACCATCGTGATCCTCTTCATCAATGATCCTCCTCCTTAGAGGAGCTGCCTGTCAAGCTAGTGACGGTAAAGAAGCGCTTGTTGGGAGGCAACCTAACCATAAGTATCCTTTAGTTTAATTATATTTTGAATTCAGTTTTCTTTTAGTTTGAGTTTTCTTTTAGTTATTTTTATTTGTCATTGATTTTTATAGTTTCTATAGCTTTTCTAACATTTGTGATCATGTAAAGTATTTATGGCAGGGACAAGAGAGCTCAGATAGGAGAATAGAACACCCTGGAGAGAAATAGCTGGGGGCGCTAAACGCCAGTGAGGGCGTTTAGCGCCGCGAAAGGGAGCTTGATTTGGGCGTTTAACGCCCAAAAGGGGGTGTTACAACACATTTTTTTGCTCCCTCTAGGGCGTTTAATGGCCATTACTGGTGTTAATAGCCAGAAAAGGGGGGTTACTCCCCTGCTGGCGCTAAGCGCCAGACCCAGGGAGCTGCTGCGAGAATGAAGGAGGCATTTTCACCATTGGTTAAACCCCAACCCCCAACCACCTTTTTACCAATTCAAACCTCCCCTTTTCTCTCTCTTCTTTACCCACTTTTCCATCTACATCCATCCATCCCATCACCCATCACTTTCCTTGATTCTCTCAACCCACCTCCCATTCCACCCAATCCACTCTCATCTGTCCCATCCATCTTTCCTCCTAACATCCCAAATTCAAATTCAAATTTCTCCCCCACCCACACCACATAACCGAAACCCAACCCTTCCCCACCTATAAATACTCCACTCTTCATCCACTTTCACTACACCTCACTCTACTCTCTTTTTCTTACTTACCTAATACCATACACACTCTATCTTCTTTCTTTTCCCCTTTACTTTAGCCAAGGCCGAAGCCTTCCCCTCTTATCCATTTTAATTTTCTTTTTCTTATTTTTTATCTTTATTTTTCTCAGAGACAAGCAAACTTTTTAAGTTTGGTGTTGGGTGCTCCGCTTTGGTCCTTCATTTTTTTACTATCTCCATGACACCCAAGATCAGAGAATCTTCTTCAAGAAAGAGGAAAAAAAGGCGCCTACCTCCGACCCATGGGACTTCACTTGGTTTTCCTTTAAGACATAGGAGAAGCATTTTTATGAGGTTGTGCACAAGAAGAAGGTGATTCCTGAGGTCCGCTTTGATCTGAAGCCGAATGAATACACAGAGATTCTGTACCGAATTCTGAGATGGGGTTGGGAAGTTCTCGCTAATCCCGTGACTGAGATTGGAGTATTGATGGTCCGGGAGTTCTACACCAATGCTTGGGTGACATTGAAGATCGGAACTCTCGCGCGATCTAGAATTTTCACAAATAAGTTCCCGTTGTAAGTATAGCTTCTAGACCGACAAGAATTCCTTTCTTACAAAAGTTATGTTTGTCACTTAAGCAAACCCAATAAAATTGTTAATCGAGTATTTAAACCTCGGGTCGTCTTCTCAAGGAATTGCAGGGAGGTGTTCTTATTATTAGCTATGGAAAAGGTAGAATATTAGGTTTTTTTTTAAATAAAGAACAAGTAATTTAAATGGCAGGGAAAATAAATTAATAATTAATAAAACTCTTGGCAAGGTATGAAAATTCGGAAGTCCTATCCTAGTTATTCTTATCGATGGTGATGAGAATTGAGTTTTAATCCCACTTAGTTAACCTAAAGCAAAGGAAAGTCAAGTGGACTAATTAGTTAGATCCCCAAGTCCTAGCCAACTCCTAAGGAAAGACTAGAGTTAGTGGAATTCAATTCAATTAGCAAAAATAACAATTAACAACCACGATAAGTTTGATAACTCAAGAGTTTCCAGTTAATCAATTAAAGCCAAGAATATTAAAAAGCTAAATTATTTATATAAATAAAAGAAAGCAATCATAATTCTGAAATACCTCAAATTGTATTAATAAAGATATCAAATGTAACATGGAAAAGTTAATAAATTAAATTGGGAAAATCAATAAAAGGAACATTGAACCTGGAACTCAGAAGAAGTAGTAAGTTGAAATAATAAAGTTGAAATAATAATACATCCTAATTCCTTTAAGAGGAATCCTAATCCTAAATCCTAAGAGAGAGGAGAGAACCTCTCTCTCTAAAAACTACATCTAAATTATGAAAAGTGAATAATCGGAATGCTCTCCCATGAATGAATGGATTCCCCTACTTTATAGCCTCTAATCTGTGTTTTCTGGGCCACAAACTGGGTCGAGAACAGCCCAGAAATCGCTGGAGAAGAAATCTGCCACGCTGATTTTCGTCACTGCGACACGTCCGCGTAGAGCACGCGTTCGCGTCACCTAGCGTCAGGGAAACTATGGCATATTATATATGAAATCAAAGCCCCGGACGTTAGCTTTTTAATGCAACTAGAATCGCGTCGTTTGGACCTATGTAGCTCAAGTTATGACAGTTTTAGTGCGAGAGGGTCAGGGTGACAGCTTTGTAGTTCCTTCAACTTCTTGTATTCCTTCCACTTTTGTATGCTTCCTTTCCATTCTCCAAGCCATTCCTGCCCTGTAAATCCTGAAATTACTTAACGGACATATCAAGGTATCTAATAGTAATAAGAGAGGATTTAATATTAGCAAATATAAGGCCAAAAAAGCGTGTTTTCAATCATAGCACAAACTCTGGGGAGGAATTGTAAAACCATGCAAATAGTATGAATAAGTGGGTAAAGAGTTGATAAAAACCACTCAATTAAGCACAAGATAAACCACAAAATAGTGGTTTATCAACCTCCCCACACTTAAACAATAGCATGTCCTCATGCTAAGCTTAAGAGAAGCTATAAAGGAGTGAAGAGGAATGGTAAAATGTATGAAATGCAATTCTATCTATATGAATGCAACTAAATGCAAAATGTTTCTACCTACTTGGTGAAAAGTAAATAAACCTTTCAAGAACAAACATGAACTAGATTTCACTAATTCAAATCATAAAAATGAAGTACAAATAGACTTGCAGAAGAAAATAGCTCATGAAAGCCGGGAACAAAGAATCGAGCATCGAACCCTCACCGAAAGTGTATACACTCTAATCACTCATGTGTTTTAAGGTTTCGATTCTCTCAATTCTCTACTAACCTTGCTTTCTAAGGTTTGCTCTTCATCTAACAATCAACAAAAATTTAATGCACAGATACACATATCAAGAGGTCTTTTAAGGGTTGTAATGGGGTTAGGGTCAAGGTAGGATTGTATTTGCCAAGTGGACTAAAATCTGAATCCTTAATTAACTTAAACTTTCCACCTAACTTTAGACAATCCATGTAATCATAATACCACATCTAACTATCCATTAACCATGTTTTTCACATATTCATGCATTCTAATTTCAAGTACAGTACATATGTATTGCTTTCACCACTTACTTTGGGACATTTTGTCCCCCTTTTTGCTTAATTGAATTTTTTTTCTTTTCTTTTTCTCACTTCTTTCTTTTTTTTTTTTTTTTGAACTCAATGCATATGATTAAATTATTGGATGCATGAATCATGTCCTAAACATTTCTTTCACATTTTCAGAAAATTCTAACATACTCAATTCTCAAAAAACAAATGTTTCCAAATTCACTTCCCCACACTTAATTCATGAGCACTCTCACTAGTCTAAGCTAACCAAGGATTCAAATTAAGGATATTATTGTTTTCCGCTTAAAGTTAATGATGTGCTAAAGTAAAGAACAAAGGGGTATAATAGGCTCAACATTGGTTTGCAAAGAATAATAAAAGGATAAGGCCATATGGGTATGTAAGCTTAGTGAAACAAAGGCTTAAATCATGTAAGTGTATGCATACATCAAATAATGGAAATATAGAATTAAGCAAGACAAAAATCACAATTTTAGAGAGAACAACACACACCAAAAATAAATTTTTTGGTTGATAAAATGCAATCAATCAAATAGGCTCATAATCTCACTGGTTTTGTGTGTTCAAGCTCTAAATCATGTTCCAGTATAATATCTCTTCAAACAAGTTTAACATTAAATTTTATTCATATTAGTAAAATGCTCTAAAAGGTTTCTTGAAAAAGAAAATATTACTTCAACCAAGTGGTAAAATATGCACAAAATCAAATAATCATGCAATCAAACATGCAAATGCAACAACTAACAAGGAAAATAAACCATTGGTGTTGAGATAGAAGAGTAACTAACCCCTGGAAGTCGGTATCGACCTCCCCTCACTTAAAGATTGCACCATCCTCGGTGCATGCTAAGATGTGCAAGTGGATAGGGGTTATGGTTCCTCAGCTGGGGCTCTTTTTGTTCCTTTTTTTGCCGGTGGTTTGGGAGTAGCTTTCTCTTTACCCTTCTTGGTGGCCATCCTGAAAAGGAAAAAAGAAAGTAACTTGTTTAAAGCTAAGGGTTAGAGCAAGGAAGAGAGTGGGAAAGGTGGTAATCAATGCACAATAAAGAAGAATGACGTTAACACATGGTCATGACTACATGTGAAAAGTTTATCAATAAAAATATAGCAAGTACATGTAATGACAATTAAATGCAAGATGCTTATTGGCATGCTGGCAAAGGCATGAGTAGCATAGATCAAGCATTCAATATCCAAGTTAGATGACCAAGTCTTTCAAACTAACAACATGTTTGTAATAACAATTATATTTAAGTAATAAAATATAAAAAGGGATTTGTGAAAAGCAAGCATTTAGAGTAGTAGAATAAAAGAAATCTAAAAATAGTGCACAATGCCATACGGGTATTTTCACAAACACATAGCAAGCATGGTAAATAAGCTATTGAAAGTATTAAATTGAACATGCAAGCAACCCTTTAAAAAGTAATATATAATTGTCAAACAATTCCTTTAATAATCTACAAAAATATAGAAAATAATGACCCAAATAAATTTCTAACACCAATGAAAATAATGCAATGAATGAATGTATGCAAATAAATTAAATGAAATAGAATGGAAGTGAAGAGGGATGAGAAGTTAAAGAGATGAAGAAGAAGAAAGTAAGAAAAGGAAGAAGAAAGAAGAAAAGATAGAAGAAATTAGGATTAGAAAAGAAAAGATAAGATGATTGGCGCTGATTTGGAGAAGTTGTGCGGCGCAGGCGATGCAGACACGTGAGTGACGCGGTCGCGTGGTGCGCGATAAGGTCAGGTGACGCGGACGCGTGGGTCACACAATCGCGTGGTCTGATTTGTGCGATTGGCGCGAGTGCAGCCTCGCGTTCGCACAACTCTCTGTTCGAAACGCTTTTTGCCAAATTTTTTGGGTGACGCGGTCGCGTGGGTGACGCGATCGCGTGAATGGCCTTTCTTTTAAAAATGACGCGGACGCGTGGGGCATGCGTTCGCGTGGGAGGGCTTGGGCTTCCAGCACGAGTCCAGCCACGTTCCAGCCTAACATTCTGCCATACACCCTTTTACGTCGATTTTACAGAGCCACGCGTTCGCGTGGCTGACGCGGACGCGTGGGGAAGCTATTTTTCAAATGACGCGGCCGCATCGGCGACGCGGTTGCGTGGGCATATTTGTGCCCAAGGCACGCCTCTAGCCATGCTCTCGCGTGACTCTCTGTTCACTTTTCTTTTCTTCCTAATGCACCTGTGACGCGGACACATCAGCGACCCTGCCGCGTCGCATGCGTGCTTTCTCTTTTTTTTATGCAATTATGCAGTATGCAATGCTAATGCAGATGCTATGAATAATATCCAGGTTCAATGAAAATAAAACAATATAAAAACAAACAAAAATAAATAAAATTAAAACAGGAACGATCATATCATGCTGGGTTGTCTCCCACCTAGCAATTTTAGTTGAAGTCCTTAAGTTGGACATTTGGTGAGCTCCCTGTTATGGTGGCTTGTGCTTGAACTCGTCTTGAAACTTCCACCAATGCTTGGATTTCCAATAAGCTCTATCAATACCAAGTAAATTCCTCAAGCTTTGATGGAGTTCTTCACAAGCTTTGAGCTCCCAAAATTGATCCTCATATATTCCTGGATCCCAAATCTTGTTTCTACACCCGTCTTCAAGTTGATTATCATGATTCCATCTGGGTGGTTCAGCCTTAGAATTCTCACTGAAGAGTCCAAACAACTTCCCAGATCCATTCAATTGAGCTCTACACCAACCTTTGCGTTTAAACTTAAAGCTTCCAACCATAATGAACCTTGCAGGACAATTCTTACCACTGACCATCTTCCTCTTACTCTTTATGCCACAAAGAGCTCTAAGTTGACCATCCGTCTCTGGTAGCCCATATTCAAGTGGAATGAGAAAGCTAAGAGATATGAATTTTACCCACTTGAATGTTGTGAAGGATGATGGTGACTTAGGTAGGGAGGTCTCCAGCAGCTTTGGCAGAGTGATATCAAGCTCCTCTCCCTTATGTTCTTTCTTGACAACTTCCACCTCCTTGCAAGCTTCTTCAATTTTAACCTCTTCCTCTTGGTAGCTTCCCTTCAATTTAATCTCTTCTTCATTGCTTACCAAGGGCATGGGAGGCTGTGCTTCTGCTTCTTTAGTCTCCATCTCTTGATCAACCTCTTCCAAGTCCTTAACCATGACATGCCTTGGAGGTTGTACACCCTCCTCAACATCAAATGCAACCGTCTTGGAAGGAGGCTCTATGTCTTGACTTTCCCATGGAGGTTCAGCATCTCCCAAGTCTTCAACCACTTCTTCCTCTTCAATAATTATTGCTTTATCCAGTAGTTTTAATATAAAATCGTACTCATCCTTGATGATTTTCTTTCCATGACAACTCCTTTCAACTATTCTTTCATCTTCAAGGGTCTCTCCTATCTCCACATTTTGGGCCTCCTCTTGCTCTAAGACAAAATCAGACTCCTCCTTGATGTCTTCCTTCACTAATTCTTTAACCACTCCTTCGACTTCAAGGGTCTTTACTACCTTCACCTTTAGGGCCTCCTCTAGCTCCTTATGAAGTATGGATTCGCGAAGATGATCTATTCTCTCTTGTTCCATGTCAATAGCATCATTGGGATCATGTTGCTCTTGGATTGATGGATGTGGGTGCTCTTCCATGGATGGTGGTGATGGGATGGAGAGAACATTCTGTGGTTGAAAAAGAAGTGCACTAGAGCTTGAGGGTTGATGGTTGAAGGTATTTGGTGGTCCGATTTGGGCGACGAGAGCTTGTATAGTAGAGTTTAAATAGGTAAGTGCTTTCTCCATGGAGGTTTGGGGTGGATAGGAGGGGTCATTTGTTAGGAGAAAGGATTCATGGTAGGAAGGTGGTTCATCTTGATAATGATAAGGAGATGGTGTATATTGAGGTGGTGGTTCATGAGAGTAATTGTGTTGGAATGGGGGTGGTTCTATGTATGGTTCATTTGGCTCATAAAGTGGTTGGTATGGTGGATACGGGACTTGTGAGTATGGTGGTCCAAAGTCATGTTGAGGAAAGGGTTCATAGGCATATGGTGGTGGTTGTTGATAGTCCATTGGAGGTGGTTGTTGCCATGAGGGTTGATCAAATCCTTGTGGCTCCTCCCATCTTTGATTGTTCTAACCTTGATGCCTGTTCTCATTATAGTTTCCATTTCTTACAACAACATTGGAACCAAACTTAAAGCGATGGGGGTAAAAACTCAGAATAGCAAATAAAAATTAAAAAATGAAAATAAAAATAAATTTAAATTAAAAGGTTATTGAAATTTAAATTTTTGAATTTGAAAATTAAATTTTGAATTTTGAATTTTAAATTTTGAAATTTGAAATTTGAAAATTGAAATTTGAAATTTGAATTTTAAATTTTGAATTTTGATTTTTGAATTTTAAATTTTGAAATTTGAATTTTGAAAAAGTCAACAATATAAGATAAAGATTAAAAAAAAAAGATTTAAATTTTGAAAAGGTTTAATTTTTAAAATTTTAAATTTTAAATTTTAAATTTAAAATTTAAAATTTGGATTTTGAATTTTTGAATTTCGAAATTTGAAATTTGAATTTTAAATATTGAAATTTGAAATTTGATTTTGAAATAAGATAAGGTTTTGAAAAAGATATGATTTTTGAAAAAGATTTAAATTTTGAAATTTAAAACTAAGATAAGATAAGATAAAAATTTTAAAATAGAAATCTGATAATTTTTTTTATGCATATTTCGAAAATTCAATTAAAATAAAGAGAAAAGATATTTTTGAATTAAATGAGGAAAGAAAAAAATAATAAAATGACACCAAACTTAAAATTTTTAGATCAAAATGAAGAGAACAACTAAGAACAACTTGAAGGTCAAGATGAACACGAAGAACAAATTTTTGAAAAATTTTTAATAACTAAATAAAAACCAATAACCTCTTAATTTATGAAAAAGCAAAAATAAAAACAAAAATAAAAACAAATAAACAAACAAAAAGCAAATATTTACAATAACCAATAATAAGGCACACGTTTGCGATTCCTCGGCAACGGCGCCATTTTGAAGAGCGAAACTCTCGCGCAATCTAGAATTTTCACAAATAAGTTCCCGTTGTAAGTATAGCTTCTAGACCGACAAGAATTCTTTTATTACAAAAGTTTTGTTTGTCACTTAAGCAAACCCAATAAAATTGTTAACCGAGTATTTAAACCTCGGGTCATCTTCTCAAGGGATTGCAAGGAGGTGTTCTTATTATTAGCTATGGAAAAGGTAGAATTTTGGGTTTTTTTTAAAATAAAGAACAAGTAATTTAAATGGCAGGGAAAATAAATTAATAATTAATAAAACTCTTGGCAAGGTATGAAAATTCGGAAGTCCTATCCTAGTTATTCTTATCGATGGTGATGAGAATTGAGTTTTAATCCCACTTAGTTAACCTAAAGCAAAGGAAAGTCAAGTGGACTAATTAGTTAGATCTCCAAGTCCTAGCCAACTCTTAAGGAAAGACTAGAGTTAGTGGAATTCAATTCAATTAGCAAAAATAACAATTAACAACCATGATAATTTTGATAACTCAAGAGTTTCCAGTTAATCAATTAAAGGCAAGAATATAAAAAAGCTAAATTATTTATATAAATAAAGAAAAGCAATCATAATTCTGAAATACCTCAAATTGTATTAATAAAGATATCAAATGTAACATGGAAAAGTTCATAAATTAAATTGGGAAAATAAATAAAAGGAACATTGAACCTGGAACTCAGAAGAAGTAGTAAGTTGAAATAATAATACATCCTAATTCCTTTAAGAGGAATCCTAATCCTAAATCCTAAGAGAGAGGAGAGAACCTCTTTCTCTAAAAACTACATCTATTATGAAAAGTGAATAATCGGAATGCTCTCCCATGAATGAATGGATTCTCCCAATTTATAGCCTCTAATTTGTGTTTTCTGGGCCGCAAACTGGGTCGAGAACAGCCCAGAAATCGCTGGAGAAGAAATCTGCCACGCTGATTTTCGTCACTGTGACGCGTCCGCATAGAGCATGCGTTCGCGTCGCCTAGCGTCAGAGAAACTATGGCATATTATATATCAAATCGAAGCCCCGGACGTTAGCTTTCCAACGCAACTAGAACCGCATCGTTTGGACCTCTGTAGCTCAAGTTATGACAGTTTTAGTGCGAGAGGGTCAGGCTGATAGCTTTGCAATTCCTTCAACTTCTTGTATTCCTTCCACTTTTGTATGCTTCCTTTCCATCCTCCAAGCCATTCCTGTCCTGTAAATCCTAAAATCACTTAACACACATATCAAGGCATCTAATGGTAATAAGAGAGGATTTAATATTAGCAAATATAAGGCCAAAGAAGCATATTTTCAATCATAGCACAAACTCTGGGGAGGAATTGTAAAACCATGCAAATAGTATGAATAAGGGGGTAAAGAGTTGATAAAAACCACTCAATTAAGCACAAGATAAACCATAAAATAGTGGTTTATCAGACATACAAGCATGTTAGAGGCATGAACTCGGACCAAAGAACTAGTGTGCCATGGTCAGAGGGCATATCATGGATTTCAGTCCGGAGAGTGTGAGGGTGAAGCTACAGTTACCACCATCCGGAGAGGACCCTCATTCATACATTCAGAAGATAAACACTGACTAGAGGTTGGATTAAGTTCTTGTTGACATTTGATTCCCTGTAACTCAGTGGAGGAAGGATTCTAGAGGCAAGCCATACTAGCTGGGTAGGCATGACCTCAAGCTAGTTACTCGAGGATGGTTGGAGTTCATCCAACACTCTATTCTTCCAACAAGTAACGGTTCTGAGGTTACAGTCGAGCGAGCACTGATGATTTACTGTATTATGCTTGGCAGCGAGGTGGAGGTGCACAAGGTGATCCCTCAAGAGTTTCATAGTATAGCTGATAAATCCTCCACCACTGTGAGATTGGCTTTCCCTCATCTCATCTACCGCTTATGTGCAATAGCTGGAACTCACATTGATGGAGATACCCCGATTGGCATTGAGAGACCAATTGATGAGCGGATATTTTATACGCTTTTTAGCATTATTTTCATAGAGTTTTTAGTTATGTTTTGTTGAATTTTTATATATTTTAGTAGGTTTTAGTGCAAAATTCACATTTTTGCATTCTACTTTGAGTTGTTGTGTTTTCTTATGATTTCAGATAATTTTTGGCTGGAATTGAGCAAAGTCCGAGTCAGAGGCAAGGAAAGTATAGCAGAAGTTGTCAAATTCTGACCTCCATGCATTCAGAGAAGCATTTCTGGAGCTACAAAGGTCCAAATAACGTGTTCTCAATGGCGTTGGAAAGCTAACTTCTAGAGTTTTCCAGCAATATATAATGGTTTATATTTTTCTTCGAAGGAGCCTGCCCATATTAGGTGTTGAATGCCCAAAACACCCTTTCTGGCGTTCAATGCCCCAAGAGGAACCAAGCCAGCGTTGAACGCCCAAAGCAACCCCTTTTTGGTGTTCAATGCCACCCAAGGAACACAAGTCAGTGTGGATTATCCCCTAATAGGCGTTCAACTTCCATTCCTCAAGCTGGACGCCAAGCTCAGCCCAAGCACTCAACCAAAGTGGGCCCAAGAGTGGATTTTCGCACCTCTAGTCTAGTCTATCGTATTTCTTTGTATTTCTTTGTTATTAGGTTATTATATATAGGAGAAGATCACCCTTGTTAAGCATATTTAACCACCATATTTTCGAATACATTACTTTCTGTACAGTATGAGCAACTAAACTTCTTAAGTTAGGGTTAGGAGTTCTGCTGATTCTCATGAATTAATAATATTACTGTCTCTATTTCGATACATGTCTGATTCTATTCTTTGATGCATTCTCATTCTTCAATCTTATGAATTGAGGGTGAAACGTGACATTCATCCCTGTTCTACATGGGTTCCGTGCGAGTCCTGACCTGGATAGCATTGAGCTACAGCTAGAGAGTACATCGTGGATTCCAAGAGAGTACCTGGGCTGACTTTGGATATGTGACATAAAATCTCGTTGGTCGTGGGTAAAGCAGCATTTTCTAATCCGGAAGATCCGACCTTGTCTGTGGCATTTTGAGTAGGATCACAAAGGAGAGTGGATTGCTTAGGGTTCATCTTCGGTTATAGTGAGAAACCATGAGTTAACTTGATGAGAGGACATGAGGACCATTGAATGAATCATTCGTTATTGAAGTAGACAGTAAGAATAGTTAGTCCGAAAAGAATAAGCATCTCCGAAACCTTAACTAGATCATTATCATTGTTTCCTTTACATCAATTTGGTATTTCGTTATTTATTATTTCGTTTATGCTTTCAAACAAACAACCATCTTTTCTAATTGCCTGACTAAGATTTACAAGGTAGCCATTGCTTGCTTAATCTGACAATCCTCGTTGGATTCGACCCTCACTCACCTGAGATATTACTTGGACAACACGGTGCACTTGCTGGTTCAGTTATGCGGAGTTAAATTTCGCACACCACCGATCTCAAAGAAGGGTATGGAGCACGCTAGAGAGCTCGGGCAGGACCACAGCAGGAGCCAATTCTACTGCTTCCACAGGATCTTCCAGAGATACCTCAGGGAATCTACTTCCCTTCCCGTGACTACTGGGATCAGTTGACCACATCTATAGGGGAGCTGACATCATCAGTTGATCAGTTGAGGCTAGAGCATCAGGATCACGCTGCACTCCTCCATCAGATGATGGAAGAGTGATCTACCCTCTTATCTTCTCTCACACCATGACCCACGCGTAGGTGTCGCATCCTATTTCTGCTATTCACGTGTGCGCGTAACATGACGTACACGTGATTCTCTGCCCTGTTCCACCCACCTTCTTTTCTTCTCTTCTTTCCATTTCTTTCCTTCTTCTCTCTTCTCTTCTTTTCTTTCCACCCTTCCACCATCATATACCACCACCATTTACCATTCAGCATTATTTTCTTTTGTTAGTAAATTAGTTAGTTATTTAGCCAGTTTAATTTTTTTTTTGTTTAATTTTCTATTTAGATGGTAAGTGTTGGATTATTAATCTTATTTACTGTTTGTTGCTGCTGATTACTGATAAGATGCTATTTTAGCATCATTGTTGCTATTACGCATTGTTGGATTTTATTGTTGAGGTTATATTTTGTTACTTGGTTTTGAGTTTTTCATGTTGAACATTTGTGAACACTAAGTATTTGTGAATTGCCTTTCGAGCATTCTACATATTTTGAATTGCATGTATGGCCACCATGTGATTTGAATTCTTTTCTTTGACTAGGCAATTCCTTGTTGGATGTTGTGTATTTACCTTAATGCATTGTGTTGCTTGATCATATGCATCCATATATTATGCTTATACCTTAATGACATGTTGACCATTAATTGTTTACTTATGTGCTCTACACATATTTTGTAATTGGATTGTAACCTCACCTAGGGACATCTTTTTGAAATTCTCAAGTCATATGGACCATGCTTGCTATGTGATTAATTTTCAACTTATATCTCTCTTTTAATAAGTTGCATTGCACCCATATGTCCCACTTTATGTCGACTAGGTGACGCATGCAAAGTTCAAAGTGTGTCATTGATTGATGTGTAAGTTTCATTTTGTTCATTAAAGTTACCTTGCACATCAATAAATGTCCATTCATCATCCACTTCACAATTGCTTGATTCTTACTTGAATGCTTCCATGCTTCTTTATGACTTGTTTGTCATCTTAACCTACAAGTTTTCTTTAGAGCATCTCAAGCACACTAGAATGAGTGAAGTGCTTACTTCTTTTGTGTACTTGTGGCATAGCTTTTTATGCTAGTGTGTGTTCTAAACTGCATGCAATTTAGAACTCACACATCATTCTCCTTAATGTCACACATTGAGTCACTCACTTCATTTTAGTGATCATCACCTCATTCCAATAATTTATGCTTCCTTGCTTTTACATTTTCTCATCTTACTGTGCTATTTTCTATCTTTCAGGGTAAGTCATCATGAGCAACAAGGGAAGCGGAAGAAAGAACACGCAGCAACCGGTTGATCCACCCGCTGAAGGTGGCAATCCGGAAAGTCGCCGTACCCCCTTGCTCATCTTTGAATGCACCGAGGACGGTGCAAACTTTTAAGTGTGGGGAGGTCGTCCGACTAATCGGCGTTTTTGGGTGACAAATTTCTAATCCCAACACTTTCGCATTTCATTTTTTCTGTTATTTTTAGGTCATTTATAATTTTCAGTTACATCTCCTTAGTTTGCATATATATATATATATATATATATATATATATATATATATATATATATATATATATAATAAGTTTAGTCAAAATAATAAGATTTTCCAAGAAATTTATCTATAGGGCACCCTAATTGATTTGAGTAAATTTTTTTTTATTGAACTTGCTTGAATTATATATTGTGGAACATATTTTTGAGCTAAGAACACACAACCTTGTGAGTTTTGAACCTAATTGTGTGGTTACATCATACAACCACTATATTCATTCTTGTGTGTATTATTCTCCTTCAATGACTGCAATCTTTAATTTGTTTGATTCTTTATATCCAGTATTTTGTGTATGAATGCATTTATATGATTGGGACTATCATTTCAATTAGCTCACATACCCAAATAGCCTACCCTTTTATCTACCATTGTTAGCCAACCTTGAGCCTATGTTAAACCCTTTTGTTCTTAATTTTAACACATCACTACCCCTAAATGAAAAATAATAAATGTCCTTAATTTGGATCTTTGATTAGCTTAGGCTAGTGAGAGTGTTTATCATTCAATTATGGGAGATTTGGAAACATTGGGTAAGATAAAAGTGTATTTTAAAGTTTTCTTAAAAATTTTGGGAATTGGATACAGACTCATGCATTAAATGTTTAAACCATATGCATTGGTACATCTGTATATAATTCATCAAAAGAAAAAGAGAAAAACAAAAGAAACAAATAAAAAAAATAAAAAAGGAAAAAAGGAAAAAAAAGAAAAAGAAAGCAATAAAAATGGGACAAAATGCCCCAAAGTCAAAGTAATAATAATCAATGCATATGGGTTGTGATAAAAAAAAAGAGAATATATGAGTGTGTGAAAAAGTGAAGAATGGGTAGTTAGGTTTGCTTTGAAATTGTATAGGTTGAAGGTTAGGTGAGAGCTCAAATTAATCAAAGATACAAATTTCAAGCTCACTTGACCAAAAATAATCCTACCTTGACCCTAGCCCCATTACAACCTATGATCAGTTCTCATGATATTTGTATTCATGTATTGAATAATTGTTGATTGTTAAATGAAAAATAAATCTTAGAAAGCATGATTAGAAGAGAACTGAGTGAATTAACCCAATACACTTGAGCGACTAGAGCGGATACACATCTAGTAAGGGTTCGATTGCTCAATCGCATGTTTTCACCTAGAATCATCTCTTTTCTTGCAAGTTGTTAAAATCTTTTTAATAACTGGTTCACGAAATTGTGATTCACACTTTTCACAACTCCGCACAACTATCCAGCAAGTGCACTTGGTCGTCCAAGTAATACCTGACGTGAGTAAGGGTCGATCCCACAGAGATTGTGGCTTGAAGCAGCTATGGTTATTTTGTAAATCTTAGTCAGGAGATTAATAATAAGAGTCATTATATTTATGAAAAATAAATAACATAAATTAAATAGTACTTGTGATTCAGTAATGAGAAACAGGTTGAGGTTTTGGAGATGCTCTGTCTTCTGAATTTATGCTTTCCTACTATCTTCTTCTTCATGCACGCAGGTCTCTTTCCATGGCAAGCTGTATATTGGTGGATCACCGTTGTCAATGGCTACCAGTCGTCCTCTCAGTGAAAAAGGTCCATGTACATGGCTAATCATCTGTCGGTTCTCAGTAATGTTGGAATAGGATCCATTGATCCTTTTGCACACTGTCACTGCGCCCAGCATTCATGAGTTTGAAGTTCGTCACAGTCATCCCTTCCCGGATCCTACTCGAAATACCACAGACAAGGTTTAGACTTTCCGGATCTCAGGAATGCTGCCAATTAATTCTAGCTTATACCACGAAGACTCTGATCTCACGGAGTTGAATGCTCTGTTGTCAGGAGAGGCAGTCAAACTTGTGAACCAGGAACCCAAGAGATATACATTCAATCTAAGATAGAACGGAAGTGGGTGTCAGGCATGCGTTTGTAGGTTGAGAATGGTGATGAGTGTCACGGATCATCACATTCGTCATGTTGAAGTACGAATGAATATCTTAGAATAGAAATAAGCGTGATTGAATGAGAAATAGTGGTAATTGCATTAATCCATCGAGACACAGCAGAGCTCCTCACCCCCAACCATGGAGTTTAGAGACTCATTCCGTAGAAAATACAAGTTCTGATGTAAAAATGTCAGGCCGTCCATAGTAAGTCTCTAAAAGTAGTTTTTATACTAAACTAGTGACCTAGGTTTACAGAAAATGAGTAAACTAAGTAAGATAATCCAGAAATCTACTTTCGGGGCCCACTTGGTATGTGTTTGGGCTGAGCATTGAAGCTTTCACGTGCATAGGCTGCTCCTGGCATTTAACTCCAGCTTTTGTGCCAGTTTGGGCGTTTAACTCTAACTTTTATGCCAGTTCTGGCGTTTAACGCCAGAATAGGGTAGAGACTTGGCGTTAAACGCCGGTTTGTATGATCTCAACTCGGGCAAAGTATAGACTATTATATATTGCTGGAAAGCCCAGGATGTCTTCTTTCCAACGCAATTGAAAGTGTGCCAATTGGGATTCTGTAGCTCCAGAAAATTCATTTCGAGTGCAGGGAGGTCAGAATCCAACAGCATCTGCAGTCCTTTTTCAGTCTCTGAATCAGATTTTTGCTCAAGTCCCTCAATTTTAGCCAGAAAATACCTGAAATCACAGAAAAATACAAAAACTCATAGTAAAGTCCATAAATGTGATTTTTTCATAAAAACTAATAAAAATATACTAAAAAGTAGCTAGATCCTACTAAAAATTATATGAAAATACCCCCAAAAACTAAAAAAATATCCGCTCATCAATAACTCAATTCAATTATGGATTTGATTGATTATGATTGCCTTAGTCCTCACGTTTATACATGATTTCTTGGGAATTGATTTATTTTGACCAAGTAATTGCATGCATGTAGATAGATTGCATATAGATAGTTTACTTGCATTGAATAAATGTTGATACCATTTGTCTCTTTCTTGATTTTAGCATGAGGACATGCTTAGTTTAAGTGTAGGAAGGTTTGATAAACCCCAATTTTGTGGTTTATCTTGTGTTAAATTTGGTGGGTTTTATCAACTTATCCCACATTTATTCAATGAAATAGCATGCTTTTGTAATTCTCCCTAAATTTGTGCTTAAGAGTGAAAACATGTTTTTTAAGACTTAAAATAGCTAAATCTAATTCACTTTAATTCCATTCGATGCCTTGATATGTTTGTTGAGTGATTTTGGGTTCATAAGGCAAGGATTGGATGGAAGAAGTGAAGAGAAAATCATGTAAAGTGGAGAATTCATGAAGAAATGATCATTTGGAGGATTCATGGCCACGCGCACGCGTCATCCACGCATACACGTAAGAGAGAACTTTGTCAAGGCCACGCGCATGCATCACCCACATGTACGCGTGAGGAGGAATTTTGGCAAGCGATGCGCACGCGTCGACCACGTACACGCATGACGTTGGTCACGTGACCTCATTAAAGTGAAGATGCTGGGGGCGATTTCTGAGATTTTCAGGCCCAAATCTAACTCATTTCTTAGGCTATTTGATGCAGAATTCAAGATTAGATAAGGGGGGAGCAATTAGGTAGTGTAGGAAACATGCCTTAGGTTAGTTCTAGAGAGAGAATCTCCCTCTTCTCTCTAGAAATTAGTATTCTTAGTTTAGTCTTCTCTTATATTTAGGTTTAATTATTTATTTTGATTTAGTTTCCTTTATTTTTTCTTATTGATTTGCTTCAATCATCTTAGTTTCTCTTGTTTTTTCCTTTAATTTACCACATTTTATGTTATATGAACTCTTGTTCATTTCACTTTTCTTTAATGCAATTTGATATTTTATGTTCTTTTCTTGCTTGTTTGAGTTGTTATTGTTAATTTCTTTCATTTGGTAATAGTAGATTTTATTATTATTGTAATTTTACCATGCTTTCCTTTTATGCCTTCCAAGTGTTTAACAAAATACTTGGTTGGATGTTAGAGTAGTTTTTGAGCATCCTTGGCTTGGAAAGAGAAATTGGGCAATCTTGAGTCCTTAATACCTAATTTAGATTGGTGATCTAGGGTGATTAGTTAGTCTTGTATCCATTAACATTACTTATGAATTGGGATTAACTAGTCCTATTTGACTTTCTCTCAATATAAAGATAACATTATACCTGATGCGCATAAACTTGTTATGCTACGATTTAGGAAATTGCACGATCGGCAAAATTCCTTCCGGCAAGTGCACCGGTTATCGTCAAGTAAAAACTCACAATAGAGTGAGGTCGAATCCCACAAGGATTGGTTGAGTGAGCAATTCAGATTAGAAGTGTGTTCTAGTTGAGCGGAATCAAGATTTAGATGAGAATTGCGAAATGTAAAATTGGCGGGAAAAGTAAATGACAAGAAATCAAAATGGCGGAATCTTAAATGGCATGAATTAAAGAGCAGAAACTAAATTGCTGAAATTAAAAGGGGAATGGGGATGATTGCATGAATTGAGTGGCAGAATGTAAAGAGAAAGTGGAAATCAGAAATGGGGAATTCATTGGGTTATAGGAGATATTGAGATCTCCGAATCAAAACATGTTTATCTCTTCCTCAACCAATGCGTTCATTGAATTTTGCTTGGCAATCTTATATGATTGGATCCCAATCCCTTGGCTCACCAATTCTCTCTAAAAACAAACAAATTCCCAATCCCTTGGTTTAAATATTCATAAGAAGAGATGATGCTTGATCACTGATTATACCACACAGTTTCATGAACCACAATTTGGTAGGATTACATGTCACAATATCCATCCAAACCCCAATCCAATTCACTGTGAGAAAGCTTCTCTAGCATGAATCCTCCATTCCTTTCCCAAGGTTCCGAAGGATTCCAAGTATGGGTAGTTTCTTTCCCAAGACAACTACTCAATGGAATTAGATCGAGAAGCTTTCTAACAAAATTCAAGAGAAAAGATTGAAGAAGAAGATAAACTATTATTGATTCATTGAATTACAATAGAGCTCCCTAACCCAATGAAAGGGGGTTTAGTGAATCATAGCTCTGAATTCAATTACAAAGAAAAGGAAAACTAGCTAAAAGTGAAAGTAAAAAGTCCTCTCTAACTTAACTTCTATCCTATTTATACACTTTCTATATTGAGCTTCAGTTGTGCTTCTTGGGCTTTGAGGCCTCTCCTTGCTTTCCTTTTGCCTTGGGTTTATGATCCATAATCTTGATGAGGTTGTTGATCCAAATCCTGTAACATTTATTGAGCCAACTTAGTGATAATCAAATAATGACACATGACTCAATAAATTGAGATTTCAAACTCATCAATCCTTCAGGCCCAATCCCATAAACCATGATATTCAATTGGGTTTCATACCAAAGTAAGTTTAAGTTAATATTTGTGCTCAAAGACTAACTTAAATCACAATATTTTTGGCCCAGAAACCTTTTTCAAGAGTGGCGTTTAAGTTGTAGTTTAAGCTTAAACTACAGCTTAAACGCCAGACACTTCCAGTGAGGCCTTTTGTAGAAGCACGTTTAAGCTTCAGTTTAAGGTTAAACTGAAGCTTAAACGTGGAAATGGAAGAAGGTAGCCCCTGGAGAGTCATGTAGTCGAACACGTTTAAGCTTCAGTTTAAGGTTAAACTGAAGCTTAAACGTGGAGATAGGAAGGGCAGCCCTGGAGGTCGAACACGTTTAACCTCCAGTTTAAGGTTAAACTGGAGGTTAAACGTGGAAAAGGGTGGAGGCATACTGGAGGTCGAACACGTTTAACCTCCAGTTTGAGGTCAAACTGGAGGTTAAACGTGGAAATGGAGAGAGCAACCCTGGAGGAGAAAAGCTGTCGAACACGTTTAAGCTCCAGTTTGAGGTCAAACTGGAGCTTAAACGTGGAATGGCTCCCTGGTACTCCTCCTACTTCTGGCGTTTAACCTCCAGTTTGAGGTCAAACTGGAGGTTAAACGTGGAACTCCTCCCTGAGTGGCATTATCATTCTGGCGTTTAACCTCCAGTTTGAGGTCAAACTGGAGGTTAAACGTGGAATGCTTCTTTAGTGAGGCTTTTCATTCTGGCGTTTAACCTCCAGTTTAAGGTCAAACTGGAGGTTAAACTTCAATTCCAGCATTTCTTATCCTTCATGATTTTGGCGTTTAAGCTCCAGTTTAGGCTTAAACTGGAACTTAAACTCCACATGTGATATTCAAGCTTCCTTTATTGATTTTGTTGCTTCCTTGCTTAGCCTCTTCTTCCCTGAAATCATCCAAACAATTGCATCAAAGTCTTGCAAAATTTCATGAGAAATCTTCCATTCATAGCATTTAAGTAATATAACTAAAACTCATGGAATTTGCATCAAAATCATATTGTTTGGATGGTTCATTGCTTTGTTCTTCATTTAACCATTTTTGGTTACTTTAAGCTCAAGAAAATGCATAAAACAACTAAAACTAACAGAAAAATGCTAGTGAAACTAGCCTATGATGCCTTGGCATCACAACACCAAACTTAATACTTGCTTGTCCCTAAGCAAGTCCTGAGTTATCTGAGAAGAAAGTATGAAACAGAAAGCAATTACATTGGCTATATTAGCAAGCATTTGAAGTTCATCAGAAGGGTTTTATGCAGAAAGTTGCAGCATCACTTTTTCATACTTATCAGGTAGGATTATCACTTTTTCATTGCATCCATCAAACATTGCCATGGCCTCTTGTTATTCTTATGTCTTTGGCACTTTTCTCTTCTTTGTTTTCTTTTCTTTTTTTCTTAGAGCTCCTTTGCTCCTTGTTTGCTTAGTGTCATGTGTTGCACAAGCCTTTGGCATTTTCTTTTTCTTATCAGTGCACTACACATATCTACTTTAGGCATTTTAGTTCACATTTCTTCTTGAGACATTGGTGCCCAGCACCTCTTTGTGTGACTAAATGTTTTGTATTTAGGTTGCTCTTGATAATGGACTTTTGGTTGATAATCCCGGGTTAGTTAACCCAAGTTACCAAGTGTTGAAACACTCCTCAGAACCTATTCATCCAAGCATATCCTTAATACATAAACACCACAGGCATTTGTCTCAGAAGTTCAAACCATTGGTACCTAGCTTATTTTCTCAATTTTTTTGCTTTTTGGTTGCCCCTTTTTCAGTGGCTTTTTCTTCTTCTTTTTCTTTCTTTTTTCATGGCCAAAGACATTTATTCATCAAGATCCATAGACAATTTTCACTTTTTACATAAAAAAATGATAATTCTACACTCTAATTCCATTGATCTGACTAAACAATCAAGCATGCATACCACCACTTAATTCTACTTGATTTGTCACTAATTTAGCCAAGTTACTTTTGTTCAACTTTTCTTTTATTTTTTTGGAAACAGGACAAGCATGGCACGCACTTGTTTAAGAAGGTGAAGTTATATCCAAACATCTAGGCATTCACTTTATTCAAAGCAATAAACAGACACTCATACTAAAAAACAAAAGACTCATACTAAAAAAAAAAAAACTCCACATAACACTTAAATGACTTATGATGAAAACAAGTTCATAAAGACAATTCACCAATTATCATTTGATTAATAAGGAACGAGACCACCTCTTATTTATTGCTTAGTTCTTCTTAATTCTTGGGATCCTGCTTCTTCTTGCTTCCTGCCTCTTTTTGACCACTTGTGCTTCCTTTGTCTTTTCTTATGAGCTTTTTCCAGAATCCAGCCTTTTTCATTGTTTCTTCCACTCCTTTTTCAAGGATCATTGCCTTGTTTATTTCTCCTTCTTTCCTCCCTTTGAAATACTCATCATAAGCTGGGAATGCTGGGTCCATCTTGTGTAGATGTTCCCCTATGTAGTTAAGCTTAATTTGCGAACTGATGTTGTAATCAGCTTGGACTGAGTATCTTGCATTCTGTAAAGTGGTGGCTTCCTTGATTGCAAAGACATTGGCATCTTGGTGTTGGCATATGTGGCTGAAGGATTCCTGTAAGTGTAAATTCTGTTCCCTTTGCAGATCCAAGAATCTTGATTCAAAGTTCCTTTGCATATCCATCATTTTGAGATGAAAGTCCTCTTGTCTCTCCTGAGACCTCATGTATTGTTGAGACATTCCTTCCATGATTTCCTGTATTCTGCTCATATCCATGGGGTCTCTGGGAATTCGTTGTCTTCTTTCAGGAGTTGCTTGCTCTTCTTGCTCTTCTTCTCTGTCTTCTCCTTCCTGTCTTTCTTGTTCTGCTTCTTGCTCGGCTTCCACTTGTTGCCCTTCTTCATTTCTTCTTCTTGTATGTCTTGGAGGAGTTGGGCCAAGAGTCATTCTGTGCGCAGTTATGGCCAATCCAGGATATAGCCAATTAGGTCTTTCATCCTCAAGTGGTACTTGGGCATCGATGCATAGTCTAATGATAGTGCTAGGGAAGTGGAGCCAGGATTCAGGGTCACTTTTCTCACTAAACTCTTGTATCTGTTCAGCAATGAGTTTATGAACTTTGATCTCCCCTCCCACCATAATGCAATGTAGCAAGATGGCTCTTTTAGGGACTATTTCTGAAGAGTTTGCAGTGGGTAGGATGGATCTCCTAACTATTGCATACCACCCTTTAGCTTCAGGTGTTAGGTCTCCCCTTCTCAAGACTCTTGGAGCCCCTCTTGTTTTTCTCACCCATTCAGCTCTGATGGCACAAAGGTCCTCAGCAATAGTTGCATAGTCAGGTTCTCCTATCATCCTTTCTTCATAACTTGCTTGGCTGAAATGTATGTTTTTCAGGCCAAGAGTTTTCATGATTGCTTTGGGACTGAAGTCAACTTCCACCCCTCTCACATAGCTTTTGTATGTGGGTTTCTTGGTTGGATTCTCCCTTACTGCATTTGCATAAAACTCTTTCACCAGGTTGATGTTGATTTTAGTGATTGGCTTAGTCAGGAGCTCCCACTTCCTCTTTTTGATCTTTTCCCAAACACCTGGGAACTCATCCTTTTCAAGGTCAAAGGGAACCTCAGCTAGTACCGTTTTAGGTCTCATCCATTCGGCTTGAATCTCATGGAAAACTGATCTGTATCTCCATGCATCGAATTCCCTGTTTTCCTCCATTGGCTGCTTGTCTTTTCTTCTTTTGTGGCTAGATGAAGCTGCCATTGGTTCTTTAGTTTTGGTAAGTGACAAGCTAAAGTTGACAAGGTGAAGCAAGAAGTGTTGTTAGAAGTGTGGTGAGGTTGTTTTCGGCAAGAGATAGTTATGCTATGATGAAGGAAAATGTGTATGAAGGAGAATTGGTGGTGTGGGACTCGTTCCCCAAGTGATTCTTTATAGTGCCCATGAGTGAAAAATGGACGGCTAGGGTGGTTTGTGAAGGGTGGCTTGATGGTAAATATATGAATTGTGGAGAAGGACGATTTGCTTTTCATTTTCTTGGAAGTATTCTGGGTGCATTAGGTTGTACATGTAGCTTTCTTTTCTTGCAGAACTTCCTTTTCCCATGTGTTAGTTTCAAAGATTTGTGAATTTTCTTTTTGACCAAGCACGTACCTCCCTTTGTCTTTTTCCTCCATTTTTATCTTTTCTTTTGTACCTGCACAAACAAACAAATTTGCTATCATTTTTCGGTCCATGTGAATTATGAATAGTATTTGCACATGTAAATCAATGCTTGTCTTTATGAGCTTATAGCCGTGACTTCTACATGTATGCACACTTATTATTTGGACACCAACTTAGTGTTTGGTCAAGTCTCCTGATGACATGAAATCCATATTGGTTGTCCTTAATGAGTGTGCATAATTCTAATAAATCATAGTCACCTTGGCTCTTTGATTCTAAACAAAGTTACTACCCTAAGTAATTGAAACCAAAGTATGAAAACATGTGAATGGTATACTTGTCATGAATTTTGAAATCCAGAGGAACTTCTTGCTTTTCATAAACTGTGTTCAAAAAGAACACCAAACTTAATGTTTGGTTGTGCACCTTGAACGAAAGATGGAATTCAATTTGAGTAAAATTTGGGAGTGCCATCAGGCACACCAAACTTAGAGACCAATTGTAATTTACATGCAAGGTTTAGTGCACTTAATCAATAGTTGTCCTGAGGATTCAAGTTCATGCATAAGAAACCATGCTTTATTAGATGTAAAGCAAAGCACTAAAGACTAAGGATACTAAAAACATGGGTTGCCTCCCATGAAGCGCTTCTTTAACGTCACTAGCTTGACGGTTGTCCCTTGTTAGGGTGGATTGTAGTGCTTGACGTCTTCTCCTCTCACTATGAAAACGTCCCCACTTGATTCATTCATGACCTCTAAATGTTCCATAGAAAGAACTTTCCTGATTGTGAACACTTGAGGGAGCTGGGAAGGAATGGTTTTGAGGCCAGGTGGGATTGGCAGATAATGACTTGATATCACGTTATCTCCCGGAGAAAAACCTTCAGTGGGAATTTTCTTGTTTCTCCATCCTCTTGGCAATCTCCCTATCACTCTTCCCTTTCTCTTGAGGATTTCTTCATTGACCCTTATGTCAGGAGGATCCTTCTGATCTGTTTCCACTGATTCTTGTGGCTCTAACTCTTACAACTCTTGTTTGCCTTCCAAGGACTGTTTTAGAGTCTCAGCTGCTGGATTACTTTCCTCCAAACACAGATGGCTACTATCATCCTTAGGCTTTTCAGGTTCTGGTTCAGGCTCAGATGCAGGTTTGAAAACTTTGAAAATGAGCTGTTCATCATGTATTCTCAGAATTAGCTCTCCTTGTTCTACATCTATGAGCGCTCTAGTAGTGGCTAGAAATGGTCTGCCCAGAATGATAGGGTGTAAGTAGCTTTCCTCCATGTCCACAATGACAAAGTCTGTGGGGAAGTAATAATCCCCCACTTTCACCAGCACATTTTCAACTACCCCTTCAGCTTGCTTCTGAGTTTTGTCAGCCAGTTGTATGATTACATCAGTGGATCTCACTTCATTCAGTTGTAGCCTCTTCATAAGAGTTAGAGGCATCACATTTATGCTCGCTCCTAGATCACAGAATCCTCTGTCAATTTTTGTTTCCCCTATGATGCAAGGGAAATGAAAACTTCCTGGGTCCGTTTTCTTAGAGAGTGTGTCCTTCTTGATGAGAGCACTGCATTCTTTGTTCATTGTTACCGTTTGTCCTCCCTTCAAAACTCTTTTCTTGCTTAACAATTCCTTTAAATACTTGATGTGAGTGGGCATTTGATGAAGAATCTCAAGAAAGGGAATATTGACATGAAGAGAGTTAAATGTCTCTAGAAACCTTGAATAGGTTTTCCTTTTTTCACCTCCTCCTAACCTCTCAGGAAATGGTGCTTTTGGTTGGTATATTTCCATCATGCCTTTTTGCAGTTCCTTGGCTTGCTCAGTTCCACCTTCCTGCTTAACTTCTTCCACACCTTCCTTCAAGATTTCTGGTTCCTGCTCTGAGGGCCTGATTCCTTCTTCTTCTGAGACCTCCTTCAATATGGTGATGGCCTTGCATTCTTCCCACCTTACTCTCTTTTGTTCCCCTTTAGGATTCTTTTCTGTGTCACTAGGGAACACTGCAGTTGATTTGGGTGCCTGTTGAGATAGCTCTCCTACTTGAGATTCCATCCTCTTGAGTTTTTCACCATGGTTTCTTAAGGTAGTTCTCACATCATCCCTGAAGCTTTTCAATTCAATTATGTCTTGACTCATGGTTGCCATCATTCCTTCTATCCGGTTTAATTGATCTTGAAATTGTTGGTTCGGATTAGGTTGGGTAGGTTGATTATTTTGGCCATGATATGGTGGTTGGGAGTAGGTGTTTTGTGTGGCTTGGTATGATCTTTGGTTGGAGTTTTGGTATGTGGAATTGTTATGTTGGTTGTGGTTGTAAGGTTTGTGGTTTTGTGGTTGGGTTTGTTGGTTTCCCCACCCAAAGTTTGGGTGGTTTCTCCAGCCTGGGTTGTAAGTGTTGGAATGTGGATCATATGATTGCCTTTGTTGGTTTCCCACATAGTTAGCCTCATCCCAATCACCTCCTTCAATGCTTACTTCCTCTTGATCTTGTGTGTGTATTGCAGCCACTTGCTTTGTTTCTAATTGCCTGGTAAGCTCTGCTAGTTGCTTGGCAAACACCTTGTTTTGGGCTAGAATTGTATCAACATGGTTCAGCTCCATGACTCCCTTAGTGTTGTGCCTCTCTGATGCATAGTAGTACTCATTCTCAGCCACTGTCTCGATCACCTCAATGGCTTCTTCCACAGTCTTTTTCCTGTTCAATGAACCTCCTGATGAATGGTCTACAGCCTTCCTTGATTCATAAGAGAGCCCATCATAAAAGATGTGCAATTGCACCCAATCATGGAACATGTTTGGTGGGCATTTCCTTGTCAAGTCCTTGAATCTCTCCCATGCCTCGTAGAGAGTTTCGCCATCTTGTTGTCTAAAAGTCTGAACCTCAGATCGAAGCCTATTGACCTTTTGTGGAGGGTAGAAACGTGCCAGAAACTTGCTTTCCACCTCATCCCATGTTGTTAGACTCCCCCTTGGGAATGATTCCAGCCACTTAGCTGCTTTGTCCCTAAGTGAAAATGGGAACAAAAGCAGTTTATAGGCATCTTCCTGGACTCCATTGGACTTCACAGTGTCACAAATTCTCAGGAATTTTGTGAGATGTTGGTTTGGGTCTTCATTAGCACTTCCTCCAAAGGAACAATGATTCTCCACTAGTGATATTAGCTGTGGCTTGAGCTCAAAATTGTTGGCCTGAATGGGTGGTTTCTGGATGCTACTACCACAATTCCCAGAGGTTGGGTTTATGTATGAACTAAGAACCCTCCTCTCAGGAATGGCATCGTTTCCATCAGCTCTCTCATGGTTGTGAACTTCTCTATCCATGTTGAGATCTAAAGCTTCCTGAAAATTGTCCTCAGATTCTCCTTCAGATTCCTCTTCTCCACTACTCTCTTCCCTCTTGCTTCCCTTCTAAGTCTATGAAGGGTCCTCTTTGGTTCGGTATATGGAGGAGTTGATGTCTCTCCTCTCCTACCTGTCATACAAGAACACAGCTCAAACACAAACAAGTGAAATACTCTTGGTTAATGGAAGAGTATGGTTAGCTCAATTGAGGAATTAATTCAAACAGTTAGTGAGTCAGTGAGTTAGTTGCATGAATTAAAGGCATAAAGAAGGAAAGCATGTAACCGAGTGCAGAAATCAAAATTCAACAAGTATCTTGAACAGAATTAACAAAGCAAGAGAAAATTGCTCAATCTAGTTAGCTTCCAATTTGAGAATTGTCAATCGAAAACCAATCCCCGGCAACGGCGCCATAAACTTGATGCGCATAAACTTGTTATGCTACGATTTAGGAAATTGCACGATCGGCAAAATTCCTTCCGGCAAGTGCACCGGTTATCGTCAAGTAAAAACTCACAATAGAGTGAGGTCGAATCCCACAAGGATTGGTTGAGTGAGCAATTCAGATTAGAAGTGTGTTCTAGTTGAGCGGAATCAAGATTTAGATGAGAATTGCGAAATGTAAATTGGCGGGAAAAGTAAATGACAAGAAATCAAAATGGCGGAATCTTAAATGGCATGAATTAAGAGCAGAAACTAAATTGCTGAAATTAAAAGGGGAATGGGGATGATTGCATGAATTGAGTGGCAGAATGTAAAGAGAAAGTGGAAATCAGAAATGGGGAATTCATTGGGTTATAGGAGATATTGAGATCTCCGAATCAAAACATGTTTATCTCTTCCTCAACCAATGCGTTCATTGAATTTTGCTTGGCAATCTTATATGATTGGATCCCAATCCCTTGGCTCACCAATTCTCTCTAAAAACAAACAAATTCCCAATCCCTTGGTTTAAATATTCATAAGAAGAGATGATGCTTGATCACTGATTATACCACACAGTTTCATGAACCACAATTTGGTAGGATTACATGTCACAATATCCATCCAAACCCCAATCCAATTCACTGTGAGAAAGCTTCTCTAGCATGAATCCTCCATTCCTTTCCCAAGGTTCCGAAGGATTCCAAGTATGGGTAGTTTCTTTCCCAAGACAACTACTCAATGGAATTAGATCGAGAAGCTTTCTAACAAAATTCAAGAGAAAAGATTGAAGAAGAAGATAAACTATTATTGATTCATTGAATTACAATAGAGCTCCCTAACCCAATGAAAGGGGGTTTAGTGAATCATAGCTCTGAATTCAATTACAAAGAAAAGGAAAACTAGCTAAAAGTGAAAGTAAAAAGTCCTCTCTAACTTAACTTCTATCCTATTTATACACTTTCTATATTGAGCTTCAGTTGTGCTTCTTGGGCTTTGAGGCCTCTCCTTGCTTTCCTTTTGCCTTGGGTTTATGATCCATAATCTTGATGAGGTTGTTGATCCAAATCCTGTAACATTTATTGAGCCAACTTAGTGATAATCAAATAATGACACATGACTCAATAAATTGAGATTTCAAACTCATCAATCCTTCAGGCCCAATCCCATAAACCATGATATTCAATTGGGTTTCATACCAAAGTAAGTTTAAGTTAATATTTGTGCTCAAAGACTAACTTAAATCACAATATTTTTGGCCCAGAAACCTTTTTCAAGAGTGGCGTTTAAGTTGTAGTTTAAGCTTAAACTACAGCTTAAACGCCAGACACTTCCAGTGAGGCCTTTTGTAGAAGCACGTTTAAGCTTCAGTTTAAGGTTAAACTGAAGCTTAAACGTGGAAATGGAAGAAGGTAGCCCCTGGAGAGTCATGTAGTCGAACACGTTTAAGCTTCAGTTTAAGGTTAAACTGAAGCTTAAACGTGGAGATAGGAAGGGCAGCCCTGGAGGTCGAACACGTTTAACCTCCAGTTTAAGGTTAAACTGGAGGTTAAACGTGGAAAAGGGTGGAGGCATACTGGAGGTCGAACACGTTTAACCTCCAGTTTGAGGTCAAACTGGAGGTTAAACGTGGAAATGGAGAGAGCAACCCTGGAGGAGAAAAGCTGTCGAACACGTTTAAGCTCCAGTTTGAGGTCAAACTGGAGCTTAAACGTGGAATGGCTCCCTGGTACTCTTCCTACTTCTGGCGTTTAACCTCCAGTTTGAGGTCAAACTGGAGGTTAAACGTGGAACTCCTCCCTGAGTGGCATTATCATTCTGGCGTTTAACCTCCAGTTTGAGGTCAAACTGGAGGTTAAACGTGGAATGCTTCTTTAGTGAGGCTTTTCATTCTGGCGTTTAACCTCCAGTTTAAGGTCAAACTGGAGGTTAAACTTCAATTCCAGCATTTCTTATCCTTCATGATTTTGGCGTTTAAGCTCCAGTTTAGGCTTAAACTGGAACTTAAACTCCACATGTGATATTCAAGCTTCCTTTATTGATTTTGTTGCTTCCTTGCTTAGCCTCTTCTTCCTGAAATCATCCAAACAATTGCATCAAAGTCTTGCAAAATTTCATGAGAAATCTTCCATTCATAGCATTTAAGTAATATAACTAAAACTCATGGAATTTGCATCAAAATCATATTGTTTGGATGGTTCATTGCTTTGTTCTTCATTTAACCATTTTTGGTTACTTTAAGCTCAAGAAAATGCATAAAACAACTAAAACTAACAGAAAAATGCTAGTGAAACTAGCCTATGATGCCTTGGCATCAATACCTTCTTCCGATGTTGGAGATGATGAAATAGGATTAGCTCTTGTTAATTATTGTATGATCATTAATGACTAGGATAGAAAGCTTAGATTCTTAACCCTTACCATGAATGCCTCTTTTTAGTATTTGTTATCTTTAGTTATTTGCTTTATTTTCTTGTCATTTAATTTCTTGTTTTATCAACCCAACCCCTTGAACCTCATAACCAATAATTGATCACTTGATTGTGATTCAAAGGGAGAATGACCCGAGATTAATACTCTCGGTTATCTTTATTGGGTTGGACTTGTGACAACCAAAAATTAACTTTGATTGAGCGTTATTTGTCGGATTGGAACTATACTTGCAATGAAGTTATTTCACTTTTACCGAGAAGAAATTCTAAGCCAACCGTTTTACTTTTTCAAAGAGCAGAGGAGGCAGAGGCGTGATATAGAGGAACCTAAGCACTTTAGAGGATTCCCCAGAGGGAGCAACAACCACCATCACTGAGGTGGTTGAGTTTCATTCTCCCTTCTTTTATCTTATTTCTGTTTTTCAATATTTTATTCTATTTTTTGTTTTCTATTCTTTGTTTGCATGATCAAGAGTAGGATTTTTTTGCTTTCTAGTTTAGTTATTTATTTCATTATTTTATGTTTATTTTGAAAGATGTCTTATGTATTACTCACCGAGCTTAAAGAAATATCAAAAGAAAAGAATAAGTAAAATGCATGAGATTTAGAGTTATATATTATGCGTGTTCTAGTTTTTCTTTTGATGTGTGGCATTTACCCTTGTGGTGTGAAAGTGTCATGTAACCCTTGAAACTAAGCACCTAAAGTCGTGACCCATTGCTGTACAGAGTATGCCTAAGGCTCTGAGCACCACTGTTTGGAAGAAAAAGAAAGAAGAATTCAAACTCAAAGAGTTTCCCAGTCAAGCTCTCGTGGTGTTCTTGTTTCAAGTTAAGCTTGAAGACAAAACACTTAGAGTCACGGCTAGGCTCAAGGTACAAAGCACCAAAGAAAAGAGAAAAGCTGTGTTCAAGAATTAAATAGAGCCTAAAGAAGAGAATCTATAATATCATCTAAGCTAGTTCTGAAGGATACTAATATTTCTGAGCTTCAAAGGATAGTGAGATGTCAAAGCTATTCAGAATTAGAGTGGCATTAGTCCCATTCAATAACTAGACCTGAGCTTAATAATAACTTAAAATCTTAAGCATTTTCTCTTCTTGGTCTTATCTTGTTTTGGTTGCTTGAGGACAACCAAATGTTTAGGTTTGGTGTTATGATGCGTGAGCATCTTATACCTTTTTCTTATCATTTTATGCGTGCAACACATAGTGTTTGAACCTTTTCTTTCTGTGCAGAGCTATACAGAGCCCCTAGACACCAATTCTAAGTTGGGTGTTGGATGATGACGGATATTTTATACGCTTTTTGAATCATTTTCATATGTTTTAGTAGTTTTTATTTAGTTTTTATTGAGTTTTTATAGGTTTTAGTGTTAAGTTCACATTTTTGGATTCCATTATGAGTTTTTGTGTTTTTGGGAAATTTTAGGTATTATCTGGCTGAAATTGAGGAGCTGGAGCAGAAGTCTGATTCAGAGACAGAGAAAGCACTGCAGATGCTGTCTAGATCTGACTTGCCTGCATTCAAAAGAGCTTTTCTGGATCTACAGAAGTTTAAATGGAGAATTCTTAATGGCTATGAAAGCTGACTTCCAGAGCTTTTCAGAATATATAATAGTCTATACTTTGCTTCGGATTAGAAGGCCCAAAACTGGCGTTCAACGCCAGCCATAGGACCAGTTATGGCGTCCAATGCCCAAAAAAGGTGCCAGGACTAGAGTTCAACGCCAAAGGGAGCCTAAGCACGTGGTTTTCATCAAAGCTCAGCCCAAACACTCACTAAGTGGGCCCCATAAGTGGATTTTAGCACTAATAGACTGTTTTACCCTTACTAGTCATCTGTTTAGTATTTAAGGGATTTATTTATGTAATTCGAGATCTTTTAGACACTTTCAGTCATCATACACGTTTCATCATTGTTTTACTTCAGTATGAGTTTCTAAACCTCCTAGGTTGAGGGGAGAGCCCTGTTGAGTCCTATGAATTAATAAAGTATTACTGTTTCTTTTCGATCCATGTTTGATCTATCTCTAAGATGTATATCCAATCTTCATCGTGGTGAATAGGATGATCTGATAAATTAGCTCTGTTCATCACATTAAGATGACGTGCCTGACAAACCCCACGTTACTTGGTTCGTGTGATACTTGGAAGGAAGCACGAGCTAATAGCTATGCTTATACATTTCTCAGGCGGTTAATCCACGATTTCATTGGGGATTTCTCGAGATACCAGTTAAGCCGATTTCTGGGGAGATTAGGGTCTCTGTGGTAGAGGCTAAAACCCAAAGATACAGCATTCTCTGATCCGGAAGATCAGACCTTGTCTGTAGCATTTTGAGTAGGATCGCCAAGAGAATGGACTGTACGCGCTTCACCTCAAGTAGAGATGGATCCCACTAAACCTGGGGTTCAGATCCGGAGAGTATTGGCAGCTGCTCAAACCAGTGTCAATCACTTACAGCCTGCCATAGAAGAAGATAATTCAAAGCAAGGAAGACGGTAATACCAGAGTTCATTCAGAAGACAAGAAACTCCGACTCTCAACTCTATTCCTTTTATTGATTTTTTCCTATTGATGATTTTAAGGTATACGTTACTCTTAACCTCAAAACCTTTGATTCGCCTGCTAGACTGCATGACAACATTGCTTGCTTCAGCCATATCTCGTGGGATCGATCCTGACTCGCTCAGGTATTACTTGGACGACCAGTGCACTTAATGTTACTGCTGCTGTACGAACATGTGGGGTTTGCGTACACGCGTACCATTGGACAATCTTCATCAAGCACTGGGAAGGCAGGCACCAAGAAAAAGGTACCTAAGGGTTGGAGGGACAAGAAGATCCCTACTGAAGGCCTCTCACCTGGCATGAGAGTTGTCTTTATGGATAACCCAGTCATTCCACACACTGTGAACAGAATCTTGTCCCTAGGGCATGTGGAGTCATTCATGAGAGCACAGGGAAGAAGTTCACTGTAAGGGACGAAGTTCTGAGCCCCTATCCATCCGTAAGGAGCTATCCGTCAGTTAGTGACGGTAAAG